>NC_091985.1:11292310-11611159 GCF_044704955.1 Pristiophorus japonicus | reverse complement strand
ACACATTGCTTTTCCTCCCATCTTTGTATCGTCGGCAAACTTGGCTATGTTACACTCAGTCCCTTCCTCTAAGTCATTAAACCAGATGTCGGATTGTCCGTCGAGTCCAGCCCTGTGCCCCCACCTTCTGGCCTCTGTGGTCTTGCCTTGGGCCGTGCTGCTGGCTGAGCTGCAAAACACAAATTAGGTTATTAGAGGAGAAGTGCGTGCTAGGGTCACAAGGTGAGTCTAGTGCTACACACAGCACATGCACGACAAAAGCACCACCACTATCAAAATCATTACAGACATCACATTTCATGACCATCAACACATTGTGCATTGCAATGATGTTCATTAGGCCAGCATTATTTATAGGACAATTTTAGAAACCATCTATCATATATGATTGTTCGGATATGAGTGGGTATGGCATCAATTGATTTTAGATCACGCAATAATATTCTTTACTCACGTGGCATCACTTTAGGATCTGCAGATGCTTTCGTGGCTGTTCAGATGTGCTTCTCCACGAGTGTGAGCACCCACTCCTCGATGTCAGTGATGTCGCTGATGACTGGTGGCCCCCCACCCGTACGCCTCTGCGCGGACCTAATCGTCGATAGCTTCTTCAGTAAAGGATGACAGGACATGGCATGAGATCATTGCATGATATCATTGCTAGGTACTGTCACAGAGACTGATACAACACATAACCAACAGATGGAATCATGATTATTATGATAATTATCATTCTTTGCCTAAAGACGTGCACCGTGACCGCAGGCTTTGAGTACAACATTCCCGGTAAAAATGAAAGACCTCACATCTAATTATAGTCAGTCATGACTCTTACAAATCAAATTATATAAATATATAAGTACATGTAAATAAATATAATACTTACTCTTGTGGATCCGACAAGGTCGTTCCATCGCTTGCGGCATTGGTTGCCCTCACATACCTCGTTGGTCGCCGACAAGACCCCTACTATCTCGGCCCATATCTTCTGGTAGGCCTTTGCAGTGGACTTCCCACACCCTCCCTGAGTCAAATCACCCCAGTGTAACTCGATCTCCTGCAGGAGGGAGGCATTTGCCTCGTCCGAGAACCTCCTCGATCTTTTGCGCCTTCAATGTTCTCCTCTCCCAGCTCACTGCTCTTGCTACCATCAGTCTTCGCAGCATGCGGTGTCATCTCCTCCTCTCTGTCATCTATGTATTTTTGGGATCACTAGCCACTAGATGGCATCACTGTTGGAGGCCATTGGGCTGCACGCATGTGTGTGCAACCCAAGTATAAAAGGCAAGCCATTTTGTATATTAGTCACTTTGGGCTTTAATAAAGCAGAGCCAAGGTCATACCTCTTGGAGTTAAACAGTACTCAGTCTAACAGTTATTGCACACACAACATTTGACGACGAGGCAACAAGAACCTTTGCATGCAAAAATGAGCACAATTGGATTGTTGGAGTGATTTGTGAAAGGTGAAGATTGGCAGACTTTGTGAGCCGTTTGAGCCAGTTCTTCGTGGCCAACAAAATGGAGGAGGTCAGCGATGCAGATCAGCACCGGGCGGTGTTCCTCACAGTGCGCGGTCCAAAAATTTATGGTCTGATAAAGAATCTACTCGTGCCTGTGAGTCCAACAGAGAAGACGTATGAAGGATTATGTACACTAGTACAGGACCACCTTAAGCCAGACGAAGGCATTATCATCTCGAGATACAGATTTTATAGCTCAGAGGGCTAGAATGCGGCGGAATTCGTTGCCGACCTGAGACGTCTAGCAGGACCGCGTAAGTTTGGGGCTGTATTGGCAGACATGCTGCGGTACTTCTTTGTAATTGGCATCAACTATGAAGTGATCCTACGTAAATTACTGGCGGTGGAAACATTGGACTTGAACAGGGCCATCACGATCGCTCAGTCATGCATGACGATGGATCGAAGTCTAAAGCAGATAGCAGTGAAATAGTGAAACTCGGCAAGTACTGTAAATGTGATTGATTCGGCGTTCGGCAGAGCGGCACATGGCAGGGCCTACCCCACTGCGTACGCGAAACCTGTGGCTGCCCAAAGTCCGCCAGCGGGAATGCATCTGATTTCTCCGTGTTGGCATTGTGGGGGAAATCACCGGCACCAGCAGTGCCGATTTAAACAATATAGTTGCAAAGGCTGTCTGAGAGTGGGGCATCTCCAGCGCAAGTGTCTGCAGGTGACCACGTGGAGGATGATGGTCAGACTAGCCCAGATCCGGATACGCAATCCGAGATACCATAGGAGGAAGTGTATGGACAGTACTCGTTACTAACTAAGAGCAAACCGATATTGATCAACGTGAAATTTAATGGGGTGCCGGTATCGATGGAACTGGACACGGGGGCGAGTCAATCGATAATGAGCCAGAGGGCATCGACAAGCTGTGTGTCCCAGGCTGAGTCCAGTCAATGCCAAGTTGCGCACGTACACCAAAGAACTCATAATGGTGATTGGCAGTGACACAATTAAAGTGTCGTGGTTCACGAGTTACCACTCTGGAGCTACCAGGCAATGGCCCAACATTGTTCGCTAGGAACTGGCTTGAAAAAATCAGATGCAACTGGAATGACATCAAGGCGTTGTCATCAGAGGAAGATACATGTGCCCAAGTAATGAGCAAGTTCCCCTCGCTGTTTGAACCAGGCATCGGCAACTTCACGGGAGCCAAGGTACAGATCCACATGGACTCAGATGCAAGACCCGTCCATCATAAAGCTCAGGCAGTTCCGTATATGATGAGGGAGAAGGTCGAAATCGAACTGGGCAGACTCCAGCATGAAGGGATAATATCACCGGTTGAAGTTAATGAAGGGGCCAGCCCCATTGTTACTGTGCTGAAAAGTGATGGCACAGTCAGAATCAGTGGAGACGACAAGGCTACGATCAACAGGGTTTCGAAACAGAATCAGCACCAATTACTGAAGGCTGATGACTTGTTTGCAACGCTAGCCGGGGGAAAGTCGTTCACCAAACTGGACTTGACGTCGGCCTACATGACACAGGAACTGGTCGAGACGTCGAAGAGAGTTATGTGCATTAACACGCATAAAGGATTGTTTATTTATCAGAGGTGCCCTTTTGGAATTCGCTCGGCTGCAGCAATATTTCAGAGGAACATGGAGAGTCCACTGAAGTCCGTTCCCAGAACCATCGTGTTCCAAAATGACATTCTGACCACAGGTCATGACTCTGAGGAACATCTGAATAACCTGGAAGAGGTTCTGCATCGTCTGGACAAAGTGGGACTCAGACTGAAACGCTCGAAGTGTGTCTTCGTGGCACCAGAGATTGAATTCCTGGGGAGGAAAATTGCTGCTGACGGCATCAGGCCCACGGACGCGAAAACCAAGGCCATCAAGAATGCACCCAAGCCGCAGAATGTGACGGAGCTGCGTTCGTTCCTGGGTCTACTCAACTACTTCGGTAACGTCCTACCTAAATTGAGCACATTATTAGAACCACTGCACATGCTGCTAAGCAAAGGCGACAACTGGGTGTGGGGTGAGTCTCAAGACAGAGCTTTTGAGAAAGCCACTAATCTGCTTTGCTCTAACAAGCTGCTGGTACATTATGACCCATATAAATGTTTAGTATTGGCCTGTGATGCTTCGTCATATGGAATTGGTTGCCTACTCCAACAAGCTAATGAGTCGGGTAAACTTCAACCTGTCACGTATGCTTGAAAAGGTTTGTCTAAAGCGGAAAGAGCCTACAACATGGTAGAGAAAGAAGCACTAGCCTGTGTGTATGGGGTTAAAAAGATGCATTAGTACCTGTTTGGTCTTTGGATTGAACTGAAGACAGATCACAAGCCGCTCATTTCACTATTCTCTGAAAACAAAGGTATCAATACAATGCTTCATCCTGCAAGCAGAGGTGAGCACTGACGTTATCCGCTTATGATTTTGTCATTCGCCATAGACCTGGCATCGAGAATTGGGCCGATGCTTTGAGCCATCTGCCGTTGTCCACACCGGAGGTGGAAATGCCACAACCGGCCGACCTATTGTTCGTTATGGATGCTTTTGAGAGTTAAGGAACCCCTGTCACGGCTCAACAAGTTAAGAACTGGACCAGCCAGGACCCGATTTTATCGATGGTGAAGAGTTACATCCTCAAAGGTAATTGGCCTGCCATACTCAAACAAATGTGCAAGTAGAACAAACCTCATATTCCTCGCAAAACGAACTGTCTATTCAGTCGGATTATATACTGTGGGCAATCATGTTGTTATGCCCAAGAAAGGGAGAGAGAAATTTGTATGTGAGCTACATAGCACACATCCCGGCATTGTAATGATGAAAGCCATTGCCAGGTTTCATGTATGGTGGCTGTAAATTGACTCTGAGCTGGAATCACTTGCATGCAGCTCAGCAAAGCACTAGCGGAATCGCCGCTGAGTCTGTGGTCGTGGCCGTCCAAACCATGGTCCAGGATCCACATAGACTTTGCAGGTCCCTTCCTGGGGAAGATGTTTTTAGTTGTGGTGGATATATTCGAAGTGGCTAGAGTGTATAATCATGTCATCCAGCACATCCACAGCTACCATTGAGAATCTCAGTGTCATATTCGTGACACATGGTCTGCCTGACATCGTTGATAGCGACAACGGATTGTGCTTCACCAGTCAAGAGTTTCAAGAGTTCATGAAACTCAATGGTATCCAACATGTAAGGTCAGCACCGCTCAAACCTGCATCCAATGGGTAAGCAGAACGTGCTGTCCAAATCATAAAGCAGAGCATGAAGCGAGTAACCCAACGGTACTGCAGACCCGCCTGTCATGCATACTGCTTAGTTACAGGACAAGACCACACGCTTACCGGGGTCTCACCTGCTGAACTAATGATGAAGAGAGGTCTTAAGACCAAGCTATCTCTTGTACACCCTGACTTGAATAATCATGTTGAATATAGAAGACAAAGCCAGCAAGGGTATCTTGATCGCGCAGCTGTGTCACACGATATTTCTGTCAATGATCCTGTATATGTTCTGAATTATGGTCAGGGTCCCAAGTGGATCGTTGGTACTGTCATGGCCAAGGAAGGCAACAGAGTATTCATTGTCAAGCTCAGAAATGGGCAAACATGCAGGAAACATATGGATCAGACAAAGCTGTGGCACACAGATGAATCGGAACAGTCGGCGGAAGAGACAATCAACGACCAACCAACCTACCCCAGTCATCAGAGGACTCAGTGGTCATCAGTGAATCGGGACTTTCAATCATTGACATGTTCAATGAAAATGGACTTTCAATCCCTGACATGGCCATTGCCACTCCCACCAGGTCAGCCACCCAACTACCAGTCATAACAAACTCTGAACACTCACCCAAGGCTGGAGTTGAACTGAGACGGTCAACCCTGGAGCATAAAACACCGGACCGTCTCAAGACTGTGCTAATATCTCAGAGGGGGGTATTGTCATGTAAGTACTTTTGGGATCACTAGCCACGAGATGGCATCACTGTTGGAAGCCATTGAGCTACATGCACGTGTGTGCAGCCTAAGTATAACAGGCCAGCCATTTTGTATATTAGTCACTTTGGGCCTTAATAAAGCAGAGCCAAGGTCATACCTCTTGGAGTTAAACAGTACTCAGTCTAACAGTTATTGCATACACAACACTCTCCCTCCATTATAGGCACCAAATTCGGGCAAATATCTGGCTGGTAACAGCTAATTTTTCTCCCAATTTGCTGTAAAGCTCGAACCTCTCCCTCCTTCCTCTCAAAGCAGCCACATCACACCCACACACGCCTTCACTCCCTCTCAGCTCCCTCTCTCTCTTATGTGCATGTCATGATAACCCTTGACCTCCTGAATCGCGGGAATCGAGCATTGCCATGCCGTTGCTGAGGACGGTGTCACTTTACGGCAGAAGGTCAGAGATATTTAACGCTAATGCCTATTTCATATCGTGGTAACGCCCAATTTCAAAAATGGAGACTAGGGGCTTTGAGAATGGGCGACAAGCCGGCAATCTAAAAACCCATTTTTACCGCCCACGCTGGAAATAATGCCCATTTTTGGGTGATCTGTACAAAAGTGTAAAATCTAGCCCCAAGTCCCCTAGTTTTAGTTTCCCCTATGAGTGGAAATATCCTCTCTGCATCCAACTTGTCGAGCCCCCTCATTGTTTTATACGTTTCGATAAGATCAGCTCTCATTCTTCTGAACTCCAATGTGTATAGGTCCAACCTATCCACCCTATTCTTATGTCAACCCCCTCATCTCCGGAATCAACCGAGTGAACCTTATCCGAACAGCCTCCAATGCAAGTCTATCCTTCCTTAAATACAGAGATCGAAACTGGAAGCAGTACTCCAGGTGTGGCCTCAGCAATACCCTGTACAGTTGTAACAGGACTTCTCTGCTTTTATACTCTCTCCCCCTTGCAATAAAGGCCAACATTCCATTTTCTTTCCTGATTACTTGCTGTATCTGCATACTAATTTTTTGTGTTTCATGCACAACGACCCCCAGGTCCCTCGGTACTGCAGCACTTCTCAATTTTTCTCCATTTAAATTATAATTTGCTTTTCTATTATTTCTGCCAAAGTGGATAACCTCACATTTTCCCACATTATATTCCATCTGCCAAATTTTTGCCCACTCACTTAGCCTGTCTATATCCCTTTGCAGATTTTTTGTGTCCTCCTCACAATTTGCTTTCCCACCCACCTTTGTATCATCAGCAAACTTGGCTACATTACACTCAGTCCCTTCATCCAAGTCATTAACATAGATTGTAAATAGTTGAGGTCCCAGCACCGATCCCTGCGGCACCCCATTAGTCACTGTTTGCCAACCGGAAAATTACCTATTTATCCCGACTCTCTGTTTTTTGTCAGTTAGCCAATCCTCTATCCATGCTAATGTATTACCTCCAACCTCGTGAGCTTTTATCTTGTGCAGTAACCTTTTTTGTGGCACCTTATCGAATGCCTTCTGGAAATCCAAATACACCACATCCACTGGTTCCCCCTTATTCACCCTGCTCGTTACATCCTCAAAGAACTCCAGCAAATTTTTCAAACCTGATTTCCCTTTCATAAAACCATTCTGACTCTGGTTCTGCTTCCTTAATAATGGACTCCAGCATTTTCCCAACGACAGATATTAGGCTAACTAGTCTATAATTTCCTGCTTTTTGTTTGCTCCTTTTTTAAATAGGAACGTTACATTTGCGGTTTTCCAATCTAGTGGGACCACCCCAGAATCCAGGGAATTTTGGTAGATCACAACCAATGCATCCACTATCTCTGCAGCCACTTCTCTTAAGACCCTAATATGTAAGGCATCAGGTCCAAGGGACCTGTCTGCTTTTAGTCCCATGATTTGACCTAGTACTACTTCATTAGTGATAGTGATTGTATTACATTCTTCCCCACTTATAGCCCCTTCATTATCCACTATTGGGATGTTCTTCGTGTCTTCTACCGTGAAGGCCGATACAAAATATTTGTTCAACGTCTCTGCCATTTCCCTGTTCTCCATTATTAATTCCCCAGTTCCTGAAGTCTATCACTCTCCTGCTCACTGTTCACTATACTACCAAGTTTTGTGTCATCTGCAAATTTTGAAATTGTGCTCTGTACACCCATATCCAAGTCATTAATATATATCAAGAAAAGCAGTGGTCCTAGAATCAACCTCTGAGGAACACCACTGTATACCTTCCTTTAGTTCGAAAAACAACCGTTCATCACTACTCTTTGTTTCCTGTCACTTAGCCAATTTTGTATCCATGCTGCCACTGTCCCTTTTATTCCACGGGCTTCAATTTTGCTGGCAAGCCTATTATGTGGCACTTTGTCGAACGCCTTTTGGAAATCCATGTACACTACGTTAACCATATTACCCTCATCAACCCTTTCTGTTAGCTCATCAAAAAACCCGAACAAGTTGGTTAAACATGATTTGCCTTTAGCAAATTCGTGCTGGCTTTCCTTAATTGACCCACCCCTATCCAAGTGACTGTTAATTCTATCCCTGATTATTGTTTCTCAAAGCTTCCCCACTACTGAAGTTAAACTGAAGGCTTGTAGTTGCTGGTTTTATCCTTACACCCTTTTTTGAACATGGTGTAACATTTTCAATTCTCTAGTCCTCCGGCACCACCCCCGTATCTATGGAGGATTGGAATATTATGTCCAGTACTCTACAATTTCCACCCTCAAATCCCTCAGCATCCTACGCTGCATCCCATCTGCTCCTGGTTGATTTATTCACTTTAAGTGCAGCCAGCCTTTCTAATACCTCTTCTTTATCAATTTTCATCTGATCAAGTGTTTCCACCACCTCCTCCTTCACTATGTCTATGGCAGCATCCTCTTCCTTGGTGAAGCCAGATGCAAAGTACTCGTTTATTATCTCAGCCATAGTCTCTGCCTCCATGTGTAGGTCTCCTTTTGGCCCCTAATCGACCCCACCCCTCCTCTTACTACCCTTTTACTATTTACATGCCTATTGACGACTTTTGGATTATCTTTTATGTTAGCTGTCATTCTATTCTCATAGACTCTCTTTGCCCCTATTATTTTCTTTTTCACTTCTCCTCTGACCTTTCTATCTATAGCCTGATTCTCCGGTGTATTTGCAAGCTGACACCTGTCCTACGCGCTCTTTTTCTGCTTCATCATATTCTCTATCTGTTTTGGCATCCAGGAAGCCCTGACTTCAGTTGCCCTGCCCTTCCCCCTAGTGGGAATGTACCTCAGCTGTACCTGAATTATTTCCTCTTTAAAGGCAGCTCATTGTTCCATTACAGTTTTACCTGCCAATCTTTGATTCAGTTTACCCGGGCTGTTCTTGTCATGTATGTAACCTTCATGTAACTGTAACCTTTATGTAACAACACTGTACACTGTATACACTGAAGAAATGCACACCTTGACCACAGGGGGTGAACTTGTGGGAGACACTCCTCACCTGGCCATCCAGGTATATATAAAGGGAGGTCCCACGCAGGGTCATCACTTCTTGGTCCTGTGAATAAAAGATAAGGTCACAGAGTGACCTTGTCTACAGAATGTGCCTCGTGTGAATTTATAGTAGTGTGTAAGGACATTACATTTGCCAATGAGAAACGGGAATCAACGACTCACGAGAATGGCCACCGGTATCACAGAGGAACGGTACTGTGTTGGTGAGGACTGGGACGATTTCGTTGAGAGGCTCCAGCAGAGCTTTGTCACGAAGGACTGGCTGGGAGATGCAGCAGCTGACAAGCAAAGGGCGCATCTACTGACCAGCTGTGGACCTAAAATGTACGTGCTGATGAAATACCTGATCGCACCCGAGAAGCCAGCGGACAAAACCTTTGAAGAGCTCAGCAAACTGATCGGTGAGCACCTCAAACCGGCGAGCAGTATACACATGGTCCGACACCGATTCTATACACACCGACGTCGGAAAGGACAGAGCGTACCGGACTTCGATGCGGACCTTCAGCGCTTGGCCAGCCTCTGTAAGTTCACAGACACCTGCAGGGGGGAGATGTTAAGGGATTTCTTCATTGAGGGCATTGGGCATGCCAGGATTTTCAGAAAGCTAATTGAGACCAAGGACTTGACCTTGGAAGCGGCGGCGTTGATGGCTCAGACCTTCATGGCGGGGGAGGAGGAAACCGAGATAATATACGCGCGCAACTCTGCTTCCAATGTAACGATGGATCAAGGAGTTAACATTGTAAACGCAACTCAGAACCCAGCAGGCAGGCAAGGGCAATTTGACACCACCCAAGCAGCAACAGACTCTAGAGTGGGCCCTCAACAGAGACAATGGCAGGTTGAACGGACATTTATGCCATCACGGTGGACAATGCGTCCCGGGATGGGGCCATTGACACCCACCAACAGAGTGCTCAAGAGTAATCAAAGAGGCAATCAGAGAGGAATGCCCTTTTGTTCACAACAATCTCAGCTCATGCTGGAGGTGCAGAGGCAGACATGCTGCAAAAACCTGTAGGTTTCAACAATTTATCGTAGACAACTTCAGTAGACATTTAGCCAGAATGTGCAGGAAGCCCGCAGCGAGGCTAATTTACGATGCAGATGAACCAGAAGAGGGGTCTGCAAGGCAGGTTGTTGCTTGGGCCAAAGCAATGGACGCTGAAGTTCAGCGGGTTCATGCGGCAAACATCCACAGCTCATATACCAAAACACCACCTATGATGATGAAAGTCCTATTAAACGGCATCCCGGTACGCATGGAGCTGGGCACAGGGGCCAGCCAGTCACTTATGAGTATCCAACAATTCGAGAAACTATGGCCACTCAGAGCTAGCAGACCCAAACTGGAATGCATTGACACGCAATTACGGACGTACACCAAAGAGATCACCCCAGTGCTAGGCAATGCAATGTTGGTGGTCACACATAATGGATCAGAGAACCGGCTGCCACTCTGGATTGTCCCGGGAAATGGTCCCGCTCTTTTGTGGAGGAGCAGGCTAGCCGAGATGAACTGGAAATGGGGGGATGTGCACGCCATTTCATCTGTGGAGCGAAGTTCATGCTCACAGGTCCTACAGAAATTTGAGTCACCATTTCAACCTGGGACTTTCAAAGGTACCAAAGTTGTGATACGCATCACCCCGGATGCCAGACCAGTGCACCACAAAGCCAGAGCTGTGTCGTATGTGATGCGGGAGAAAATTGAGAGTGAGTTGGACAGGTTGCTAAGAGAGGGCATAATTTCACCTGTTGAATTCGGCGACTGGGCAAACACCATCGTCCCTGTCCTAAAAACGGATGGCTCGGTCAGGATCTGTGGCGACTACAAGGCCACTATCAAACGAGTGTCACTACAAGACCAATACCCACTTCCGAGAGCGGAGGATCTTTTTGCCACGCTGGCAGGTGGCAAGCTGTTCACCAAGTTGGACCTCATTTCAGCCTACATGACCCAGGAACTGGCCAAAGAATCCAAGCTACTGACCACCATCACCACGCACAAGGGGCTGTTTGTCTACAACAGGTGTCCGTTTGGCATTCGATCAGCAGCCGCTATCTTTCAAAGGAACATGGAAAGCCTGCTCAAATCCATCCCTGGAACAATCGTATTTCAGGACGACATCCTTATCACGGGTCGAGACACCGAGGAACACCTCCACAACCTGAAGGAGGTGCTACGCCGACTGGACCAGGTAGGCCTGCGACTAAAGAAGTCCAAGTGTGTGTTTTTGGCCCCAGAGGTCGAGTTTTTGGGCAGAAGGGTTGTCGCAGACGGGAGCCCACCGAATCCAAAACGGAGGCGATTCATCGTGCGCCCAGGCCCGGCAACACATCGGAGTTGCGTTCATTTCTGAGACTCTTGAACTATTTCGGGAACTTTCTGCCGAACTTAAGCACATTGTTGGAGCGACTACATGTGCTCCTGCTTAAGGATTGTGATTGATTTTGGGGGGACTGTCAGGAACGGGCGTTCAATCGGGCGCGGAACCTGCTTTTTTCTAATAAGCTGTTGACCCTGTACAATCCCTGTAAAAAATTGGTTTTGACATGTGATGCATCATCCTATGCGGCTGGGTGAGTGTTGCAGCAGAGTAATGATGAGGGCCAACTACAACCTGTGGCTTATGCCTCCAGGTCGCTCTCCCAAGCAGAACGGGGATATGGGATAGTTGAAAAGGAAGCACTCGCATGTGTCTACGGGGTGAAGGTTCAAGTTAGAAACGGACCACAAGCCGTTAACATCCCTGTTGTCATACAGTGTATAACTATACCATCCGCCATAGGCCAGGCACCGGGAACTGTGCGGATGCTCTCAGTCGGCTACCATTGCCCACCACGGAGGTGGAAATGGCGCAGCCTGCAAACTTGTTGATGGTGGCGCAGCCCGCAGACTTGTTGATGGTCATGGAAGCATTTGAAAATGATAAATCACCTGTCACGGCCCGCCAGATTAGGACTTGGACCAGCCAAGATCCTCTGCTGTCCCTTGTAAAATACTGTGTACTGCATAGGAGCTGGGCCAGCATCCCTGTTGAAATGCAAGAGTTAATCAAGGCGTTCCAGCGGCGAAAGGACGAGCTGTCCATTCAGGCAGACTGCCTGTTATGGGGTAACTGCATCGTGCTATCAAAAAAGGGCATCTTGGATCTCCACAGCACACACCCGGGAATAGTAATGATGAAAGCGATAGCCAGATCCCACGTGTGGTGGCCTGGTATCGACTCTGACTTAGAGTCCTATGTACAACAATGCAGCGTATGTGCTCAGTTGAGCAACGCGCCCAGAGAGGCACCACTAAGTTTGTGGTCCTGGCCCTCCAGACCATGGTCGAGGATCCATGTCGACTATGCGGGCCCATTTCTCGGTAAAATGTTCCTGGTGGTGGTGGATGCTTTTTCAAAATGGATTGAATGTGAAATATTGTCGGGAAGCACCACCACCGCCACCATTGAAAGCCTGAGGGCCATGTTTACCACCCACGGCCTGCCTGACATACTGGTCAGTGACAACGGGCCATGTGTCACCAGTGCCGAATTAAAAGAATTCATGACCTGCAATAGGGCCAAACATGTCACCTCGGCCCTATTTAAACCAGCCTCCAATGGGCAGGCAGAGCGGGCAGTACAAACCATCAAACAGAGCCTTAAACGAGTCACAGAAGGCTCACTCCAAACCCGCCTGCCCCGAGTACTGCTCAGCTACCGCACGAGACCCCACTCACTCACAGGGGTGCCCCAGCTGAGCTACTCATGAAAAGGATATTTAAAACCAGACTCTCGCTGGTTCACCCCAACCTGCATGATCAGGTAGAGAGCAGGCGGCAGCAACAAAATGTAAACGATGGTCGCGCCACTGTGTCACGGGAAATTGATCTGAATGACCCTGTGTATGTGCTAAACTATGGACATGGTCCCAAGTGGATCGCGGGCACGGTGATAGCTAAAGAAGGGAGTAGGGTGTTTATAGTCAAACTAGACAATGGACAAATTGGCAGAAAGCACCTGGACCAAACGAGGTTGCGATTCACAGACTGCCCTGAACAAACCACAGCAGACACCACCTTTTTCGAGCCTACAACACACACCCAAAGGATCAACGACACCACGCCGGACCAGGAAATTGAACCCATCACGTCCAACAGCCCAGTAAAGCCAGGCTAACCTAGCAGCCCTGCAGGGCCAACAACACACCAGCCCAGCGAGGGCACAGCCAACACACCAGAACAGACATCTGTACCGAGGCGGTCCACCAGGGAAAGAAAGGTTCCCGACCGCCTCACCTTGTAAATAGTTTTCACTTTGACTTTGAGGGGGGAGTGATGTTGTGTATCTGTAAAGCATGCACTCCCATGTTTCGCCACCAGGGAGCTCATCCCCTGAAGTCTCAAGGGTTCCCAGCATCCCTTGGGAGCACCGTATATAAGCCAGCCCCTAAGGCCTGTTCCTCACTCTGGAGTGTCTTATTAAAGACTGAGGTCACTGTTACTTTAAGCAGCCTTATCTGTGTTAGGAACACAATAGTTCCCAAGATGTTCCGAGTTAAAAATGAGGCAGGTCTGCATAACTCAACAATTCCAGACACCTTGGTGGGCTGTGGAAAGTTGAGATCATCATTGCAAGCTCGGGTTCTGTCACCTGACTCTGTGACAGCTCTGTATGTGGGTACAGTAGCCATGCTGGAATCTTACCAGCGCTGTGTGCCTGTAAATTGCACAGTTTTAACTGGTTACACTCCAGCAATAGCCTGGACCTGGAGCTAGAAATGAAAGATGGTGAGCTGCCATTGTAAACACCCTTGGGATTCTCGAGGGTCTTTCTCGGCTGCCATAGGCTCTTTGTGCTTTGGTAAGTGGGCCGTGTTCCGATGGAGGAGGTAGCGTGCACTGGATATAGAGTATATAGAGTAGGATATAGAGAGGTTTTTAAATTTGAATCATCGAATCATAGAAATTTACGGCACAGAAGGAGGCCATTCGGCCCATCATGTCCGTACCGACCGACAAAGAGCTCTCCAGCCTAATCCCACTTCCCCAGCTCTTGGTCGGTCGCCTTCTAGTCTATGCACTTCAAGTGTATATACAAGTACTTTTTAAATGCGGTGAGGGTTTCTGCATCTACCACCCTTTCAGGCAGTGAGTTCCAGATCCCCACCATCCTCTGGTGAAAGAAATTCTCCCCAACTCCTCTCTAATCCTTCGACCAATTGCTTTAAATCAATGCCCCCTGATTGTTGACCTCTCTGCTCGGGGAAATTGGTCCTTCCTATACACTCTATCTAGGCTCCTCATAATTTTATACACTTCAATCAAGACTCCCCTCAGCATACTCTGTTCCAAGGAAAACTACCCCAGCCTATCCAATTTTTCCTTGTAGCTAAAATTCTCCAGTCCTGGCAACATCCTTGTAAATCTCCTCTGTACCCTTTCCACTGCAATCAAACCTTTCCTGTAATGTGAGGACCAGTTCGAAAAGACCCCATGGGACTACTTGCAGAAGAGCAGTGGATTTTATGCAGTGTCCCAGTGTTCCTCAAACAATAGCACATCAACATATCATTGATTTCATTCTAAAACAAAAACAAAATACTGTGGATGCTGGAAATCTGAAATAAAAACAGAAAAGGCTGCAAATATTCAGCAGGTCCGGCAGCATCAGTGGAGAGAGAAACAGAGTAAAAGTTTCATATTGGTGATCTTCCTGTGCAGGGGATGTAACACCTGCCCTTTCACCTCCTGCAGTGTCAGCTGTAACTCAGTGGATAGTGTGATGTATGTAAACATTGTAACTGTGTAAGACTTGCCACCAGAGGGCGCAACTGTTGGAGGCCCAAGGGTCACCTGCACACCTCGTGCAAGGGAGTATAAAGGTTGTCTGCCATGCTGCTTAGGCACTCTGGAGTTGTATTAAAGAGACTAAGGACACGTCAGTTTTAGCTCACAGTACTCAGTCTTGTGGAGTTCTTCCATACTTAACAATTGGTGACGAGTAACAGATTATGAACTTTCACGCAGTCATGGCTGCCGTTGGTATTTTAGAGAGGTTTGTAGAGGGTGATGATTGGAAAGCCTTCGTTGAGCGTCTCGACCAGTACTTCGTGGCCAACGAGCTGGATGGGGACGATAAAGCGATCAAGCGCAAGGCGATTCTCCTCGTCGTGTGTGGGTCCACAATATACGGCTTCATCAAGAATCTGCTAGGACTGGAGAAACCAGCAGAGAAGACATATACAGAGCTGTGTACACTGGTTCGGAATCACCTCAAGCTGAAGGAGAGCGTCTTAATGGCCAGATATCGCTTCTACACACACCATCGCTCCGAGGGCCAGGACGTGGCGAGTTATGTCACCGACCTGAGACGCCTTGCGAGAACTTGCGAATTTGCTGGATTCTTGGGGGAAGTGCTGCGGGACTTTATTGTGCTTGGCATCAGCCACGAGGTCATTCATCGCAAGCTGCTGTCCATCAAATCCCTAGACCTGAATAAAGCCATCACGATAGCCCAGACATTCATATCCACGAGCGATAATACCAGACATCCCAGCATCGAAGCTCACCGGCAAGTACTGTGCATAAAATATCGTGCTAGCAGGCAGAACTGCATATGGCAGGGCCTACACTTCTGCAGCTGCAAGACCTAGGATGAATCAGAGTCCGCCATCGAGCGTGAACGCAAATCCATTAGCACCATGTTGGCACTGCGGGGGTAATCATCGAGCCCATCAATGTCGATTCAAGCACTACATGAGCAAAGGCTGCGAAACAATGAGGCACCTCCAGCGAATGTGCAAGAGTGCTGCGACTCACCACGTGGCAGAGCCGGCAGAGGATGATCGATCCGGCGCGGATCATGCAGTACCATCGAGAGGCAACTCAACCCGAGGAAGAGGTGTATGGGGTACACACCTTCACCACGAAGAGCCCTCCTATCGTGCTGAAAGTCAAATTGAACGGTATTCCGGTATCAATGGAGTTGGACACGGGGGGCGAGTCAGTCAATTATGAGCCAAAAGGCTTTTGAGAAACTGGGGCAACAAGGCACAAAGGCCCAAACTGAGTCCGATTCAGACAAAACTGCGCACCTACACCAAAGAGCTCATACCAGCCATTGGCAGTGCAGCAGTTAAGGTATCGTACGATGGAGCTGTGCATGATTTATCACTGTGGATTGTACCAGGCGATGGCCCAATGCTATTCGGCAGAAGCTGGCTGGGAAAGATTGGATGGAACTGGGATGACATCAAAGCACTATCTTCAGTGGATGACGCCTCGTGCGCCCAAGTGCTGAGCAAGTTTCTGTCGCTATTTGAACCAGACATCAGCAACTTCACAGGCGCCAAGGTGCAGATCCAGCTCGTCCCCGATGCAAGGCCCGTTCATCACAAGGCTCGAGCGGTTCTATATTTGATACGGGAGAAAGTCGAGATCGAACTGGACAGACTTCAACGAGAGGGAATCATATCGCCAGTCGAGTTCAACGAGTGGGCCAGTCCGATTGTTCCGGTGTTGAAAATCGATGGCACGGTCAGAATCTGCGGAGACTACAAGGTAACGATCAACCGAGTCTCGTTACAAGACCAGTACCCGCTACCCAAGCGGATGTCCTGTTCGCAACGTTAGCGGGGGGAAGTCATTCACAAAATTGGACCTAACCTCCGCCTATATGACACGGGAGCTGGCTGAATCTTCAAAAAGATTGACGTGCATCAACACGCACAAAGGACTGTTTATATGCCACAGGTGTCCTTTTGAGATTCACTCGGCTGCTGCCATCTTCCAGAGGAACATGGAGAGTCTGCTGAAATCGGTTCCGCACACCATTGTGTTTCAAGACGACATCCTTATCACCGGTTGTGACACCACCGAACACCTGCACAACCTGGAAGAGGTTCTAAGTCGACTGGACAGAGTGGGACTCAGGCTGAAATGCTCCAAGTGTGTTTTTCTGGCGCCAGAGGTCGAATCTTTCGGGAGAAAATTGCGGCAGACGGCATCAGACCCACGGACTCAAAGGCAGAGGCCATCAAGCATGCACCCAGACCACAGAATGTGACAGAGCTGCACTCGTTCCTGGGACTCCTCAACTATTTTGGTAACTTTCTACCCGGGTTAAGCACTTTGCTGGAGCCATTGCACATGTTGCTACGAAAGGGTGATGATCGAGTTTGGGATAAATCTCAAGAGACAGCCTTTGAGAAGGCCAGAAACCTACTTTGTTCAAATAAGTTACTTATCCTGTATGACCCATGTAAACGATTAGTGCTAGCTTGTGATGCATCTTCGTACGGGGTCGGCTGTGTGTTACAGTAAACCAATGTATCGGGCAAACTTCAACCGGTTGCATACGCATCTAGAAATCTGTCTAAGGCTGAAAGAGCCTACAGTATGGTCGAGAAAAAGGCATTAGCATGTGTATATGTGTTTAAGAAAATGCACCAATACCTATTTGGACTTCGGTTTGAGCTAGAAACTGACCACAAAACCGCTCATTTCGCTGTTTTCAGAAAGCAAAGGTATAAACACCAATGCTTCGTCCCGTATCCAAAGATGGGCACTAACATTGTCCGCCAATGACTATGTAATCCGCCATAGACCAGGCACGGAGAACTGTGCTGATGCTCTCAGTCAGCTACCATTGCCCACTACCGAGGTGGAAATGGAGCAGCCTGCAGACTTGCTTCTGGTCATGGATGCTTTTGAGAGTGAGGGGTCACCCGTCACTGCTCACCAGATCAGGACCTGGACCAGCCAGGATCCGGTGCTATCACTTGTAAAAAGTTGCGTCCTCAGTGGGAGCAGGTCGGCCGTACCCGGGGAAATGCAAGATGAAATTAAGCCGTTTCACCGACACAGAGATGAAATGTCCATCCAGTTGGATTGTCTCTTATGGGGTAATCACGTGGTTTTGCCAAAAAAAAGGCAGGGAAACGTTTATATGCGACCTACACAGTACCCACCCAGGCATAGTCATGATGAAGGCTATAGCCAGGTCGCATGTATGGTGGCCCAGCATTGATTCGGACCAGTGCAACACGTGCTCACAATTGAGCAATGCACCAAGGGAGGCTCCATTGAGTCTGTGGTCATGGCCCTCCAAACCGTGGTCCAGGATCCACGTAGATTTTGCTGGTCCCTTTCTCGGCAAAATGTTTTTAGTTGTCGTGGACGCTTACTCTAAGTGGATTGAATGAGTAATCATGTCATCCAGCACATCCACTGCCACCATTAAAAACCTCCGGGCTATGTTCGTCACCCATGGCTTGCCCGACATCCTTGTCAGTGACAATGGACCGTGTTTCACCAGCTCGGAATTCAACGAGTTTATGACTCGCAATGGCATCAAGCATGTCAGGTCTGCCCCGTTTAAGCCCGCATCCAATGGTCAAGCGGAACGGGTAGTCCAAACTATCAAGCAGAGCTTGAAACGTGTGACGGAAGGCTCCTTGCAGACCTGCTTATCTCGGGTTCTGCTCAGCTACCGGACGCGACCCCACTCGCTCACTGGGGTTCCCCCTGCAGAATTGTTAATGAAGAGAGCACTCAAAACCAGGCTCTCCCTAGTCTATCCGGATCTAAATGATGATATGGAAACCCGGCGTCACAAGCAAAACATGTACCACGATCGCGCGGCTGTATCGCGTGACATTGATGTTAACGACCCTGTGTTTGTCCTTAATTACGGTCGTGGTCCTAAGTGCAGCAATGGTCCGACCAACTCACCCATGCCAGAGTTTGAACTCAGACGATCAACCAGGGAGCGTAGGGCCCCGGAGCGTCTCAACTTGTAAATAATTTATATCAAAGACTTTGGGGTGATGTTATGTACGTAAATATTGTAACTGTGTAAGAGTTGCCACCAGAGGACACAACTATTGGAGGCCCAAGCATCATCTGCACATCTTGTGCAAGGGAGTTGCACACTCGCCTCAGCGCAAAAGCAAGCTCCCACAAACAGCAATGTGATAATGAGCAGATAATCTGTTTTTTGTTATGTTGACTGAGGGATAAATATTGGCCAGCATACCAGGGATAAATCCCCTGCTCTTCTTCGAAATAGTGTTATGGGATCTTTTACATCCACCTGAGAGAGCAGACAGGGCCTCGGTTTAATGTCTCATCCGAAAGACGGCACCTTCGACAGTGCAGCACTCCCTCAGCACTGCACTGGATTGTAAGCCTAGATTTGAGTGCTAATGTCCCTTGAGTGGAATTTGAACCCACAATCTTCTGACTCAGAGGCAAGTGTGCTACCCACTGAGCCACAGCTGACACGAAGGCCTCGGTAGCAGAAGGTATGGCCACCGATGATTGAGCAGTTATAAACAAGGATGCTCAAGAGGGCAGAATTTGAGGAGTGCAGATATCTTGGGGGATTGTGAGGCTGAAGAGGATTACAGAGCTAGGGAGGGGCGAGGCCATGGAGGGAGTTGTAAACAAGGATAGAATGTGGGAGGGCAGCCAGAAGTGAATTGGAATAATCAAGTCTAGAGGTAACAAAGGACTGGATGAGGGTTTCAGCAGCAGATGAGCTGAAGCAGAGGCGGAGAAGGTCAATGTTACGGAGGTGGAAATAGACAGTTTTAGTTATGCCACAGATATATGGCCGGGAGCTCATTTCAGGGTCAAATATGATACCTAGGTTGCGAACAGTCTGCGAAGAGCCTTTCTATTTCAGGATCTCAGGCAATGAAGTATGTTTTTGAAGTGCAGTCACTGTTGTAATGCAGGCCTTGCTGTGCATGCTCCACAGGCTCTGTTTTTATTTCAAATTTCCAGCCTTCGTGTTGTGCCTTATCTCTATGTGTGGTATTTTTTTCACATTGCCTGCGAAGCCCAGACAAGAATCACTGACTCACTGGTCTGTTATGTAGCCAAACTCATTTAAACTGAACAGCACCAGAGGAGGAACATACTGAGTCAGGAGACACAACCTGTTGTGATCCATTAACCTAGAGAGGACTGATGAACCATAACAGCTTTACTGTCCTCTTAGTCATGCAGTAGACAGAAACAAGGACAACTCTATCGACTGTTCAGTAGCCAAGACTGACAGACACAACGCATTCCTGTCAGGATGTTTCAAGGATTGAGAAATCCTGCTCTGGAAGACATCCATGAAAATATCATTTTATGTGGTGAGAAGACCCAAGATGTCATGACTGATGTGTTCTGCCTGTGAAATCTCATAGGTCTTGAAGTGTTTGCTCCTCATTTGGCTCCTTCAGCCATTTGTGCTGATGGAGCTCGGTGACCCTGATCTTCTCGCCCATTCTCTCCTCCCTTATGTACGCACAATGAATGACAGCGGTAAAGGAGCAGCAGAGATTGCACTTCATTCAATCCCCATATTGTGCTGGTAGAGTTCTCAAAGGGCCAATTTTCATGACTCTCTCACAGTCATGTTTTTTTCATGATAATCAATCATCCCTGGCATTAACATCAACCATTATTTTAGCATCAATATCATTCTCTAAACTGTTTTTAACATTGTAGACCTGACCAGTGCCAACACCAAGGAGAGTGCTTTAATAAATCCATTGAGTGATCGCCAGCCAGGCATCCCTCCCTCCTGCTTGTTCGCTTCCAACTTCAAATTACAACTGATTCAAAATTGCATAAGCGTGCCAATTCTTCACAACTTTCTGTGTGAGGGAAGCTTGAGAAGAGTTTCTGGTCAAAATGTACACTTGTAATCCAGAGGGGCTGGGTGGTGGGGGGTGGGGGGGGGGGTTGCAATGGTGGCAGAAATCTGCCCACTGCTACAGTAATAACCACCATCTAGCTGGTGTCCAAAGACAGCGGCCAGAACGTCCAACCCCAAGGGTCTTGCTGCTGACTCATATTTTCAGGTTCCATAGAAACATAGAAAATAGGTGCAGGAGTAGGCCGTTCGGCCCTTCGAGCCTGCACCACTATTCAATAAGATCATGGCTGATCATTCCCTCAGTACCTGTTTTCTGCTTTCTCCCCATACCCCTAGATCCCTTTAGCATTAGGGCCATATCTAACTCCTTCTTGAATATATCCAATGAACTGGCATCAACAACTCTCTGCGGTCGGGAATTCCACAGGATGGCAACTCGTTGAGTGAAGAAGTTTTTCTTTATCTCAGTCTTAAATGGCCTACCCCTTATCCTAAGACTCTGTCCCCTGGTTCTGGACTTCTCCAACATCTGGAACATTCTTCCCGTATCTAACCTGTCCAGTCCCGTCGGAAACGTATATGTTTCTATGAGATCCCTCTCATCCTTCTAAACTCCAGTGAATACAGGCCCAGTTGATCCAGTCTCACCTCATATGTCAGTCCAGCCATCCCGGGAATCAGTCTGGTGAACCTTCGCTGCACTCCCTCAATATCAAGAACGTCCTTCCTCAGGTTAGGGGAAACTGAACACAGTATTCCAGGTGAGGCCTCACCAAGGCCCTGTACAACTGCAGTAAGACCTCCCTGCTCCTATACTAGCCATTTGCCTTCTTCACTGCCTGCTCTACCTGCATGCCAACTTTCAATGACTGATGAACCATGACACCCAGGTCTCGTTGCACCTCCCCTTTTCCTAATCTGCCACCATTCAGATCATATTCTACTTTCGTGTTTTTGCCCCCAATGTGGATAATCTCACATTTATCCACATTATACTGCATCTGCCATGCATTTGCCCACTCACCTTAACCTGTCCAAGTCACCCTGCAGCCTCTTAGCGTCCTCCTCACAGCTCACACCGCACCCCAGTTAAGTGTCATCTGCAAACTTGGAGATATTACATTCAATTCCATCATCTAAATCATTAATATATATTGTAAAGAGCTGGGGTCCCAGCACTGAGCCCTGTGGCACCCCACTAGTCACACCCTGCCATTCTGAAAAGGACACGTTTATCCCAACTCTCTGCTTCCTGTCTGCCAACCAGTTCTCTATCCATGTCAGTACATTACCCCCAATACCATGTGCTTTGATTTTGCACATCAATCTTTTGTGTGGGACCTTGTCAAAAGCCTTTTGAAAGTCCAAATACACCACATCCACTGGTTCTCCCTTGTTCTCTCCACTAGTTACATCTTCAAAAAATTCCAGAAGATTTGTCAAGCATGATTTTGCTTTCATAAATCCATGCTGACTTGGACCAATCCTGTCACTGCTTGCCAAATGCGCTGCTATTTCATCTTTAATAATTGATTCCAATATTTTCCCCATTACTGATGTCATGCTAACCGGTCTATAGTTACCTGTTTTCTCTCTCCCTCCGTTTTTAAACAGTGGTGTTACATTAGCTACCCTTCATTCCATAGGAACTGATCCAGAGTTGATATAGACTGTTGGAAAATGATCACTACTGCATCCACTATTTCTATGGCCACTACCTTAAGTACTCTGGGATGCAGAGTATCAGGCCCCGGGGATTTATCGGACTTCAATCCCATCAATTTCCCTAACACAATTTTCCGCTTTATAAGGATTTCCTTCAGTTCCTCCTTCTCACTAGACCTTCGGTCCCCTAGTATTTCCGAAAGGTTATTTGTGTTTTCCTTCGTGAAAACAGAACCAAAGTTTAACTGATCCGCCATTTCTTCTTTCCCCATTATAAATTCACCTGAATCTGACTGCAAGGGACCTACTTTTGTTTTCACTAATCTTTTTCTCTTCACATATCAATAGAAGCTCTTGCAGTCAGGTTTTATGTTCCCAGCAAGCTTCCTCTCATACTCTATTTTCCCCCTCCTAATTAAAACCTTTGTCCTCCTCTGCTGTATTACAAAATTCTCCCAGTCCTCAGGTTTGCTGCTTTTTCTGGCCAATTTATATGCCTCTTCCTTCAATTTAACACTATCCTTAATTTCCCTTGTTAGCCACAGTTGAGCCACCTTCCCCGTTTTATTTTTACTCCAGCCAGGGATGTACAATTGTTGAAGTTCATCCATGTGATCTTTAAATGTTTGCCATTGCCTATCCACCGTCAACCCTTTAATATCACTCATCAGTCTATTCTAGCCAATTCACATCTCATATCATCGAAGTTACCTTTCCCCAAGTTCAGGACCCTAGTCTCTGAATTAACTGTGTCACTCTCCATTTAATAAAGAATTCTATCATATTATGGTCACTCTTCCCCAAGGGGCCTCACACAACAAGATTGTTAATTAGTCCTTACTCATTACACACCACCCAGTCTAGGATGGCCAGCCTTCTAGTTGGTTCCTCGACATATTGGTCTGGAAAACAATCCCGAATACACTCCAAGAAATCCTCCTCCACCGCATTGCTACCAGTTTGGTTATCCCAGTCAATATGTAGATTGAAGTCGCCCATGATAACTGCTGTACCTTTATTGCACGCATCGCTAATTTCATGTTTGATGCCTTCCCCATCCTCATTACTACTGTTTGGTGGTCTGTACACAACTCCCACTAGCATTTTCTGCCCTTTGGTATTCCGTAGCTCCACCCATACAGATTCCACATGATCCAAGCTAATGTCCTTCCTTACTATTGCATTAACTTCCTCTTTATCCAGCAACGCCACCCCACCTCCTTTTCCTTTCTGTCTATCCTTCCTAAATGTTGAATATCCCTGGATGTTGAGTTCCCAGCTTTGGTCACCCTGGAACCATGTCTCCGTGATGCCAATTACATCATATCTGTTAACTGCTATCTGCGCAGTTAATTTGTCTATCTTATTCCGAATCCTCATTGCATGAGGCTCAGAACCTTCAGGCTTGTCTTTTTAACACCCTTTGCCCCTTTAGGATTTTGCTGTAATGTGGCCCTTTTTTCTTTTTGCTTTGGGTTTCTCTGCCCTCCACTTTTACTTTTCTTCTTCCTATCTTTTGCTTCTGTCCCCATTCTACTTCCCTCTGTCTCCCTGCATAGATTCCCATCCCCCTGCCATATTAGGTTAACCCCTCCCCAACAGCACTAGCAACACTACCCTTCGGACATTGGTTCCAGTCCTGACCAGGTGCAGACCGTCCGGTTTGTACTGGTCCCACATCCCCCAGAACCGGTTCCAATGTCCCAGGAATTTGAATCCCTCCCTTCTGCACCACTCCTCAAGCCACGTATTCATCTGAGCTATCCTGCGATTCCTACTCTGACTAGCACGTGGCACTGGTAGCAATCCTGAGATTACTTTTGAGGTCCTACTTTTTAATTTAGCTCCTAGCTTCCTAAATTCATCTTGTAGGATCTCATCCCGTTTTTTACCTATATGCACCACGACATCTGGCTGTTTACCCTTCACCTTCAAAATGTCCTGCATCCGCTCCGAGACATCCTTGACCCTTGCACCTGGGAGGCAACATACCATCCTGGAATCTCGGTTGCAGCCGCAGAAACGCCTATCTATTCCCCTTACAATAGAATCCCCTATCACTATAGCTCTCCCACTATTTCTCCTGCCCTCCTGTGCAGCAGAGCCACCCACAGTGCCGTGAACTTTGCTGCTGCTGCCCTCCCCTGATGAGTATCCTGCTCAACAGTACCCAAAGTATCTGTTTGCAGGGGGATGAGCGCAGGGGACCCCTGCACTACCTTCCTTCCACTGCTCTTCCTGTTGATCACCCATCCCCTATCTGGCTGCGTAACCTTTACCTGCGGTTAGACCAACTCACTAAATGTGCTATTCACGACATCCTCAGCATCGCGCATGCTCCAGAGTGAATCCACCCACAGCTCCAGTGCCGCAATGCGGTCTGTCAGGAGCTGCAGTCAGATATACTTCCCGCATATGTAGTCATCAGGGACACTGGAAGCGTCCTGACTTCCCCACATAGTACAGGAGGAGTATAACACGTGTCCGAGTTCTTCTGCCATGACTTAACCCGTAGATTAACTTCATTTGGCAACAATAATGCTAAAGGTTACTTACTGATAAAGAAAAGAAAAAAAAACTACTCACCAATCACCAGCCAATCACTTACCCCCTTGTCTGTGACGTCACCTTTCGATTTCTTTCTACTTCTTTTTTTCCATGGTCTGGCTTCCCATCCCACTCAGCATGGAGCTTGGTGAAGGGCCTAATGTCCTTTTAATGCACATCCATGTAACGTTGGGGGGAGAAAAATGAAGTGGGAGGTGTTGTCACTCCCACTTCATTCAGTTGGGATTAGAATGTTTATGCCAATTTAGGCCCAAGCACTCTGCCTCCCTCTCCCGTACCCCCAGTATTCACAGGGTAATCCAACAAGGCAAAAACACATGATGCTAAGTCACTACCCGTTTTCTCACAGGGAGCTGAGGCAGAAGGGTAGAGCATTCTGGATGTAGAACGTCAATATGGTTCAAAAGAGGACGGAGAGTGCAATAGATCGGGGCCTGGATAGACAGCTGACCATATTTGACAGAGGTCAGGATAAGACCAACTGTCCAATGCCCGGTAGCGCTGTTAACCAACCCGCCATGGGGTAGCACCCCTAGTTGAGGGGTAGATGTACAAAGCCACAATGGTGCCTGGTAGCACATCGTAGAAAGATATAAACAGGAGTAGACCATTCAGCCCCTCCAGCCTGTTTCACCATTCAATTAGAACAGGGTTGATCTGCATCTTGTCGATTTACCCGTCTTTGCTCCATATCCTTTGATACTCTTACCTAACAAAAATTGATCAATACAAGTCTTGAAAGCTCCAATTGTCCTCCAACATCCATAGCCTTTTAGGGGAGAGAGTTCCAGGTTTCCACTACTCTTTGTGTGAAGAAGTGCTTCCTGATCTAATTCCTGAATGGCCTAGCTCCACTTTGAAGATTGTACCCTCTGAATTCCACCACCAGCAGAAAAAGTTTCTCTATATCTACCCAATCGAATCCCTTTATCATTTTAAAGACCTCGATTAGATCACCCATCATCATTCAGACTCAAGAGAATACAAGCCAAGATGACCAGCATGTAGCAGTTGTGATGAGGAGAAGGCAAGAGGCAGCCATTTTCTTTTGTTTGCATAAATGATGAGGCTGTCATTCACTGCTTCCATAAAATATTTTCCGAAATCTCTCCATCGGGAAAACAGAGATCATAGCCCTTTTTTTCTGCGCAGAACTCCTGGGAAGAGGACTGGGAGCTGTGTCAATCAGCAACAGATTAGGAAACCAGCTGTATGTCTCGAAGTGTTGGTTTGGACGGGTAACCACTCGCTCCTGTGACAGTCAAAGATGTTGTTTTTCTCCAGATCTGTTTACACAGGGTTGACAGGAATGGAACATCAGGTCATATTCCGAATCTGGCCAAGGAAATGAACTTTATCAAACCAGAGCTAACATGTCATTCCTTCCTTCCTCGTTTGGTCTTCTTAAACTACTTGCAGTTCTGGGGCTCAGGAATTTTGTAGAGTTGGTCTTCTTGCACGTTCTTCTCCTCCTTTACCAGTACCCTATGAAAGACAAGTGCTGAGGAGGAGTAACACCTGCAACCCATCTCAGTCCTCTTCATATAGTGATGACAGTGTTCTCCAGATATCAGGTTCCACAATTCCTGCTGCAATCTTCCTTTCCGTTATGGTCATTAATCATCCCAAGCAACAACAAAGGTCACTTTTTTGCCATCAACAGCTGCTATTCATTTTCTGTTCTTTCAATGTTGAATCATTGGGGCCAAGTTTCAGCCTGAGTTGCTCCTGTTTTTTGGAGCAACTGGTTTAGAATGGAGTATCTTAGAAATTGCAATTCTCGGCATTTAGTTTGCTCCAGTTCTAGTCAGTTAGAACAATTTCAGTTTGGAACAGATTTCTTTTTTTAAAAGGGGGCGTGTACGGCCACTTACGCCCGTTTTGAAAGTTTAGGCAGTGAAAACTTACTCCAAACTAACTTAGAATGGAGTAAGTGTAGATTTTTGTACGCTCAGAAAAACCTTGTCTGCACTTAGAAAATCAGGCGTAGGTTACAAATCAGGCGTAGGGAATGGGGGGGGGGTGGGGGGGGTTTAAAGGGAAGTTTACAAACATTAAGCACTTCAGTTTTATAAAAAGAGCCATCATCAATAATAAATGATAAATACATCAATAAATCAACCAATAAATCAATCAAAAAAAATTTATAAAAAATATATTTTTTTTTAAATCAATAAATACAACATTTTCTACTTACTGACTGCAGCACTGGGAGTCCTCCAACAGCGTGCTGGGACACCCCCCCTGTGTGTCTCTGTCAGTGTCTCTATCTCTCTGTCTGTCTGTGTGTGTCTCTCTCACTCTCAGTCTGTCTGTGTCTGTGTTTCTGACAGCGAGGGGTGGAGGGGAGGGGGAGGAGGGGGAGGGGAGGGGAAGGAGGGGGTTGGAGAGGTGGGGGGGTGTGAGGGGGTGGAGAGGGGGGGTGAGTGGGGGAGGGGGAGAGGAGGGGCGTGGGGGGAGAAGGAGGAGGAGGGGGAGAGAGGGGGAGGGGGAGAGAGGGGGAGGTGGGGGGGTGAGAAGGGAGGGAGGGGAGGGGGGTGAGGAGGGGGGAGAGAGAAGGGAGGGAGGGGAGGGGAGGGAGAGAAGGGAGGGAGGGGAGGGGGGAGTGGGGAGAGAAGGGAGGGAGGGGAGGGGGGAGAGGAGAGAAGGGAGGGAAGGGGGGAGAGAAGGGAGGGAAGGTTGGGGAGAGAAGGGAGGGAAGGGAGGGGGGAGAGAAGTGAGGGAAGGGAGGGGGGAAGAGAAGGGAGGGAGGGGAGGGGAGGGAGAGAAGGGAGGGAGGGGAGGGGGGAGAGAAGGGAGGGAGGGGAGGTGGGGGAGAGAAGGGAGGGAGGGGGGAGAGAAGGGAGGGAGGGTAGGGAGGGGAGAGAAGGGAGGAAGAGGAGGGGGGGAAGAGAAGGGAGAGAGGGGAGGGGGGAGCAGGTCGGGAGCGGGGGAAGCGGAGGTCGGGTCAGGGAGTGCGGTCCGGTGATGGCGGGGTGCGCGGGAGTCAAGTCGGGTCAGGTCCCGGTCCAGAGGAAGCAGGAGCTGGACGTGGGAGGCGGCCTTATCGAAGCAGCCCCAGTGAGGCCATTCGGCCAGGGCTAGGGGCTGCGTGCTTCGGGCCCCTCCCACACAGTTTTGGGCGCCTGGAGCTACTGCACATGCGCGCCCACTGTAGTGTGCATGTGCAGAGGTCCCGGCACTGTTTTCAGCGCAGGGACCTGGCTCCGCCCCCCACAGCTTGTGCTGCGCCGCGCCCGGCTCCAGAGGGCCTGCAGGGAGCCGGAGAATAGATAAGTTTTTTTTAGGCGCACTTTGTGGCGCGAAAAACGGGCATCCAGGTCGGGCTGCGAGGCGCGGCCCGAAACTTGGACCCATTGCTACTAAATTATTGTTTTTTGGTGTGGTATTTTGTATTTTCTTATTATTGCCTCACTGCACCCCTGCACTCTCACATATTGCTAGTTTTCTATTCCAATCAGGAGAGCAAGCCACCATCTAAAAGGCACAAGTCAGGAATGTAATGGAATACTCTCCATTGCCTGAATGAGTGCAGCTCCAACAACACTCAAGAAGCTCGACACCATCCAGGACAAAGCAGCCCACTTGATTGGCAGCCCATTCACCACCTTCAACACTCACTCCCTCCACCACCGGCGCACCGTGGCTGCAGTTTGTATCATCTACAAGATGCACTGCAGCAAATCGCCAAGGCTTCTTTGGAAGAACCTTCCAAACCAGTAACCTCTACCACCTTGAAGAACAAGAGCAGCAGATGCATGAGATCACCACCACATGCGAGTTCCGCTCCGAGTCACACACCATCCTGACTTGGAAATATATCGTCGTTCCTTCATGGTCACTGTGTCAAAATCCCTCCCAAACAGCACTGTGGGAGTACCTTCACCTCATGGACTGCAGAGGTTCAAGAAGGCAGCGTGCCATCACCTCCTCAAAGGCAATTAGAGATGGGCAATAAATGCTGGCCTTGCCAATGACACCCACATCCCAGGAACAAACAAACAAAATTGGAAAAACAACAGAGGTTTAGATTAAGTTATGAGGTTAGATTGTATAAACTTGGCTTGTATTCTCTTGAGTATAGAAGATTGAGGGATGATATGATTCGGCCAGCTAAGATGTTAATAGGATTTTATAGGGTAGATGTTGAAAAATGATTTCCGTTGGTGAAGGAATCAAGAACAAGAAAGAAACACCTACATTTATACAGTGCCTTTCACAACCACCGGACGTCTCAAAGCACTTTACAGCCAATGAAGTAATTTTGGATTGTAGTCACTGTTGTAATGTGGGAAACGTGGCTGCCAATTTGCGCACAGCAAGCTCCCACAAACAGCAATGTGATAATGGCCAGATAATATGTTTTTGTTATGTTGATTGAGGGATAAATATTGGCCAGGACACCGGGAATAACTCTGCTGCTCTTCTTCGAAATAGTGCCATGGGATCTTTTACATCCACCTGAGAGCAGACAGGGCCTTGGTTTAACATCTCATCTGAAAAACGGCACCTCCGATAGTGCTGCACTACCTCAGCACTGCACTGGTGTGTCAGCCTAGATTTATGTGCTCAAGTCTCTGTAGTGGGACTTGAACTCACAACCTTCTGATTCAGAGACGGGGGTGCTACCCACTTTTTTTCTTAAACATAATTTATTCAACATTCAAATAAATGTACATCATTGCGATCATTCCACTGTATCATACACATCCTTTCCGCCACTCTGCACAGCCGTTCTTCCAACACATATTAACATCAAAACCTGAAGTTTAATTTGTCTCCAGTAACATATATTAATCTATTCTACTATAAAAATTCATCATAACTAAACCTTCTGAACTCTTTCGAGGATATCCTCACCCCAAAAGGTTTTTTGTCTTTAAAACACGACAATAACTGCTGTAATTTCTTCTCCCCCCTCAGTCCGTTCACATTAATTGAGACTAATGTAATCATGACTCCTAATAAAGGAAGTATGCCTGATAATCCCCCCATTATTTAATCTCTGGCTCTTCGCTGCTCTCATGCTCCTTCCCAACTTTTCAGGCAGCTGATGCTTTCTCTAGTGCTTTTTCGCCTCCTGTTTGAACCTTCCCTGCCATTTCAGCCTCTTCCTTACATTTGGTTTAGGCCGAGGAGCTGCCCCTTCTCCCTCCTTCTGCCCCTTCATGAACCTTTCCCTTTCCACATGATGCCCCCCCCCCCCACTCCCCACTTCCATGTCTCCATTCCCCTCTGATTCCTCACTCTCGAGCTCTTCTGTAATCTCCCGTCCCTGCTCTCCATCAGATACATAATCTCCCTTAAAACGTCTTTCTGCTATTGTGGTTTCTCCAACAGTTCCACTCCCTTCAGCCTCATCTCCTACTCTGACCCTTGCTCCCCGTTTCTTCTCTCTCTGTGTCAATGGCGCATCTTCACCTATCTTGCCCCCTTTTGGCTTATTTGTCTCCCTGCTCCCATACTACTGCACCTTTAAGGATCCTGCCTCATGCACCCTCTCCTTTTCATGCCCCCTCCTGCTCCACAAGATGTTTGACTCCCCGTATTCCTTTGGAGTACTTACACTTACCCTGCACCCAGCTCCCAGCTCCATTCCCTGCATGGATATCCGATTCTTTAGGGAGAGCCGAGCCACATTATGGTTCGACTCTGCCCTTGACCCGTGCTGCCCTCCGCTGTCTTTGTCCTTTTCCACCATACTTGGGTGTGCTTTCTACCATCTGCATCCTGTTTACATCTCCGCAATTTTCTGCCTCTTCTTGTGCTCTTTCCTCGTTCCGTTCACCAGCTGTGTCCTCCATTTATCCCGACTCTCTGTTTTCTGTTAGTTAGCCAATCCTCTATCCATGCTAATATATTACCCCCAACCCCGTGAGCTTTTATCTTGTGCTGCAGCCTCTTATGAGGGTCCTCAACTATTTACAATGAAGGACCAAATATTCCAGGTCCCGAACTACAAATTGAAGGGTGGAAGATGCCTGTGCTTGGACTTTTTTAATGTGTGGTGACCATTGCACACCAGCTCCAACACGGGCTTGACAGAGCTGGGTCTTGGTCCAGTGGCAAGGATTAACCAGGACGACTGGAGACCAGCTCTGCTGCACGGACCCAGTGCACACACATATTCCAGTGTGGGCTGGCCCGTGCGGCCCCTGAGCCCTCGCCTCTTCTGGGCCCCGAAATTTCGCCTCTCCTGGGCTCCAATCACGTCGCCTGACATCTCTCATCACTCCTTCGCCCCGTCCTTGCCGCTCCTGCTGTACCTGCCCATGCATCAATCACCGACCTGGTCTATGGTGACGTCCAATCCAGTCGCCCTCTTCACTGCCATCATCCTCCTGCACCAGCTTGCGCTGCTCCCTGGAGTGATATGCCACCATGCTCGCCACTTCTTTTAAGACCCAACCTGCCGCAGATAAGGATAATAAAGGATAAAAGATTAATAAAGACTCAGTGACAATGGCTGAGCCTAATAAGAACATATGAACATAACAAATAGGAACAGGAGTAGGTCAAAAGGCCCCTCGAGCCTGCTCCGCCATTCAATAAGATCTTGGTTGATCTGATCATGGTCTCAGCTCCACTTTCCGCCCGGTCACCATAACCCCTATCCCCTTATCGTTTAAGAAACTGTCTATTTCTGTCTTAAATTTATTCAATGTCCCAGCTTCCACAGCTCTCTGAGGCAGCAAATTCCACAGATTAACAACCCTCTGAGAGAAGAAATATCTCCTAATCTCTGTTTTAAATGGGCGGCCCCTTATTCTAAGATCATACCCTCTAGTTCTAGTCTCCCCCATCAGTGGAAATATCCTCTCTGCCTTGTCAAGCCCCCTCATAATCTTATACGTTTCTATAAGATCACCTCTCATTCTTCTGAATTCCAATGAGTAGAGGCCCAACCTACTCAACATTTCCTCATAAGTCAACCCCCTCATCCCCGGAATCAACCGAGTGAACCTTCTCTGAACTGCCTCCAAAGCAAGGATATCCTTTTATAAATATGGAAACCAAAACTGCACGCAGTATTCCAGGTGTGGCCTCACCAATACCTTATATAGCTGTAGCAAGACTTCCCTGCTTTTATACTGCATCCCCTTTGCAATAAAGGCCAAGATACCATTGGCCTTACTGATCACTTGCTATACCTGCATACTATCCTTTTGTGTTTTAATGCTCAAGTATCCCCAGGTCCCACTGTACTATGGCACTTTGCAATCTTTCTCCATTTAAATAATAACTTGCTCTTTGATTTTTTTCTGCCAAAGTGCATGAACTCACACTTTCCAACATTATACTCCAGCTGCCAAATTTCTGCCCACTCACTTAGCCTATCTATGTTCTTTTGCAGATTTTTTGTGTCCTCCTTACACATTGCTTCTCCTCTCATCTTTGTATCGTCAGCAAACCAAATATAGATTGTGAATAGTTGGGGTCCCAGCACTGATCCCTGCGGCACCCCACTAGTTACTGGTTGCCAACCAGAGAATGAACCATTTATCCCGACTCTCTGTTCTCTGTTAATTAGCCAATCCTCTACCCATGCTAATATATTACCCCCAACCCCATAAACTTTTATCTTGTGCAGTAACCTTTTATGTGGTACCTTGTCAAATGCCTTCTGGAAGTTCAAATACATCACATCAACTGGTTCTCCTTTATCCACCCTGTTCGTTACATCCTCAAAGGACTCCAGCAAATTTGTCAAACATGACTTCTCCTTCATAAATCCATGCTGACTCTGCCTGACCGAATTTTGCTTTTCCAAATGTCCTGCTACTGCTTCTTTAATAATGGACTCCAACATTTTCCTAACCACAGATGTTAGGCTAACTGGTCTATAGTTTCCTGCTTTTTGTCTGTTTTCTTTTTTAAATAGGGGTGTTACATTTGCAGTTTTCCAATCTGCTGGTACCTCCCCAGAATCCAGGGAATTTTGGTAAATTACAACCAAATCATCCACAGTCCCTGCCGCTACTTCTCTTAAGACCCTAGGATGCAAGCCATCAGATCCAAGGGATTTATCTGCCTGAAGTCCTAATATCTTACTGTGTATCACCTCCTTAGTGATTGTGATTGTGTTAAGTTCCTCCCTCCCTATAGCCCCTAGACTATCCACTGTCGAAATATTGTTAGTGTCTTCTACCGTAAAGACTGATACAAAGTATTTGTTCAGAGTTTCTGCCATCTCCATGTTCCCCATTACTACTTCACCGGTCTCGTCCTCTAAGGGACCAACAGTTACTTTAGCCACTCTTTTCCTTTTTATATACCAAAGAAACTCTTGCTATCTGTTTTTATATTTTGTGCGAGTTTACTTTCATAGTCTATCTTCCCTTTCTTAATCATTTTTTTAGTCATCCTTTGCTGGCTTTTAAAAGCTTCCCAGTCTTCTGTCCTCCCACTATTTTTGGCCACTTTGTTTTTAATTGGATACCGTCCTTTATTTCTTTAGTTAGCCACAGATGGCTATCTTTTCTCTTACACCCTTTCCTCCTTACTGTAATCAACCTAGTGAACCTTGGCTGAACTGCCTCCAAAGCAAGTATATCCTTTCATAAATATGGAAACCAAAACTGCACACAGTACTCCAGGTGTGGCCTCACCAATACCTTATATAGCTGTAGCAAGACTTCCCTGCTTTTATACTCCATCCCCTTTGCAATAAAGGCCAAGATTCCATTGGCCTTCCTGATTACTTGCTGTACCTGCATACTATCCTTTTGTGCTTCATGCACACGTAGCCCCAGGTCCTGCTGTACTGCAGCACTTTGCAATCTTTCTTCATTTAAATAATAACTTGCTCTTTGATTTTTTTTCTGCCAAAGTGTATAACCTCACACTTTCCAACATTATATTCTATCTGCCAAATTTTGCCACTCACTAAGCCTTTTGCAGATTTTTTGTGACTTCCTCACACATTGCTTCTCCTCCCATCTTTGTATCGTCAGCAAACTTGGCTACGTTACACTCAGTCCCTTCTTCCAACTCGTTAATATAGATTGTAAATAGTTGGGGTCCTAGCACTGTTCCCTGCGGCACCCCATTAGTTACTTGTACTATACAAGTAGCTACCTTTCAAAAGTACTTAATTCATTGCAAAGAGCTTTAAAAAAAAGACTTGCATTCATATAGCAGCTTTCACAGCCACCTCAAGGTGCTTTACAGCCAATTAAATAATTTTTGAATTGTCACTGTTGTAATGTAGGAAACTCAGCAGCCAATTTGCAAACATCAAGCTCCCACAAACAACAACGTGATAATGACTAGATTATCTTTTTTTTAGTAATGATTGAGGGATAAATATTGGCCAGGACACCAGGGATAACTCCCCTGCTCTTCTTCAAAATAGTGCCATGGGATCTTTTACGTCCACCTTAGAGGGCAGACGGGGCCTCAGATTAACGTCTCATTTGAAAAACGGCACCTCTAACAACGCAGCACTTCCTCAGTACTGCACTAGAGTGTAAGCCTGGAATATTGTGCTCAAATCTCTGTGGTGGGACTTGAACCCACAACCTTCTGAGCCACGGCTGACACGAGTGAAGATGTACTGGGGTCATGAAAGACAGAATATCAATGCAAGTTGTTTCTTTGTTTCTTTTACAAGCTAAGCCCTCCCAAGTGAATTATACATTATCCATCCTTATGTAGTTAAGGGTTTCTTTCGATCTTCAGCAAATAGATTCCTTCTAGGTCACGTCGTCAAGTACCGGTCTCATTTTCCTTCAGCTCCTTTTCCTCCAAAAGTCTGTTTTGCTTTCGGTCGGAGATAAGAGATAGATATCTACATCAAATGAATGAAATCACAGCCTCCAGGGTCACCAGAGATGAAAATTGGGAGCCTGGAATGCTTCCGAAGTTTACTCACAGTTTCCTCAGCTGCAGCTGGAGCAGACATGCCTGACTGCTGTGGAGCCAGATGTTCAGACCATATGATCACATGGTGACTCGACAGGGCTTCCTGGCGTGAGATTAGTCGCAACCGCAGATGACGCAGTTTTAATTTGCCTATACCTGCCTCGGTGGATTTATATCATGCAAGCAATGTGCCTCCTCATTTTTTAACAATTCCAAAGGAAAAACGGGAAAAATAAAAATTCAACCTTCAGTTAGGCAACTCAGCCCCTCAATGCACCAGTGAAGCTATGAGCATCCCCAAATGTCCGAAAAGCAGGAGCATTGTCTCAATCACAATACTAAATAACTAGCAGCGCACCCAACAGAGAGTTCCCTGAGGTACGTAGGAACAACACACTGAACACAGCAGTACACAACTAGCAACCCCACCTAAACAATGGCACTGAGGCAATAAGGAGCAGTCCCTCAAACATCGCACCATTAACATAGTAAAACATCCCAGGGTACTTCACAGAAGCGTTATAAAACAAAATTTGACATCGAGCTACATAAGAAGATATTCGGGCAGATGACCAAAAATTTGGTCAAAGAGATAGATATTAAAAGAAGTTGGAGAGGTTGAGAGGTTTAGGGAGGGAATTCCAGAGCTCAGGGCCTCAGCAGCTGAAGGCACGGCCACCAATTATTGAGTGATTAAAATCGGGGATGCACAAGAGGTCAGATTTGGAGAAGCACAGATATCTCGGATGGTTGTGTGGCTGAAGGAGATTAGAGAGATAAGGAGGGGTGAGGCCAAGGAGGGACTTGAAAAGAAGGAGGAGAATTTTTACATCGAGGCGTTGCTTAACCGGGAGTCAATGTAGGTCACCGAGTACAGGGATGTTGAGTGAGCGGGACTTGGTGCGAGTTAGGACATGGCCAGCAGGGTTTTGGATGACCTCAAGTTTAGGGAGGATAGAACTTAGGGGGACAGCCAGGAGTGCAATGGAATACTCAATTTGAGAGGTAACAAAGGCATGAATGAGGGTTTCGCAGCAGTTCAGGCAGGGTTGGAGTCGGGCGATGTTACGGAGGTTTTTTTTTTATTTGTTCATGTGATGTGGGCATCGCTGGCAATGCCAGCATTTATTGCCCATCTCTAATTGCCCTTGAGAAGCCGAGGTGGTGAGCCACCTTCTTGAACTGCTGCAGTCCGTGTGGTGAAGGTACTCTCCCAATGCTGTTAGTGAGGGAATTCCAGGATTTTGACCCGTGACGATGAATGAACGAGGATATACTTCCAAGTCAGGATGGTGTGTGACTTGGAGGGGAATGTGGAAGTGATGGTGTTCCCATGCGCCTGCTGCCCTTGTCCTTCTAGGCGATAGAGGTCGCGGGTTTGGAAGGTGCTGCCGAAGAAGTCTTGGCGAGTTTCTGCAGTGCATCATGTTAATGGTACACACTGCAGCCATGGTACGCCAGTGGTGGAGGGAGTGAATGTGTAAGGTTGTGGATGGGGTGCCAATTAAGCGAGCTGCTTTGTCCTGGTGTCGAGCTTCTTGAGTGTTGTTGGAGCTGCACTCATCCAGGCAAATGGAGAGTATTCCATCACAATCCTGACTTGTGCCTTGTAGATGGTGGAAAGGCTTTGGGGAGTCAGGAGGCGAGACACTCGCTGCAGAATACCCAACTTCTGACCCGCTCTAACTGCCACAGTATTTAAGTGCTGGTTCAGTTAAGTTTCTGGTCAATGGTGACCCCCAGGATGCTGATGGTGGGGGATTCGGCAATGGTCATGTCATTGAATGTCAAGGGGCTATGGTTAGACTCTCACTTGTTGGAGATAGTCATTGCCTGGCACTTGTGTGGCGCGAATTTTACTTGCCACTTATCAGCCCAAGTCCGAATGTCGTCCAGATTTTGCAACATGCAGCATGAATGGCTTCATTTCCTGAGGAGTTATGGAGGTGGAAACAGGCAGTCTTAGTTATGATGTGGATACATGGTCGGAAGCTCATTTCATCATTTCAGGGTCAAATATGACTCAAACATAACACTCAATAACTAGCATCACATCCAACAGAGAGGGTACTGAGGCTTGCAGGAGAAGCACCTCTAAAACTACACTAGCAAACAGAAAAATCCCCATACCATAACATGGGTCCTGAAATTCCGGCCTCCCTGGGTCCGTACGGAGTGTGTACGGACCCGGGAAGGCATCACAAAAGCCGGTTTTCGACGCGCAATGCGCATGCGCTGAAAACCGGCTTTTCCGATCTGTCACGTTCTGGCTTGACAGATTGCACGCATCTCAGCAGCAAAACATATAAAAATAAAATTAAAAAACACCTTTTTCTTTTAAAAACCCTGCCCACTAAGGTAAGTTTATTTTAAAGCCTAATTACAAAACTTTTTTAAAAATTGGAAAAATGTATATATTTTTAAGACATTTATTAACTTTAATTTCAATTAATTTTAACTATGTGAGGTTTGTTTTTTATTTTTTATGTTGTGTTTAGTGTGCTTGGGTTTTTTTTCTCATTAGTAGCAATAAGAACTCGTAGATACGGAGTTCTCATTGCTATTAATGAGAATACTGTACCTGATTGGTTGAGCAGTCACACGTGACTGCACCATTTGTGTTGGAACCTCGAGGATAGTAACACGCTCGGCAGTGCGGGAAGAGAAGGCCTCCCCACTGAAATCGAAGGCGCATCCGGGACCACCAGGTAATTTCATTAAAATTCTCGGGTCGGAGGCGTTTGTCCGAAAGAAGACTCCGAGCGGAATTTCAGGGCCATTGAGATATTTCGGCACTTCAGCAGCACAAGACTGTGGCTAAATCTCCCACAATGCACATTTGAGGCAATGAGGACCACCTAATGGATGACTAAAGCATTAATTGTACATATCAGTCTTACATCATTTCACATCATTCACAAAGTGTATCTCCTTTTATTTCTTCCTATGTGTAGCATTTTATATTTTTCTGCATTAAACTTCATCTGCCATTGTTCTCTCCCCTTACATATTTGTCTAACTCACTATGTAATTTCTGAACTACCTTTTCTGATTTCACTGCCCCTCCTAGTTTTGAATCATCTGCAAAGTTGAGATTCTGAATCCAGGCCATTTATGTAAATTAGAAATGGTAGTGGTTCTGGCACTGAGTCCTAAGTCATCCCATTCAGTACTTCCCTGACATGACTTGTTTAACAAGTGTTCGTTGTTTCCTACTCTTCAGCCAATTTCTTACCAATACTTAAGCCGGAATCTTGCCAGCACTCAGAGGGCGGAGTGGGATCCACTGTTAAAATCTAAAAGATTGACGTGTCGAAATCCCGCTGTCAACCACTTTCATGTAAGTTTCCCCAAGTGCCGAGTTTGCCTGCACTTTACAGAGCTGACACTAAGCGGCGGATGAGCCAATAATTTAGAGGTTGTTAAAAGGTACTTAAAAGGTATTTCACCATCTACTTACCATTTTTCCAGCTTTTTGACGAGTTTCTTAGCACTCAGAGGGATCACGTCAGGTAAGTAGGTTGAGTTTTCAATGACTCACCTTTCCTCTGAATAGGTGACAGCTGCAAAGGTGGTATATAAGCTTCTATTTCACAGCTGTTCACTTTCCAATGCTAGAAGCTGGAGTCTTCAAGGTTTGGAATGCATTTTTCAGCTTTTGAAAGTTGGAAGTAATCTCTCTATGCAGTGTCACCTCCTTGGTGCACCCTGTCTTACCATTGACAGATCACTTCTGTCATCTCAACTTCAGCATTCATTTATTCCAGCAGCATTGGTGCCCTTGAAAAAATCTCACCTTGGTCCTCAGAATCCCACCACGACCAGCCCCAACACCAACATCACCAGGCACACCAGCAGCACCAGGGACACCAGCATCACCAACAACACCAACCTTCTCTGCAATTAACTGATGCTGCACAGGACACGGGGCATCAGCACCCGACCACACGGCTGCCCAGGAGGCCAAGGATGGCCTCACCATGGCCAGATTTACTTCACTTAATGCTGTACACCCTGGCTGCCACATGATGCTCCAGGTTGGCACCACCCCACACCAACACCATAAAGCATCCCTAAAATGCCCAAGCCATTCCTTTCACACTCATCACTATTACAGGGGTACCGTTGTGTCTCACCATTCACTGCAACTCACTAAGCCACCAGCAAAGGAGCACACAAATCTGTCCAAGAAGGCAAAGTGTTGAAAATAAAGATTTCAATGCTTAACAAAACATTAACATAAACTTTACAGGAACATTGGTTCAAACACACAAGTGTCTACCCTTGTGTGTTGTTAGTTGGTATGATTGGAGAAGGATGAGTGTGAGGGGTGGATAGTGAGATGCGGATGTGATGATATAGAGAGAGAGAGAGAGAGGGATGGGTGGAGGTGCAAGGTCAGTTGATGTGAGTAAGGATGTGCAGGAGCAGGGTAGGGAAGGCAGAGTGATGGGGACGTGATGAAAGGCACAGCAGGACGAGGTTGAGCATGGCTTTGCAGTAATGTTTCATGATCTACTGAGATAATTGAAAGGTTTGCACCACTGCAGCCAGGTCCTCCTGACGACATCACTGCTTGTGCCCTCCTGTGCAATGTGCAACCAGGCTGCATTGGTGTCCTGGGGAGGCCCATGGGACGGGAAGAGAACCTCCCTGCATGCTGTGAATTCCTCCATAAACATATGGAGGAAGTCATGGGAGAGCCTGGGTGCTCTTTACCTTTCTGCCGTGTTCATTGTTCATAGGTTTATATGTAACCTTCAGCGCTGTTGACCGAGGGCCGTGAAGCTCTTTGTCGGCCGGCGCGGACATGATGGATCAAAATTGTCTCCTTCTGCGCTTATGCCTGCTTTTACCAGAGTAACAATTTGAAGGACATTCGCTGGGCAGGAATTGGGCAAATAGCTCAACTCTCCACCTGCGGAAGCCCTTTTCCTTCGCATACTTGCAATCTGCCAAAAGATTTTTTGATAGATCACAAGTGCCGGGTTTAGCACATGTGCTTCGCATACCTAAACCCGGAACTTGCGGAGATAAAACCCATCGGCGCATGTGCACTTCGGACGCGCCCCTGGGGAGCGTGATTTCAGGCCCATTATTTCAAAGAAAAGCAGGGGAGTTATTCCCGGTGTCCCATCCAATATTTATCCCTGAATCAAAGTAACAAAAACAGATTAACTGTTTGCCACAAGCATTGCTGTTTGTGAGAGCTTGCTGTGTGCAATTGGGCGCCCGTTTCCTACATTACAACAGTGACTAAATTTCATTGGCTGCAAAGTGCTTTGGGACATCCTGAGATTGTGAAAGGTGCTATAGAAATGCAAGTCTTTCTTTCTTTTCCTGTACATGATAACACAGCAAGGAGTGTGTCACAGGACACTGACGCAGGGGTTCAGATGCTTTATATTTTAGTTTGGAAAATTCACTGCCATAGGATAAAAACTAGTCACAGTCAGAATATCTATGTTAGTCTAAACAATAAATATATGAGAATAGTTTGCAGATGGAACAGTTTTGGCCTTTATCATTGTTGTATGATTTAAAGTGCTTTTACACATTGTAGGAATTGAAGCCTAGAACTTTCTGTCGGGCTATTGCATCAACAGTAGCGTGGTAGGCTGGGACTTCTCCTACCCTTGCACTAACCCTGGAGAACAAACTTAAACTCCTCTCCTGCTGCTCTTCCATTGAGTGGCAACTTTCCGAATGGCAAGTAATTCCGTGGAACTGAGCGGGATTCACAACTTGCAACCACAATCCCATCAGTTCCAACTCTTACTGTGACATCATGATGGAGAAAGGGAGCTCCCCAATCCTTTAACATAGGCCAAAAGGGGGAGATAGCTACCCCAGAGGCAACAGATTCTGCTCAAAATTCCTCCCCCACGCTCAGAGTGCATGATTCGCAAGCCAAAAACGCAGTTGGAATATCTTGGTTTTAAGCTTTATGGAACATAAAGCAATGGTTTTAGAGGAATCAGCTGCATTTATACAGTATCTTATGTTCCTCAGAAACATCTGCAAGCACATTATGTACAGATTACACTGAATTGCAATTATGTTATTTATGCAAACATGGCAGCCATTTTGCTCAAAACAAAATTCCACAAACAGCAATGGGCTGAAGGGCCTGTTAATCTGTTTCTGATGGTACTTTTTGGCACAGAAATCTCACAATATAGGAGTGGTGTTGGTTGAGCGAGTATTGTTGCTCAGGATATAGGACTCCCTGCTTTTCTTTGAATAACAACATTGGGAGCTTTCAAGCCCACCTGATTCTCGAGAGCATTGACACAGGTCCTCGGTTTAACATTGCATTCAAACAATGCCACCTCCGATATTGCAGCACTCCCTCAGTACCGCACTGGAGTATCAGTCTAGATCTGGATCAGTTCCTATGGATTGGAGGGTAGCTAAAGTAACCCCACTTTTTAAAAAAGGAGGGAGAGAGAAAACAGGGACACTAAGATGGGTGGCAGTGTGAGCTGTGAGGAGAATGCTAAGAGGCTGCAGGGTGACTTGGACAGGTTAGGTGAGTGGGCAAATGCATGGCAGATGCAGTATAATGTAGATAAATGTGAGGTTATGCAATTTGGTGGCAAAACCAGTAAGGCAGAATATTATCTGAATGGTGACAGATTAGGAAAAGGGGAGGTGCAACAAGACCTGGATGTCATGGTACATCAGTCATTGAAAGTTGGCATGCAGGTACAGCAGGCGGTGAAGAAGGCAAATGGCATGTTGGCCTTCATAGCGCGAGGATTTGAGTATAGGAGCAGAGAGGTCTTACCGCAATTATGCAGGGCCTTGGTGAGGCCACACCTTGAATATTGTGCACAGTTTTGGCCTCCTAATCTGAGGAAGGACATTCTTGCTATTGAGGGAGTGCAGCGAAGATTCACCAGACTGATTCCCGGGATGGCAGGACTGATATAAGAAGAAAGACTGGATCGACTAGGCTTATATTCACTGGTATTTAGAAGAATGAGAGGGGATCTCGTAAAAACATATAAAATTCTGACGGGATTGGACAGGTTAAATGCAGGAAGAACGTTCCCAATGTTGGGGAAGTCTAGAACCAGGGGTCACAGTCTAAGGATAAGGGGTAAGCCATTTAGGACTGAGATGAGGAGAAACTTCTGCACTGAGAGAAATGTGAACCTGTGGAATTCTCTACTGCAGAGAGTTGTTGATGCCAGTTCGTTAGATATATTCAAGAGGGAGTTAAATATGGCCCTTACGGCTAAAGGGATCAAGGGGTATGGAGAGAAAGCAGGAAAGGGATACTGAGGTGAATGATCAGCCATGATCTTATTGAATGGTGGTGCTGGCTCGAAGGGCTGAATGGCCCACTCCTATTTTCTATGTTTCTATGTTTCTATCACATGCACAAATCTCTCGAGTGGGATTGGGGTGAGAGTGTGACCTACTGGGCCAATCTGCATTTGTTGGACTGACTTTTAGTTCTTTTCAGTAGTTGTTAAACTAAGAAGGGGAGTTCTGCCAGGTGTCCATGTCAATATTTATCCCTCAACCACAGGCAGTTAGATGCCTTGAGCTCCACAGCTCTTGCACTTACTGAGATAAAGAACTCTGTCCTTCCAATGCTACAAGTGACGCTTTTCACGACCTTAGAATGTCCCTAAATACTTTACAGTCAATGAAGTACTTTTTGAAATGTAGTCACTTTTGTTATGTAGGAAAAGCAGCAGCCATTTTGCACACAGCAAGTTCCCACAAGCAGCAATGAGATAATGGCCAGATAATCTGTTTTAGTGATGGTGGTTGAGGGATAAATATTGACATGGGCACCTGGCAGAACTCCCCTGCTCTTCTTCAAAATAGTGCTGTGGGATCATTTACATCCATTTGAGAGAGCGGGCGGAGCCTTGGTTTAACGATTCATCCGAAAGATGGCACCTCCGAAAATGCAGCACTCCTGGATGTGTTAGTTTGCAACACCTAAAGCTCTGATTGGGTCCTCTTGAACACATGACCTGATTGCTGCTTGGTCCCCTTGGAGAATAAGACACATCCAGCAGTTTCTCTGGAATTAGAGCTGCCCTGCCGACATAATTGGTGACTTTGCAAAGTGTAATTTAAACCATTCTGACTGTCAACTCCACACAGATTAGAGCTCACTCTCATGGATTTATACAATCTTCCACCCTCAAACAAATTCCTGTCCCACCACTCAAATTCCCAACCTACTCACCCCTCAGCCCGAGTATCTAACCCACTCCCCCGCCCCACCCCCAGCCCAAGTTCCTGATCTACTCACCTCACAGACCAAGTTCCTAACCTATTCACTTCCAGTCCAAGTTCCTGACCATTAATGGGACATTGTGTGTCGGTCACGGATTGTTAACAGGTTTATTTGGCATGAAGTGAACTTGACTTCCGAATTTCGTCCAGTCTCACCATCTGGACCACGTACTTGCTCTCAAACCCAACCCCTCCGCCCCCCCCCCACCAGCTTTACAACTGAATCACATTCTTCCGCCAACCCCACTGTGCTTCCATACCCTTTATTGTCCCCCCCACATGAGTTCCTGACCTCCTCTCTCTCCCTCCGATCCCCCCTTTTCTGTCCCTTCGATCTCCCTTTCTCATTCTTCGATCCCCTTCTCTCTCCCCTTGCTCTCTTCCTCTGATCTCTTCTCTCTCCCTCCACCTCTCTCTCTGACTTCTCTCTCACCCCACTCTCCCTCCGATCTACCTCCGATCTCTCCCCTCTCTTCCCCTCTCTCTCCCTTCAATCGCTCCCCTTTCTCTCTCCCTCTCTCTCCCCCCATCTCCCTCTGATCTCCCTTTTTTCTCACCCTCTTCCCTGCACTCTCCCTCTCTCTCTCTCCCCTCTCTCTCCCCCTTTCTCTTCCTCCAATCTCTCCCCTCTCTTCCCCCTCTCCCTCTCCCCTCTCTCCCTCTGATCTCCCTCCAATCTCCCCCTCTCTCTCCTTCCGATCTCTCCCCTCTCTTCCCCCTCTCCCTCCCCCCTCTCTCCCGCCGATCTCTCTCCAATCTCTTCCCTCTCTCCCTCCCCTGCTTCTCACTCTCGTGCCTCTCTCTCTCCCCCTCTCTGTTCTCTGACCTCTCTCCTCTCTCCCTCTCCCTCCCCCTCTCTCCCTCTGACCTTTCCACTCTTTCCCTCTCCCTCTCTCTCCCTCCAATCTCTCACCCCTCTCTCTCCCCTTTGGATCCAATCTTCTCCGGGAACTTCTCCCACAGACTCAGTGAGGGGCCTTCTCCCACGAACTCAGTGAGGGGTCTTCTCCCATGGACCCAGTGAGGGGTCTTCTCCCACGGACCCAGTGAGGGACCTTCTCCCATGGACACAGTGAGGGGTCTTCTCCCATGGACCCAGTGAGGGGTCTTCTCCCATGGACCCAGTGAGGGGTCTTCTCCCATGGACACAGTGAGGGACCTTCTTCCACGGACCCAGTGAGGGACCTTCTCCCACGGACACAGTGAGGCACCTTCTCCCACGTACCCAGTGAGGGGCCTTCTCGCATGGACCCAGTGAGGGACCTTCTCCCACGGACCCAGTGAGGGGCCTTCTCCCACGGACCCAGTGAGGGGCCTTCTCCCATGGACACAGTGAGGGACCTTCTCCCATGGACACAGTGAGGGACCTTCTCCCACGGACCCAGTGAGGGACCTTCTCCCATGGACACAGTGAGGGACCTTCTCCCATGGACCCAGTGAGGGACCTTCTCCCATGGACCCAGTGAGGGGTCTTCTCCCAGGGACCCAGTGAAGGGCCTTCTCCCATGGACCCAGTGAGGGCCCTTCTCCCACGGACCGAGTGAGGCCCTTCTCCCATGGGCCCAATGAGGGCCCTTCTCCACGGACCCAGTGAGGGCCCTTCTCCCATGGACACAGTGAGGGACCTTCTCCCATGGACACAGTGAGGGGTCTTCTCCCATGGACCCAGTGAGGGGTCTTCTCCCATGGACCCAGTGAGGGGTCTTCTCCCATGGACACAGTGAGGGACCTTCTTCCATGGACCCAGTGAGGGACCTTCTCCCACGGACAAAGTGAGGGACCATCTCCCACGTACCCAGTGAGAGGCCTTCTCGCATGGACCCAGTGAGGGACCTTCTCCCACGGACCCAGTGAGGGGCCTTCTCCCACGGACCCAGTGAGGGGCCTTCTCCCATGGACACAGTGAGGGACCTTCTCCCATGGACACAGTGAGGGACCTTCTCCCACAGACCCAGTGAGGGACCTTCTCCCATGGACACAGTGAGGGACCTTCTCCCATGGACCCAGTGAGGGACCTTCTCCCATGGTCCCAGTGAGGGGTCTTCTCCCAGGGACCCAGTGAGGGGCCTTCTCCCATGGACACAGTGAGGGACCTTCTCCCACGGACCCAGTGAGGGGCCTTAGCCCATGGACACAGTGAAGGGCCTTCTCCCATGGACCCAGTGAGGGCCCTTCTCCCACGGACCCAGTGAGGCCCTTCTCCCATGGGCCCAGTGAGGGACCTTCTCCCATGGGCCCAATGAGGGCCCTTCTCCACGGACCCAGTGAGGGCCCTTCTCCCATGGACACAGTGAGGGCCCTTCTCCCATGGGCCCAGTGAGGGCCCTTCTCCCATGGGCCCAGTGAGGGCCCTTCTCCACGGACTAAGTGAGGGGCCTTCTCCCACGGACCCAGTGAGGGGCCTTCTCCCACAAACCCAGTGATAGGCCTTCTCCTATGGAGCTGAGGAAAGCGTGGCCCGCGCTGTATGGCATCTACAACTGGAGGGTACTGTACATGCGCAGCCGGATCTCGATGGCGGCGCGCATGCGCAGAAGGGGATGGGGTGCACATGCACAAAAAATGGGCGGGGCTGGCCGCACACATGCGCAGAATGACACAAAAATGTGCAGATAATCACTCCGAGCACTCCTTCAGTACTGTCAGTCTCTACTTTGTGCTGAAGTCTCTGGTTGAACCCACAACCTTCTAACTCAGAAGCAGGAAGTGTTTCTGCAACTGTACAGGGCGTTGGTGAGACCACACCTAGAGTACTGCGTACAATTTTGGTCTCCTTAAGGAGGGATATACTTTCATTGGAGGCAGTTCAGAGAAGGTTCGCTCGGTTGACTCCTGAGATGAAGGGGTTGTCGAATGAAGAAAGATTGAGCAAGTTGGGCTTGTACTCATTGGAGTTTACAAGAATGAGAGGTGATCTTATTGGAACATATACGATTCTGAGGGAGCTCGACAGGGGAGATGCTGAGAGGATGTTTCCCCTCATGGGGGAATCTAGAACTAGGGGGCATAGTTTCAGAATAATGGGGTCACCCATTGAAAACGGAGATGAAGAAGAATTTCTTCTCTCAGAGGGTTGTGAATCTGTGAAATTCTCTATCCCAGAGAGCTGAGTCATTGAATATATTTAAGGCGGAAATAGAAAGATTTTTGGAACTGCAGGTGAGTCAAGAGTTATGGGGAACAGGCAGGAAAGTGGAGTTGTGGCCAAGATCAGATCAGCCACGATCTTATTGAATGGTGGAGCAGGCTCAAGGGACCCAATGGGCTACACTTACTATTTTTCTTACGGTCTTATGTGAGGGTGATACCCACGAAGCCAAGGCTGGCACTGTTATCGAAGGGGCAAGCACAATCTTTCAACACAGCAAACGTAGCCAGTCGCATCTAAAGTTTAATTCTGCATTAAACTGTGAGCAGAAGTTGAATTAAAAGATCAGTGCCCACAGGGATGAGCTCAAAGAAAGTTATGTCATCAACTTCACGCCTTACTCCCCTGAAATGTAATCACTTTCTACCTCCCACATTGCTAACATCTGCATCCAGCACAAACAAAGCTGAGTTACACTTGGGGTAGCATAGAACTGGCATAATTTCAACAAGACTTCACTCCCTACCAGAATGATTGAGATGAAGGAATTGAATGTAATATCTCCAAGTTTGCAGATGACACTAAGCTGGGTGGCGGTGTGAGCTGTGAGGAAGAGGCTAAGAGGCTGCAGGTGACTTGGACAGGTTAGGTGAGTGGGCAAATACATGTCAGTTGCGGTATAATGTAGATAAATGTGAGGTTATCCACTTTGGTGGTAAAAACAAGAAGGCAGAATATTATCTGAATGGTGACAGATTAGTAAAAGGGGAGGTGCAACAAGATCTGGGTGTCATGGTACATCAGTCATTGAAAGTTGGCATACAATTACAGCAGGCGGTGAAGAAGGCAAATGGCATGTTGGCCTTCATAGCGAGAGGCTTTGAGTACAGGAACAGAGAGGTCTGACTACAGTTGTACAGGGCATTGTTAAGGCCATACCTTGGATATTGTCGACAGTTTTGGTCTCCTAATCTGAGGAAGGACATTCTTGCTATTGAGGGAGTGCAGCGAAGGTTCACCAGACTGATTCCCGGGATGACAGGACTGACACATGAAGAAAGACTGGATCAACTAGGCTTAAATTCACTAGAATTTAGAAGAATGAGAGGGATCTCGTAGAAACATGTAAAATTCTGACAGGACTGGATAGGTTAGATGCAAGAAGAATGTTCCCGATGCTGGGGAAATCCAGAACAGGGGTCACAGTCTAAGGATAAGGGGTAAGCCATTTAGGACCAAGATGAGGAGAAACTTCTTCACTCAGAGAGTTGTTAACCTGTGGAATTCTCTACCGCAGAGAGTTGTTGAGGCCAGTTCATTAGATATATTCAAAAGGGAGTTAGATGTGGCCCTTACGGCTAAAGGGATCAAGGAGTATGCAGAGAATGCAGGAATGGGGTACTGAAGTTGCATGATCAGCCATGATCATATTGAATGGTGGTGCAGGCTCTGTACAACTACAGTAAGACCTCCCTGCTCCTATACTCAAATCCCCTAGCTATGAAGGCCAACATACCATTTGCCTTCTTCACCGCCTGCTGTACCTGCATGCCAACTTTCAATGACTGATGTACCATGACACCCAGGTCTCGTTGCACCTCCCCTTTTCCTAATCTGTCACCATTCAGATAATATTCTGCCTTCCAGTTTTTGTTACCAAGGCAGATAAACTCACATATATCTACATTATATTGCATTTGCCCACTCACCAAACCTCTCCAAGTCACCCTGCAACCTCTTAGCATCCTCCTCACAGCTCACACTACCACCCAGCTTAGTGTCATCTGCAAACTTCGAGTATTACATTCAATTCCTTCGTCCAAATCATTAATGTATATTGTAAATAGCTGGGGCCCCAGCACTGAATCTTACGGAACCCGACTGGCCACTGCCTGCCATTCTGAAAAGGACCCGTTTATTCCTACTCTTTGCTTCCTGTCTGCTAACCTGTTCTCTATCCATGTCAATACATTACCCCCAATACCATGTGCTTTAATTTTGCACACTAATCTCTTGTTTGGGACCTTGTCAAAAGCCTTTTGAAAGTCCAAATACACCACATCCACTGGTTCTCCCTTGTCCACTCTACTAGTTACATCCTCAAAAAATTCTAGAAGATTTGTCAACCATGATTTCTCTTTCATAAATCCATGCTGACTTGGACCGATTCTACCATTGCTTTCCAAATGCGGTGCTATTACATCTTTAATAATTGATTCCAACATTTTCCCCACTACCGATGTCAGACTAACCGATCTATAATTCCCTGTTTTCTCTCTCCCTCCTTTTTTTAAAAAGTGGGGTTACATTAACTACCCTCCAGTCCATAGGAACTGATCTAGAGTCTATAGAATGTTGGAAAATGACCAACAATGCATCCACTATTTCTAGGGCCACTTCCTTAAGTACTCTGGAATGCAGACTATCAGGTACTGGGGATTTATCGGCCTTCAATCCCATCAATTTCCCTAACACAATTTCCTGACTAATAAGGATTTCCTTCAGTTCCTCCTTCTCGCTAGACCCTCCGTCCCCTAGTATTTCCGGAAGGTTATTTGTGTCTTCCTTCGTGAAGACAGAACCAAAATATTTGTTCAATTGGTCTGTCATTTCTTTGTTCCCCATCATAAATTCACCTGATTCTGACTGCAAGGGACCTACATTTGTCTTCACTAATCTTTTTCTCTTCACATATCTCTGGAGAGAAAGCAGAAATGGGGTAGTGAAGTGCATGATCAGCTATGATCATATTGCATGGTGGTACAGGCTCGAAGGGCCGAATGGCCTAATCCTGCACCTATTTTCTATGTTTCTATGTTAAGGCTACTCCTATCTTTCCCTCTACACATAATTTTAACTTTCCTTTATTGCAGTCCTGTCGATCCACAATCTGGATTCAACACCCCTTTATGATTTAATCCATCCTAAAATTCCACTACGATTGCTAGTGAGTACTTCAAAGCTTGCGAGCGGACTCTACTGAGCCTACGCAAATTGTCCTGGAAATGATATTTATCTCTCTGGTTTCTAAATTCAATCAGCCTCCTTGTAAACAACTCTGCAGAAAAACAAGTAAACAATACAATGGTTTAGTAATGCAAACAATTATGATTAATTGAGTTCCCTCAATAGCTCATTTATAATTCTTCATTAAAGCACTCACTGGATGGAAATACTATACTGTGGTGTTTGCAGTAAATGCCATGTCTTATCTATCTTCTCAGGTCCAGCTCCAATGTGTGGCATTGATTCCTGGTCAAGAGTCCAGAATCCATCAGCCTCATGCAAGTTATCGGCGGTATTGCTAACATTGCAGAACACCCTGACATATGACATCATCTCATGTTCTTATGGTTAGGCGGGAGGGGGGTTCTTTGCTAAATGAACGGTATTCCATCATTTGTCCCATTGAACGAAGCGGCTCACGGAAAGTAAGTTGAAACAATCCCTGCTTCTATCTGGAATTCATTTGGGTGATGACATTTGGATAAAGATGCTAGATTTTTTGGACATAAGTCAAGTGAAGACAGCTGGAGTGAGATGATGCCCTATTACTCAGGCTTGCATTCAGGCTGTGTGCAACCTCTGCTTTACAAATGCCTTGATGACACAACTTATTTTTATTTGTTTGTAGGGACAACGCTTAATCCCAGTTGTGGTGGGCCTCCTTCTTGATTGTGATTGTTTCCACAATCATAGAATGATAGAAGTTTATGGCACAAAAGGAGGTCATTCAGCCCATCATATCTGTGCTGGCCGAAAAAGAGCTATCCAGCCTAATTCCACTTTCCAGCTTTTGGTCCATAACCTTGTAGGTTACGGCTCTTTAAGTTCATATCCAAGTACTTTTTAAATGAGATGAGGTTTTCTCCCTCTACCACACTTTCAGGCAGTTCCAGACCCACACCATCCTCTGGGTGAAAAAAGTTCTCCTCAACTTCCTTCTAATCCTTCTAACAATTACTTTAAGTCAATGCCCCCTGGTTATTGACCTCTGCTAAGGGAAATAGGTCCTTCTCAATCTAGGCCCTTCATAATTTTATACACATCAATTAAATCACCCCTCAGTCTCCTTTGCTCCAAAGAAAAACAACCCCACCCGACCCTATCTTTCCTCATAGCTAAAATTCTCCAGTACTGGCAACATCCTCATAAATCTCCTCTCTACCCTCTTTTGTGTAATCAGATCTTTCCTGTAATGTGGTGAACAGTACTGCACGCAGTACTCTAGCTGTGGCCTAACTAGTGTTTTATACAATTCTAGCATAACCTCCCTATTCTTATATTCTATGCCTCGGCTAATAAAGAAAGTATCATCAGATGCCTTCTTAACTACCTGTCCTACTACTTTTAGGGATGCACTCCAAGGTTCCTCTTTTCCTCTACACTTCTCAGTATCCCACTATTTATAGTGTATTCCCGTGCCTTGTTAGCCTTTCCTAAATGCATGACCTCACACTTCTCCAGATTGAATTCCATTTGCCACTTTTATGCCCACCTGGCCAGTCCATTAATATCGTCCTGCAGTCTACAGCTTCCTTCCCAACCCTAAATGCAACCACACAGCTAATTTTTGTATCGTCTGCAATCTTTTTAATTATGCTCCCTACTATGAAATTGAAATCATTGATATATACCATGAAAAGCAAGGGACCAACTACTGAGACCCATGGACACAAACATACCCATCGACCATTACTCTTTGTTTCCTGCCACTGAGCTAATTTTGGATCCGACTTGCCACTTTCCCTTTGATCGCATGGGCTTTTACTCTTCTGATCAGCCTGCCATGTGGGACCTTGTCAAAAGCCTTGCTAAAATCTATGTAGACTACATAAAATGCACTACCCTCATCGACCCTCCTTGTTACCTCCTCCAAAAATTCAATTAAGTTAGTCAGACACGACCTTCCCTTACAAATCCATGCTGACTGTCCTTGATTAATCCTTTCTAAATGACAATTGATTGGGTCCCTCAGAATTTTTTCCAATAATTTGCCCACCACTGAGGTTAGGCTGACTTGTCTGTAATTACTTGGTCTATCCATGTCTCCCTTTTTAATCAAGGCATTGAGTGAACCAAATATGTGGGATTGGATTTGCATGTAGTTCAGACCAGCTAATGGGTGACAGATTTCCTCCCTGAAGGAACAAATATTATTTTTTTCCCTCTGATGCCAGCTTACAAATGATCAAATTTCTTGAATTCATTTTTACAATTGGCAATGGCATTTGAACTCGTGAGTTCTGGATTTCTAGCCACTACCATAACTGCACTATCAATAACTTGCTGGGGTACAGTTCCACGTGGCAGCAACTGCCCATTGTTTTCTCTCCTCAGGTATGACCCAGGAACAACGGATGTTGGCAGACTACGTGACATCTCAGCTGAACCCTATCCTGTCCTCATCTGACATTCACTTGCCATAAAAAAACAGTGGATAATAATCAGAAGTAGGAAAACATCTCTTCGGTAGTCTTGATTATAATGGACCCATCACGGCGTTGGCTGCGATCTCACTCAGCACAGAGCAGGGATTGAACTGTGATGTATTTGCAGCCATGCTAATATGGCAGGGGGATGGGAACCTAATACGTCCTTACTATACAGTATAAATGCACACGAGGCCCATGCTTGAGAGAAGGTCAGTCTGTGACCTGTCCTTTATTTCATAGCACTCAAGTGATGGAAGTGGGTGGAGCTTCCCCTTTTATATCTGAAGGTCTAGGTTAGGAGTGTCTCCCACAAGTTCACCATCTAGTGGTCATTGTTCTCAGTGTACAACTTAGGTCGGATTATACATGCGTTACAATGCTGGTTGAATACATGACATCACCTCCCCCACCAAAGTCTTATTGGAATCACAGGTTGAGTCTCTCTGGTGGTTTACGCTCCCTTGTAGAGCGCCTGAGTTGGGGCTCCGGTTGTTGGGCGCTGGCCTGAGTGTCTGCTGTTTGCGGTGCCTCAGGCCTGTCCAAACTGCCCACAGTGACTGGGCTCTCCTCCCTTTGGTTCCTGTGTTTGGTCACCTGTGGTGGAGTGAACTTTACATCATGTTTTTCCTCTGCTTCTTCTATGGGGTTGCTGAACCTCTTTTTTGTTTGATCCACATGTTTGCGGCAGATTTGTCCATTGGTAAGTTTAACTACCAGAATCCTATTTCCCTCTTTGGCAACCACAGTGCCTGTGAGCCATTTGGGCCCTGCAGCGTAGTTGAGGACAAAAACAGGGTTATTTACATCAATACATCGCGCCCTTGCATTCCTGTCATGGTAGTCATATTGTGACTGGCGCCTGCTCTTGACAATTTCTTTCATGGTGGGGTGTATAAGGGATAACCGGGTTTTGAGCATCCTTTTCATTAGCAGTTCTGCAGGTGGAACCCCTGTGAGCGAGTGTGGTCTGGATCTGTAGGCCAACAGGAGGTGTGATAAGTGGCATTGTAGGGAACCCCCTTGGATTCTGAGCATCCCCTGTTTGATTATCTGCACTGCTCGTTCTGCCTGGCCGTTTGAGGCTGGCTTGAACGGTGCCGTTCTAACATGGTTAATTCCATTGCCTGCCATGAAGTCCTGGAATTCAGTGCTTGTGAAGCACAGGCCATTGTCGCTGCCCAAGATGTCAGGTAGACCGTGGGCGGCGAACATTGCCCTAGGCTTTCTACCGTGGCAGAGGATGTACTTGAATTTAAAATGTCACACTCGATCCATTTGGAGTAGGAGTCTACTACAACCAAAAACATTTTCCCCATGAAAGGACCTGCGTAGTCCACATGGATGCGTGACCAAGGTTTGGCGGGCCATGGCCAGGGGCTAAGGGGGGCTTCCCTGGGCGCATTGCCCAGCTGGGCACACGTGTTGCACCTGCGAACACAAAGTTCCAGATCTGCATCTATCCCTGGCCACCAAACGTGTGACCTGGCAATTGCCTTCATCGTGACAATGCCCGGGTGCCCATTGTGGAGTTCTCTGATGAACAGCTCTCTGCCCATCTGGGGCATGACTACGCGGTTTTCCCACAGTAGGCAATCGGCCTGAATCGAGAGTTCATCCTTGCGCCTGTGAAATGGTTTAAATTTCTCAGGGCATGCCCTGTACGTGGCTGCCCAGTCTCCATTCAGAACACATTTCTTGACGAGAGACAATAGCAGGTCTCTATTTGTCCAGACTTTAATCTGACGGGCTGTCACGGGTAAGCCTTCGCTTCCGAAAGCTTCAACAGCCATGACCATCTCAGCAGCATGCTCGGTAGCCCCCTCAGTGGTGGCTAGTGGGAGCCTGCTGAGTGCATCGGCGCAGTTTTCGGTGCCGAATTGTGTAGTCATCGATGGCTAACGTGAGTGCCCACCTCTGTATGCGGGCCGATGCGTTTGCATTTATGGCCTTGTTGTCGGCCAAAAGGGACGTTAGGGGTTTGTGATCTGTCTCCAGCTCAAATTTCCTGCCAAACAGGTACTGAGGCATTTTCTTTACCGCATATACACATGCGAAGCCTCCTTTTCTACCAACCCGTAGCCCCTTTCTGCCTGGGCAGACTTCTGGAGGCATAAGCTACCGGCTTTAATTGACCCTTGGCATTGACATGCTGCAACACACACCCGACACCATAGGACGACGCATCACACGTTAACACAAGTTTCTTACATGGGTCATATAGCGTTAACAGAATGTTGGAACATAACAAATTGCGTGCTCTATGAAAAGCCCTTTCCTGGCTGTCCCCCCAGACCCATTCGCGACCTTTACGTAGGAGCACGTGTAGCGGCTCTAGCAGCGTGCTCAATTTGGGAAGGAAGTTACCAAAATAGTTCAGGAGCCCCAGGAATGAACGCAGCTCTGTCATGTTACGGGGTCTGGGTGCTCTCTGGATCGCTTCCGTCTTGGACGCAGTCGGGCTGATCCCGTCTGCTGCTACCCTCATCCTCAGGAATTCTACCTCTGGAGCTAGGAAGACGCACTTCGCCTTTTCCAGTCGCAGCCCTACCCGGTTCAGTCTGCATAGCACCTCCTCCAGGTTGTGGAGGTGTTCTTCGGTATCGTAACCCGTAATGAGCATGTCGTCCTGAAAAACCACCATCGTTGGAATCGACTTGAGGAGGCTTTCCATATTTCGTTGGATGATCGCGGCGGCCGAGCGAATCCCGAACGGACATCTGTTGTACTCACACAACCCCTTGTGTGTCGTGATGGTGGTCAGCTTCTTCGACTCACTCGCCAGCTCCTGAGTCATGTAAGCTGAGGTCAAGTCCAATTTTGAAAAAAGTTTGCCATCGGATAGCGTCGTAAAGACGTCCTCCGCTCTCGGTAGCAGGTACTGGTCTTGGAATGACACCCGACTGATAGTGGCCTTGTAATCGCCACATATCTTGACTGACCCATCCGCCTTGAGCACCGGCACAATCGGGCTCGCCCAGTCACTGAATTTGACTGGCGAGATGATGCCTTCCCTCAGCAGGCGGTCCAATTCGCCTTCTATCTTTTCCCGCATCACGTACGGCACCGCTCTGGCCTTGTGGTGTACTGGCCTGGCATCCGGGTTTATGTGAATCACTACCTTGGCCCCCATGAAAGTGCCAATGCCGGGTTGAAATAATGAGTCAAATTTGTCCAGGATCTGTGAGCATGATACTCGCTCCACAGAGGAAATTGCATTGACATCACTCCATTTCCAGTTCATGACAGCAAGCCAACTCCTCCCCAGTAGTGCGGGACCGTCCCCGGGACAATCCAGAGTGGCAGTCTGTTCTCCAAATCTTTGTGGGTCATGACTACCGTGGCGCTGCCTAGCACCGGAATGATCTGCTTTGTGTAAGTCCGCAGCTGTGCGTCAATCGCCGATAATTTTGGCCTCCTGGCCTTGGACGCCCACAACCTTTCGAACTGTTTGATACCCATCAGGGAATGGCTGGCCCCCGTGTCTAGCTCCATTGATACTGGGATGCCATTGAGGAGCACTTTCATCATTATCGGTGGCATCCTGGTATATGAACTGTATACGTGCTCCACATGAACTCGCTGAACTTCAGCTTCCAGCGATTTTCCCCAGTGTTCATTTCTGCAATTTCTGCAGGTATTTTGCTCACCTCTGCAAACTCCGGCTGAGTGTGTGCCTCCATGCCTCCAGCATGAGCTGCGGTTTGAAACAAAAGGTCCCTTGCCAGTCAATCGTCCCTGACTGCCCCTGTTATTGCTAGTGGCCATGCTCGCGTGGTTTAAATCCCAGTTTCTTGTCGCCATTAATACGTCCTTACTATACAGTATAAAAGCACACGAGGCCCATGCTTGAGAGAAGATCAGTCTGTGACCTGTCCTTTATTTCATAGCACTCAAGTGCAGGAAGTGGGTGGAGCTTCCCCTTTTATATCTGAAGGTCTAGGTTAGGAGTGTCTCCCACAAGTTCACCATCTAGTGCTCATTGTTCTCAGTGTACAACTTAGGTCGGATTATACATGGGTTACAATGCTGGTTGAATACATGACAGAACCTATGCAGGGAGACAGAGGGAAGTAAAATAGGGGCAGAAGCAAAAGATAGAAAGAAGAAAAGTAAAAGTGGATGGCAGAGAAACCCAAGGCAAAAATCAAAAACAGCCACGTTGTAGCAAAATTCTAAAAGGACAAAGTGTGTTAAAAAGACAAGCCTGAGGACTCTGTGCCTCACTGCTCGGAATATTCTTAATAAGCTGGACGAATTGACTACACAGGCAACAATTAATGAATATGATATAGTTGGCATCACGGAGCATTAGCTCCAGGGTGACCAAGGCTGGGAACTCAACATCCAGAGGTATTCAACATTCAGGAAGGAAAGACAGAAAGGAAAAGAAGGTGGGGTAGCGTTGCTGGTTAAAGAGGAAATTAACGCAATAGTAAGAATGGACATTAGCTTGGATGATGCGGAATCTGCATGTGTGGAGCTGCAGAATACCAAAGGGCAGAAAACACTAGTGGGAGTTGTGTACAGACCACCAAACAGTAGTAATGAGGTTGGGGACAGCATCAAACAAGAAATTAGGGATGCATGCAATAAAGGTACAGCAATTATCATGGGCGACTTCAATCGACATATAGATTGGGCAAACCAAATTGGTAGCAATACGATGGAGGAGGATTTCCTGGAGTGTATTATGGATAGTTTTCTGGACCAATATGTCGAGGAACCAACAAGAGGGCTGGCCCTCCGAGACTGGGTGCTGGGTGATGTGTAATGAGAAAGGACTAATTAGCAACCTTGTTGTGCGATGCCCCTTGGGGAAGAGTGACCATAATATGGTAGAATTCCCTTTTAAAATGGAAAGTGACACAGTTAATTCAGAGGCTAGGGTCCTGAACTTAAGGAAAGGTAATTTCGATGGTATGAGACGTGAATTGGCTAGAATAGACTGGCAAATGATACTTAGAGGGTTGACGGTGGATAGGCAATGGCAAACATTTCAAGATCACATGGATGAACTTCAACAATTGTACATCCCTGTCTGGAATAAAAAATAAAATGGGAAAGGTGGCTCAACTGTGGCTAACAAGGGAAATTAAGGATAGTGTTAAATCCAAGGAAGAGGCATATAAATTGGCCAGAAAAAGCAGCAAACCTGAGGACTGAGAGAAATTTTGAATTCAACAGAGAAGGACAAAGGGTTTAATTAGGAGGGGGAAAATAGAGTTTGAGAGTAAGCTTGCAGGGAGAATAAAAATGACAGCAAAAGATATGTGAAGAGAAAAAGATTAGTGAAGACAAATGTAGGTCCCTTGCAGTCAAAATCAGGTGAATTTATAATGGGGAACAAAGAAATGACAGACCAATTGAACAAATACTTTGGTTCTTTCTTCACGAAGGAAGACACAAATAACCTTCCGGACATACTAGGGGACTGAGGGTCTTGTGAGAAGGACGAACTGAAGGAAATCCTTATTAGCCGGCAAAATGTGTTCGGGAAATTGATGGGATTGAAGGCCAATAAATCCCTAGGGCCTGATAATCTGCATCCCAGAGTACTTAAGGAAGTGGCCCGAGAAATAGTGGATTCATTGGTGATCATTTTCCAACAGTGTATTGACTCTGGATCAGTTCCTATGGACTGGAGGGTAGCTAATATAACACCACTTTTTAAAACGGGAGGGAGAGAGAACACGGGTAATTATAGACCGGTTACCCTGACATCAGTAGTGGGGAAAAATTTGGAATCAATTATTTAAGATGAAATAGCAGCGCATTTACGAAAGCAGTGATAGAATCGGTCCAAGTCAGCATGGATTTATGAAAGGGAAATCATGCTTGACAAATCTTCGAGAATTATTTGAGGATGTAACGAGTAGAGTGGACAAGGGAGAACCAGTGGATGTGGTGTATTTGGACTTTCAAAAGGCTTTTGACAAGGTCCCATACAAGAGATTGGTGTGCAAAATCAAAGCACATGGTATTGGGGGTAATATACTGATGTGGATAGAGAACTGGTTGGCAGACAGGAAGCAGAGAATTGGGATAAACGGATCCTTTTCAGAATGGCAGGCAGTGACTAGTGCTCAGAGTTCAGTGCTGGGACCCCAGCTCTTTACAATATACATTAACGATTTAGATGAAGGAATTGAGTGTAATATCTCCAAGTTTGCAGATGGCACTAAACTGGGTGGCAGTGTGAGCTGTGAGGGGGACGCTAAGAGGCCACAGGGTGACTTGGACAGGTTCGGTGAGTGGGAAAATGCATGGCAGATGCAGTATAATGTGGATAAATGTGAGGTTATCCACTTTGGGGGCAAAAACACGAAGGCAGAATATTATCTGAATGGCGGCAGATTAGGAAAAGGGGAGGTGCAACAAGACCTGGGTGTCATAGTACATCAGTCATTGAAAGTTGGCATGCAGGTACAGCAGGCGGTGAAGAAGGCAAATGTTATGTTGGCCTTCATAGCTACGGGTTTTGAGTAGAGGAGCAGGGAGGTTTTACTGCAGTTGTACAGGGCCTTGGTGAGGCCTCACCTGGAATATTGTGTTCAGTTTTGGTCACTTAATCTGAGGAAGGAAGTTCTTGCTATTGAGGGAGTGCACCGAAGGTTCACCAGACTGATTCCCAAGCTGACTGGACTGACATAGAAACATAGAAAATAGGTGCAGGAGTAGGCCATTCGGCCCTTCGAGCCTGCACCACCATTCAATAAGATCATGGCTGATCATTCACCTCAGTATCCCTTTCCTGCTTTCTCTCCATATCCCTTGATCCCTTTAGCCGTAAGGGCCATATCTAATTCCCTCTTGAATATATCCAATGAACTTGCATCAGCAACTCTCTGCGGTAGGGAATTCCACAGGTTAACAACTCTCTGAGTGAAGAAGTTTCTCCTCATCTCAGTCCTAAATGGCTTATCCCTTATCCTTAAACTATGTCCCCTGGTTTTGGACTTTCCCAAAATGGGGAACATTGTTCCTGCATCTATCCTGTCCAGTCCCATCAGAATTTTATATGTTTCTATGAGATCCCTTCTCATCCTTCTAAATACAGGCTCAGTCGATCCAGTCTCTCCTCATATGTCAGTTCTGCCATCCCGGGAATCAGTCTGGTGAACCTTCGTTGCACTCCCTCAATAGCAAGAACATCCTTCCTCAGATTAGGAGACCAAAACTGCACACAATATTCCAGGTGAGGCCTCACTAAGGCCCTGTACAACTGCAGTAAGACCACCCTGCTCCTATACTCAAATCTCCTAGCTATGAAGGCCAACATACCATTTGCCTTCACCGTCTGTTGTACCTGCCAGCTTTCAATGACTGATGTATCATGACATCCAGGTCTTGTTGCACCTCCCCTTTTCCTAATCTGCCACCACTCAGATAATATTCTGCCTTCGTGTTTTTGCCACCAAAGTAGATAACCTCACATTTATCCACATTATACTGCATCTGCCACTCATTTTCCCACTCACCTAACCTGTCCAAGTCACCCTGCAGCCTTTTAGCGTACTCCTCACAGCTCACACTGCCACCCAGCTTAGTGTCATCTGCAAACTTGGAGATATTACACTCAATTCCCTCATACAAATCATTAATATATATTGTAAATAGCTGGGGTCCCAGCACTGTGCCCTGCGGCACCCCACTAGTCACTGCCTGCCATTCTGAAAAGGACCTGTTTATCCCGACTCTCTGCTTCCTGTCTGCCAACCAGTTCTCTGTCTACGACAGTACATTACCACCAATACCATGTGCTTTAATTTTGCACACCAATCTCTTGTGTGGGACCTTGTCAAAAGCCTTTTGAAAGTCCAAATACACCACATTCACCGGTTCTCCTTGTCCACGCTACTAGTTACATCCTCAAAAAATTCTAGAAGTTTTGTCAAGCAGGATTTCCTTTTCATAAATCCATGTTGACTTGGACCGATCCCGTCACTGCTTTCCAAATGTGCTGCTATTTCATCTTTAATAATTGATTCCAACATTTTCCCCACGACTGATGTCAGGGTAACCTGCCTTATCTCTCCCTCCCTTCTTAAAAAGTGGTGTTACATTAGCTACCCTCCAGTCCATAGGAACCGATCCAGAGTCAATAGACTGTTGGAAAATGATCTCCAATGCATCCACTATTTCTCGGGCTACTTCCTTAAGTACTCTGGGATGCAGACTATCAGGGCCCGGGGATTTATCGACCTTCAATCCCATGAATTTCCCTAGCACAATTTCCCGCCTAATAAGGATTTCCTTTAGTACCTTCTTCTCACTCGACCCTCAGTCCCTTAATATTTCCAGAAGGTTATTTGTGTCTTCCTTCGTGAAGACAGAACCAAAGTATTTGTTTAACTGGTCTGCCACTTCTTTATTCCCCATTATAAATTCACCTGAATCTGACTGCATGGGACCTACGTTTGTCTTCAATAATCTTTTTCTCTTCACAGAGCCAGAGAAGCTTTTGCAGTCAGTTTTTATGTTCCCAGCAAGCTTCCTCTCATACTCTATTTTCCCCCTCCTAATTAAACCCTTTATCCTCATCTGCTGTATTATAAATGTCTCCCAGTCCTCAGCTTTGCTGCTTTTTCTGGACAATTTATATGCCTCTTCCTTAGATTTAACACTATCCTTAATTTCCCTTGTTAGCCACGGTTGAGCCACCTTCCCCGTTTTATTTTTTCTCCAGACAGGGATGTACAATTGTTGAAGTTCATCCATGTGATCTTTAAATGTTTGCCATTGCTTATCCACCGTCAACCCTTTAAGTTTCACTCGACAGTCTATTCTAGTCAATTCACGTCTTATACCATCGAAGTTACCTTTCCTTAAGTTCAGGACCTCAGTCTCTGAATTAACCATGTCACTATCCATCTTAATAAAGAATTCTACCATATTATGGTCACTCTTCCCCAAGGAGCCTCGCACAACAAGATTGCTAATTAGTCCTTTCTCGTTACACATCACCCAGCCTAGGATGGCCAGCCCTCTAGTTAGTTCCTCAACATATTGGTCTCGAAAACCATCCCTCATACACTCCAGGAAATCCTCCTCCACCGCATTGCTACCAGTTTGGTTAGCACAATCAATATGTAGTCTAAAGTCACCCATGATAATTGCTGTACCTTTATTGCACATATCCCTAATTTCTTGTTTGATGCTGTCCCCAACCTCACTACTACTGTTTGGTGGTCTTTACACAACTCCCACTTGCGTTTTCTGCCCTTTGGTATTCCGTCCCTCCACCCATACCGATTCCACATCATCCAAGCTAATGTCCTTCCTTACTATTGCATTAATTTCCTCTTTAACCAGCAATGCCACCCCGCATCCTTTGCCTTTCTGTCTATGAGGAGAGACTGGATCTACTGGGCCTTTATTCACTGGAGTTTAGAAGGATGAGAGGGGATCTCTTCGAAACATATAAAATTCTGATGGGACTGGACAGGTTAGATGCAGGAAGAATGTTCCCGATGTTGGGGAAGTCCAGAACCAGGGGACACAGTCTAAGAATAAGGGGTCAGCCATTTAGGACTGCGATGAGGAGAAACTTCTTCACTCAGAGAGTTAATTTGTGGAATTCCCTACCGCAGAGAGTTGTTGATGCCAGTTCATTGGATATATTCAAGAGGGAGTTAGATGGGGCCCTTACGGCTAAAGGGATCAAAGGGTATGGAGAGACAGCAGGAAAGGGGTCCTGAGGTGAATGATCAGCCATGATCTTATTGAATGGTGGTGCAGGCTTGAAGGGCTGAATGGCCTACTCCTGCACCTATTTTCTATGTTTCTATGTTTCATTCTCTGTGATTACATGTAATAGTCAACAAATGGGGAAAGCCCGGGAGGCAAACATTACTGTACCTCGTGCTGCCTCCCTATATAAGGCAGGCTCCCCCCGCAGTGCTCACTTTTGGAGTTTACATTAAACCTAAAGGTCACAAGGTGATCAGCTCCAGCATGGGCCACGTATGATTTCTTACAGTGATAAGCATATGTATCAACTGTTGACGAGAATAGGATACTAACACGCAGCCATGGCCACCATTGACTACATCGAGCGATATTGCTTCGCGGAAGACTGGGATGTCTTCATTGACCGGCTGGATCAATGATTTGTCGCGAAAGACTTAGAGGGAGCTGCGAATGCCAGCAAACGCAGGGCCGTCCTCCTCACGGTCTGCGGATCATGGACATATGCATTGATCAAGGACGTACTGGCCCCGACGAAACCCGCTGAGAAAAGTTACAAAGAACTGTGCGAGCCAGTTCGAAATCACCTAAAGCTGAAACGCAGTGTGCTCATGGCGAAGTACCGTTTCTACACCCACCGGCGTGGCGTAGGCCAAAACGTGGCAGCATTCATCGCTGAGCTAAGGGGTCTTGCTGGACCATGCAAATTAGAAGAAATGTTAGGAGACTTATTTGTTTTGGGAATCGGGCACAAAGGAATTTTCCGCAAATTGCTAGCGGAGGAAGATTTGGACTTAGCCAAAGCCACTCTGATTGCTCAGGAAGACATGGCCAGAGAGGAAGAAACAAAGCTACTTTACTCACAACTTCGGAAACACCGTGAATAAGCTAAATTCGTCAGCAGACAGGAGAAGTATCCCCAGCTGGGCTAATGTGACCTCTGCTTGACCTGAGATGACTCACTCACCACAACAATGGACTAATGCGAAGAGATCAGTACCTGTGAATGCAAGTCCATCAGCACGCTATTGGCGCTGTGGAGGGGCTCATCGTGCAAACCAGTGCAGGTTCAAACAATATGTCTGCAAGAATTGCTCAATGATGGGGCACGTCCAACGAATGTGTAAACGTGCTACAACTCGATACATAGCGGAAGATGGGAGGTCAAGCGTAGATCCTGAGAAGGTGCAGAGATGACCGAGGAGGAAGAGGTACATGGGGTGCACGTGCATGAGGTGCACACCTTTACCAACAAGAGTCCCCCGATTATAGAAACATATAAACATAGAAAATAGGTGCAGGAGTAGGCCATTCGGCACTTCGAGCCTGCACCGCCATTCAATGAGTTCATGGCTGAACATTAAACTGAACGGCATACCGGCACCGAGGAACTGGACATGGGCGCGAGCCAATCGATCATGAGCCAGAAGGCCTTCGAGAAGTTATGGGCAAACAAGGCACACAGGCCCAAGCTGAGCCCGATCGACGTGAAGCTGCGCACCTACACTAAAGAGATTATCCTGGTCCTCGGAAGTGCAATGGTTCAGTTGCTATATGATGGTTCTGTGCATAAATTGCCACTATGGATTGTTCCCGGTAACGGGCCCACGCTACTTGGCAGAAGCTGGCTACGGAATTTTAACTAGAAATGGGGCGATCTAAACATTGTCGGTGGAGAAAGCCACGTGTGTGCAGGTCTTAGACAAGTTTCCATCACTGTTCCAGCCTGGCATCGGCAGCTTCACAGGGGGCAAGGTGACAATTCACCTCAGCCCAAACGCGAGACCCGTTCACCACAAGGCCAGAGCGGTCCCTTACATGATGCGGGAGAAAGTAGAAGTCGAGCTACATTGGCTTCAGCGCGAAGGCATTATATCGCCAGTGGAACTTAATGACTGGGCCAGTCTCATTGTCCCCGTTCTTAAAAGAGATGGGACAATTAGAATCAGTGGAGATTATAAAGTAACCATAAACCGTGTATCGTTACAGGACCAGTACCCGCTACCCAAGCCGGAGGATTTGTTCGCGACCCTGTCGGGCAGAAAGCTGTTTTCGAAATTGGATCTCACCTCGGCGTACATGACCCAGGAGCTGGCGGAATCGTCCAAGAAGCTGACGTGCATAAACACACACAAGGGGCTGTTCATACACAACCGGTGCCCCTTTGGGATCCGTTCAGTGGCTGTGATCTTCCAACGAAACATGGAGAACCTGCTGAAATCTATCCCGGGAACAGTCGTCTTCCAAAACAACATCTTGATCACCGGACATGACTCGGGTAAACACCTCCATAACCTGGAATAGGTGCTACACCGACTAAATCGAATAGGTCTAAGATTGAAACAAATCAAATGCGTCTTCTTGGCACCAGAGATGGAATTCCTGGGAAGGAGAATCGCAGCAGATGGCATCAGACCCTCAGACTCCAAGATGGAGACGATCCAGAAGGACCCAAGACCATGCAACACGACGGAACTGCGCTCGTTCAGAGGACTACTGAACTACTTTGGTAACTTTCTGCCTAGGCTGAGCACTTTGCTTGAACCATTACATGGACTGCTCTGTAAGGGTGATGACTGGGTCTGGGATAAAAATCAAGAAACTGCCTTCGAGAAGGCCAGAAACTTATTGTGTTCAAACAAACTTCTGGCATTGTATGATCCCTGAAGGCATCTTGTTTTAGCATGTGATGGCGTCATCCTATGGAATCAAGTGTGTGATTCAGCAAGTGAATGTGTCAGGTAAGCTCCAACCTGTAGCGTATGCGTCCCGCAGCCTTTCCAAGAGGGTACAGCATGGTCGAAATGGAGGCCCTAATTAGTGTGTACGCGGTAAAAAAGATGCACCAGTACCTATTTGGCGGTTCGAACTAGAAACCGTCATTATTCTCTGAGAGCAAAGGCATTAATACCAATGCAGCTCGCATTCAGAGGTGGGCATTAACACTTTCTGCTTACGATTACACGATCCGTCACAGACCAGACACCGATAACTGCGCAGATGTGCTCAGCCGGCTCCCGCTCGCCACCACCGAGGGTGAAGCGGAGCGACCCGCGGAACTGGTCATGGCCATGGAAGCCTTTGAGGGCGAAGGGTCACCCATCACAGGGCGCCAGATAAGAATCTGGACCAGCCAAGACCCACTGCTGTCCCAGGTGAAAAACTGTATATTAAGTGGAAACTGGGGAACCACGTATGGAGAGATGCATGGCGATTTTAAGCCGTTTCACTGACGCAAGGACGAGTTATCCACCCAGGCCAACTGCATTTTGTGGGGAAATTGCGTAGTCCTGCCCAAAAAGGGCAGAGATTTATTTGCCAAGGATCTCCGTAGCACACACCCCGGCATCGTAATGATGAAAGTCATTGCGAGATCGCACGTGTGGTGGCCCGGCATCAACGCAGACTTAGAGTCGTGCATACGCTGGTGCAACACGTGATCGCAACTCAGCAACGTACCAGGGAAGCCCCGAGCCTGTGGTCCTGGCCTTGCAAACCCTGGTCCCGCATCCACGTAGGCTATGTCAAGGAAAAATGTTCCTAGTTGTAACTGATGCTTACTCTAAAAGGATCGAATGTGTTATAATGTCGTCCAGCACATCCACCGCCACAATAGAAAGCCTTCGGACAATGATCGCCATCCATAGCCTGCCTGACATCCTTGTTAGTGACAATGGACCATGCTTTACGAGTTCCAAATTTCGCGAATTTATGTGCTGTAATGGCATAAAGCATGTCAGGTCGGCCCTGTTCAAACCAGCCTCCAATGGTCAAGCTGAACGGGCAGTACAGATCATAAAGCAGGGCATGCAGCGAGTGACGGAAGGCCCCTTGCAGACCCGTCTGTCTCGAGTGCTGCTTGCATATCGGACGAGGCCCCACTCACTCACAGAGGTTCCACCCGCCGAACTCCTCATGAAGAGGACCCTCAAAACAAGATTGTCCCTCGTGCACACAGTTTTAAGTGAGATTGTCGAAAACTGGTATCTTAAGCAATGTACATATCATGATCGCAACTCTGTAATGCATTGTATCAATGTCGATGACCCTGTTTTCGTGCTGAACTTTGGTACGGGCACCAAGTTGCTCGCAGGCACTGTCGTAGCTAAAGAGGGGAGTAGGGTATTTGTGGTGAGACTCACTAATGGCTAAACCTGCAAGAAGCACATCGATCAAACCAAATTGAGGTTCACCGATGATCCAGAACCGCTGGATGCCGACAGTGACATCGACTTCCAACCACAAGCAACAGAACCGGCGGTTCACCAAGAGACAGAACCCATCGCACCAGACAGTCCGACCAGAGCCGCAGCAGCGCAAGGCAGCGACACTCCAGTCAGGCCGGCACACCCAGTGTCCAACTCAGACGCTCAACCAGAGAGCGCAGACCCCCGGTCAGGCTCGACCTGTAAACCGCATCGAAAGACTTGGGGAGAAGTATTGTGATGTATTTGCAGCCATGCTCTGTACCATGTAATTACATGAAATAGCCAACAGATGGGGAAAGCCCGGGAGGCACACATTACTGCACCTCGTGCTGCCTCCCTATATAAAGCAGGCTCCCCCTGCGGTGATCACTTTTGGAGTTTACATTAAAGCTAAAGGTCACAAAGTGATCAGCTCCAGCAATGGGCCACGTGTGATTTATTATAGTGATAAGCATATGTAGCAGAACCTCTGAACTTCTAGTTTCTGTATAGGTCTAGATACTCACTGGGCAGTGTGGTCACTGCTGAACCTTTGCTCACCTTCAATTATTTCAATATGGTGTGCAAGATTGCCTCAGCTGGTAGCACTCTTGCCTCTGAATCTGAAGGTTGTGTATTCAGGTTCCTTTCCAGTACCTTTATGAACCTTTATTGCAAAGGGGATGGAGTATAAAAGTAGGGAAGTCTTGCTACAGTTATACAGGATATTGGTGAGGTCACACCTGGAATACTGTGTACAGTTTTGGTTTCCATATTTAAGAAAATATATATTTGCTTTGGAGGCAGTTCAGAGAAGGTTCACTAGATTCTGGAGGTGAGGGAGTTGACTTATGAGGAAAGGTTGAGTAGGTTGGGCCTCTACTCATTGGAATTCAGAAGAATGAGAGGTGATCTTATCGAAACATATAAGATTATGAAGGGGGCTTGACAAGGTGGATGCAGAGAGGATGTTTCCACTGATGGGGGAGAGTAGAACTGGAGGGCATAATCTTAGAATTAGGGGCCGCCTATTTAAAACTGAGATGAGGAGGAATTTCTTCTCTCAGAGGGTTGTAAATCTGTGGAATTCGCTGCCTCAGAAAGATGTGGAAGCTGGATCATTGAATAAATTTAAGACAGAGATAGGCAGTTTCTTGACTGATAAGGGAATAAGGGGTCATCATCATCATCATAGGCAGTCCCTCAGAATCGAGGGAGACTTGCTTCCACTCTAAGCATGAGTTCTTAGGTAAAACATAGAAACATAGAACATAGAAACATAGAAAATAGGTGCAGGAGTAGGCCATTCAGCCCTTCGAGCCTGCACCACCATTCAATATGATCATGGCTGATCATGCAACTTCAGTACCCCGTTCCTGCATTCTCTCCATACCCCTTGATTCCTTTAGCCGTAAGGGCCACATCTAACTCCATTTTGAATATATCTAATGAACTGGCCTCAACAACTTTCTGTGGTCGAGAATTCCATAGGTTCACAATTCTCTGAGTGAACAAGTTTCTCCTCATCTTGGTCCTAAACAGCTTACCCCTTATCCTTAGACTGTGACCCCTGGTTCTGGACTTCCCCAACATCGGGAACATTTTTCCTGCACCGACCCTGTCCAATCCCGTCAGAATTTTATATGTTTCTATGAGATCCCCTCTCATTCTTCTAAATTCCATTGAATAAAGTCTAGTCGATCCAGTCTTTCTTCATATGTCAGTCCTGTCATCCCGGGAATCAGTTTGGTGAACCTTCACTGCACTCCCTCAATAGCAAGAATGTCCTTCCTCAGATTAGGAGACCAAAACTGTACAAATATTCAAGGTGTGGCCTCACCAAGGCCCTATATAACTGCAGTAAGACCTCTCTGCTCCTATACTCAAATCTTCTCGCTATGAAGGCCAACATGCCATTTGCATTCTTCACCGCCTGCTGCACCTGCATGCCAACTTTCAATGACTGATGTACCATGACATCCAGGTCTCGTTGCAACTCCCCTTTTCCTAATCTGTGACCATTCAGATAATATTCTGCCTTCCTGGTTTTGCCACCAAAGTGCATAACCGCACATTTATCTACATTATACTGCATCTGCCATGAATTTGCCCACTCACCTAACCTGTTCAAGTCACCCTGTAGCCTCTTAGCATCCTCCTCACAGCTCCCACTGCCACCCAGTTTAGTGTCATTTGCAAACTTGGAGATATTACATTCAATTCCTTCGTTCAAATCGTTAATGTATATTGTAATGAGTTGGGGTCCCAGCACTGAACCTTGCTGTACCCCACTAGTCACTGCCTGCCATTCTGAAAAGGACCCGTTTATTCCTACTCTTTGCTTCCTGTCTGCCAACCAGTTCTCTATCCACATCAATACATCACCCCCAATATCACTTGCTTTAATTTTGCACAATAATCTCTTGTGGCTATACAGTCCAATATGAGAACCACAGTCTCTGTCACAGGTGGGACACACAGTCGTCGAGGGAAGGGGTGGGTGGGACTGGTTTGCCGCATGCTCTTTTCGCTGCCTGCGCTTGATTTCTGCATGTTCTCTGTCATATATGTAAACTTGGATATTCCCTGTACAGCCACCAGAGGGCTCATCCCCTGGAGCCCCAAGGGATCCCATAATCCCTTGGGAGCACAGGTACTTAAGGAGTCTTCACAGGTTGGAGAGGCACTCTGGAGACCTGCAATAAAAGACCAAGGTAACACTTTATTTTGAGCTCACAGTATCCAGTCAGACTCTTTCTTCATACATAACAACTGGCGACGAGATACAGATAACGAACTCAATGATGCAGAGAACAGTGGGCATCCTGGATAAATTCTTGGAGGGAGATGTTTGGGAAACCTTCGTGGAGCGACTCGACAAATAATTCGTGGCCAACAAGCTGGAAGGAGAAGCGAACGCTGCCAAACGAAGGGCGATTCTCCTCACCGTCTGCGGGGCACCAACGTATGGCCTCATTAAAAATCTGCTTGCTCCAGCGAAACCCACAGAGAGATCATACGATGATTTGTGCACAATGATCCGGGAGCATCTGAACCCAAAGGAAAGCGTTCTGATGGTGAGGTACCACTTCTACACCTACTAAAGGTATGAAGGCCAGGAAGTGGCGAGTTATGTCGCCGAGCTAAGACGTCTTGCAGGACATTGCAAGTTTGAAGGACATTTGGAGAACATGCTCAGAGACTTTGTACTCGGCATTGGCCATGAAACGATACTTCACAAACTTTTGACTGTGGAGACCCCAACCTTGAGTAACTAATTAGCGATAGCCCAGGCGTTCATTGCAACCAGTGACAATACAAAGCAAATCTCTCAGCACACAAGTACTGTGAACAAAGTGATGTTATTTTCAAATTGCAACGTACAGGGCAGGCCCAACGTGCCTGCAATTGCACATCCGCAGATGTCTCAGAATCCACTATCAAGCGTGATGAATGCAAAGCCATTAACACCTTGCTAGCGCTGCGAGGGTGATCATCGTTTCCATTCATGCCACTTCAAAGGGTACGTTTGCAAGGGATGTGGAACAGTGGGACACTTCCAATGTATGTGCAGGCGAGCTGCTAATCCTGTTATTCCTGCAAACCACCATGTTGCAGAGGAGGACAGATCAACGGCGGATCACGACGAACGGGAGCCTCAGACCGAGGAGGCAGAGGTATATGGGGTGCACACATTTACCAGTAAGTGTCCCCCGATAATGCTAAAGGTTGAACTAAATGGACTCCCGGTGTCAATGGAGTTGGACATGGGCGTGAGCCAGTCCATTATGAGCAAAAAGACTTTCGAAAAATTGTGGTGCAGCAAGGCCTCAAGGCCAGTCTTGACTCCAATTCGCACAAAACTGAGAACTTACACAAAGGAACTGATTCCCGTAATCGGCAGTGCTTCTGTAAAAGTCTCCTACGATGGAGCGGTGCACAAGCTACCACTCTGGGTGGTACCGGGCGATGGTCCCACGTTGCTCGGCAGGAGCTGGCTGGGAAAGATACGCTGGAACTGGGACGACGTCCGAGCGCTCTCGTCCACTGACGACACTTCGTGTGCTCAGGTCTTAAACAAGTTCCCCTCGCTGTTCGAACCAGGCATCGGGAAGTTCCACGGAGCAAAAGTGCAGATCCAGCTAATTCCGGAGGCACGACCCATCCATCACAAAGCGAGAGCAGTACAGTACATGATGAGAGAAAGGGCAGAGATCGAGCTGGACCGGCTGCAACGAGAGGGCATCATTTCGGCGATCGAATTCAACGAATGGGCCAGTCCGATCGTTCCTGTCCTCAAGGGAGACGGCACTGTCAGAATCTGTGGCAATTACAAAATAACAATCAATTGTTTCTCCCTGCAGGACCAATACCCACTCCCAAAGGCCGATGACCTTTTTGCTGCGCTGCGGGAGGAAAGACGTTCACGAAGCTGGACTTGACCTCAGCCCACATGATGCAGGAGCTGGAGGAATCATCGAATGCCCTCACCTACATCAACTTGCACAAAGGTCTCTTCATTTATAACAAATGCTTGTTTGGAAATCGATCAGTGGCAGCGATATTCCAGGGGAACATGGAAAGTTACTGAAGTCGGTCCCACGCACGGTGGTCTTCCAGGACAATGTCTTGGTCACAGGTCGGGACACAAGCGAGCATCTGCAGAACCTGGAGGAGGTTCTTAGTCGACTCAACCGCGTGGGGCTCAGGTTAAAATGCTCGAAGTGCGTTTTCCCAGCACCTGAAGTGGAGTTCCTGGGGAGAAGAATCGCGGCGAACGGCATCAGGCCCACTGATTCGAAGACGGAGGCAATCGAGAACGCACCAAGGCCACAGAACGTGAAGGAGCTGCGGTCGTTTCTAGGACTCCTGAACTACGGGGGAGGAAATGGCGCAGCCCGCAGATTTAGTCATGGTTATGGAAACATTTGAGTGAGCAATCACCCGTCACAGCCCAACAGATTAGAACATGGACGAGCCAGGACTCCTTACTGTCTCTAGTTAAAAACTGTGTGCTTCACGGGAGCTGGTCCAGTGTCCCAGTGGAAATGCAGGAAGAGATAAACTCGTTCCAGCGGCGCAAAAATGAAATGTCTATACAGGCAGACTGCCTTCTGTGGGGAAATCGGGTAGTGGTTCCCAAGAAGGGCAGAGACACCTTCATCAGTGACCTCCACAGCACCTATCCAGGCATCGTAATGATGAAAGCGATAGCCAGATCTCACGTGTGGTGGCCCGGTATCTATGCGGACTTAGAGTCCTGCGTGCACAGATGTAACACATGCTCGCAGTTAAATAATGCAACCCAGGGAGGCACCACTAAGTTTATGGTTTTGGATCTCCAAACTGTGGTCTAGGGTCCATGTCAACTATGCAGGCCCGTTCTTGGGTAAAATGTTTCTTGTGGTTGTAGATGCGTACTCCAAATGGATTGAATGTGAGACAATGTCAGCAAGCACGTCCGCTGAAAGCCTGCGGGCCATGTCCTGCTGCCGGCTACCCGATGTCCTGGTGAGCGACAACGAGTCATGTTTTACCAGTGACGAGTTCAAAGAATTCATGACCCACAACAGGATCAAACATGTCACAACTGTCCTATTTAAACCAGCATCCAATGGAGAGAGAGCAGTGCAAACCATCAAGCAGGGCTTGAAGAGGGTAACGGAAGGCTCACTGAGGACTCACCTATCCCGAGTCCTGCTTAGCTACCGCATGAGACCCAACTCACTCACTGGGATCCAACCTGCTGAACTGCTTATGTAAAGGGCACTTAAGACAAGGCTCTCATTAGTTCACCCTGATCTACATGAACAGGTAGAGAGCAGACGGCTTCAACAAAGTACATACCATGATCGCGCAACTGTGTCACGCAAGATTGAAATCAATGATCCTGTAGTTGTATTAAATTATGGACAAGGTCCCAAGTGGTTTCCCGGCACTGTTGTGGCCAAAGAGGGGAGCAGGGTGTTTCGGGTCAAACTTTCAAATGGACTCATTCACTGGAAACACTTGGACCAAATCAAACTCAGATTCACCGACTATCCTGAGCAACCCACTTTGGACCCTACCTTCTTTGAGACCCCAACATACAAACCAGTAGCAACCGACACCGCGGTTGGCCACGAAGCTGAACCCATCATCCATAGCAGCCCAGCAAGGCCAGCTGCACAGCAGCCCAGCGAGGGCCCAAAAGACGATTCAACAACACCAGCATTTGCCCCGAGTCGATCAACCAGGGCAAGAAGGGCCCCAGATCGACTCACCTTGTAAATAGTTACACTGTTGACTTTGGGCGGGGGGGGAGGAGTGTTGTTATATATGTAAACTTGTATATACCCTGTACAGCCACCAGAGGGCTCATCCCCTGGAGTCCCAAGGGATCCCATATTCCCTTGGGAGCACAGGTACTGAAGGAGGCTTAACAGGTTGGTGAGGCACTCTGGAGACCTGCAATAAAAGACTAAGGTCACACTTTACTTTGAGCTCACAGTATCCAGTCAGACTCTTGCTTCATACATAACACTCTCGATGGCAAGACTCGAGATGCTCAGTGCCCTCCACTTCCTCCACTTAGGGCGGTCTTTGGCCAGGGACTCCCAGGTGTCAGTAGGGATGTTGCACTTTATCAGGGAGGCTTTGCGGGTGTCCTTGTAATTTTTCCGCTGCCCTCCTTTGGCTCATTTGCCGTGAAAGAGCTCCGAGTAGAGCGCTTGCTTTGGGAGTCTCGTGTCTGACATGCGAACTATGTGGCCTACCCAGTGGAGCTGATCAAGTGCTTCAATGCTGAGGATGTTGGCCTGGACGAGGACGCTAATGTTGGTGCGTCTGTCCTTCCAGGGGATTTGTAGGGTCTTGCGGAGACATCATTGGTGGTATTTCTCCAGCGACCTGAGGTGTCTACTGTACAAGGGTTATGGGGAGTGGACAGGGAAGTGGACCTGAGTCCATGATCAGATCAGCCATGATCATATTTAATGGCGGAGCAGGCTCGAGGGGCCAAATGGCCTACTCCTACTCCTATTTCTTATGTTCTTATGTTCTTATGACTTGAGCGCGTTATCTAAGGTGACGCTTTGCTATAGTACTGACGGAGTGCTGCATTGTTGAAGGTATCATCATGTAAAATCAGATGTTAAAGTGTAATACTGCCTTTCAGATGCCTGTAAAAGATTTCATGGTATTATTTGAAGAAGAGGGAGGACGTGCAGGCCCACTTCCCTTCCTCAACCAATACCTCCAAAAACAGATTAATTAGTCAGTCATTATTCCTTTCCTCTACTGTTTATGGGTTCCTTGTTGTCCAAAAATTGAATTCTATTTTTTGCCTGCAGAAACAATGGCCTGGATATTTACTGGGGCGGGTTATTAGGCGGGGAGGGCAGGGGGTAGCGGGTGAGTTTCGGATGGGAAACCCAGAAGTTAGGATTTCCCCACGTGCTCCACAGCATGAGTCTTTTGCCCTGACAGGTTCCCTCCCGGAAGTTAGTCTGATTGACAGACTTGGCTTCCAATCGGGCAAGGAGCACACTGGAGCAGGCCGCAGGAGCAGGAAGGTCCTATTCATGACGCCGGGGGTGGGGCGTCCGGTCCCAGGATTTGGGGTCCGATCACCAACCTGCAGGTTCCGATCCCAAACCCTGGGAAGTCCAATTCCAGAACCTGGGGGAGATCTGACCCACAACCCCAGAACCCGAGGGGGTTCTGATCCTGGTGGGGGGCCAGGGTCAGGTCTCCGACCCCAGGGTTTTTTGCATTGGGGAGGGGGATTTGACGGGGTGGGGGGGGGTGGAAGCTGGGGGGCCGGAGGGAAGCACTACTGTTCTTCCTAGCCCACAAGCAGTGCAATAAAAGTGCTTAACCCTCTCCCCAAAGCTGTTCTTGCCTCACTTTAGCTGCCAGGTCCTGAAAAACCTGGCCACTCACTGTATAACCTGCAAAGCTTAATTGGAGGAAAGACAATTTCAGTGGGTTGAGACTGGATCTGGCCCGGGTAAAGTGGAATCAAAGATTGGCAGACAAAACTGTAATGGAACAATGGGCTGCCTTTAAAGAGGCCATTGGTCGGGTACAGTTAAAGGCTTGTGGGAGAATCAGATGTCTGAAATCCTCGGGGGATGGGCTCCACAAGCAGTTTGGAATTCAAACAGGAAGTTTAACAGAACTGTGTAAAGTTTGAATTGAAACAGGAAGGGACATTGATTGACATTCGAGTTGGCCAATCAGTGAAATGGTCACGTTATTTCTAACCAAACAGAACTGGACACCTGGTTACTCAAGATCAGTTTGTTTGAGGTATTATAAAACAAAAGAGACAAAGGAATTTCTCTCTCTTGAGTTTGAAACAGGACACCGGAAGGCGGTGTTGGAAGACAGCTATCGAACACGTGGAAGGAAACATGTGTAAGGTATATTCGATTGGACTGATCACCCATTGAATGATACTGAGCCAGTTTAAGCAGAGTTATTGCTGAGAGGCATAACCAGTTAACGTATGAGTAATTGTACGTAACTGGGGAAATTGGGGACTGTAAATAGTTGGATATATACATTGTGGGAAGTATCGTGTATGACTAGTTCATGTAGGAGCATTTTAATTGCACGTAACTGGAGGAATAGGATAACTTTAAACAGTTGGATATATACATTGCAAGAGGAATTGTGCATAACCAGTTAATGTAGGAGCATATACATTACAAAGTTTAAGGTTTTTTAATTGCATGTAACTGGGGGAATTGGGGCATGTGGATCTAAAATTGGTAAGCTAGAGATCTGTAGTTTCAGTTTTTGATTTTAAATGTTGAACTCGGCACTTATAGTCATTTTTAATCTTTTTTAATAAAGACTAGTGTATTGGAAAATCTCAGTGTTCTTATAAGGCTTGATGTTCGAAACCTGTAGGAAAAAGTCCTACACAGTTGTGGTACGTTCCCAAAACGGGGATACGTAGGGCAACAAAGCCAGAGTTCCCTGGATGTTGAAAAAGATATTGATGAAATAGAAAAAGGGGGCATATGACAGATATCAGGTTGAGAATACAAATGAGAACCAGGCTGTATGTAGAAAGTTCAGAGGGGTAGTGAAAAAGGAAATGAGGGGCAAAGAGAGTGTATGAGAGAAGATTGGCAGCTAATGTAAAAGGGAATCCAAAAGCCTTATATAGTCATATAAATAGTAAATGGGTAGTAAGAGGGGTGTGGCCGATTAGGGACCATAATGGATACCTATGCATGGAGGCAGAGGGCATGGTTGAGGTACTAAATGAGTACTTTGCATCTGTCTTGACCAAGGAAGAAGAAGGTAGTTGAGATACTGGATGGGATAAAAATTGATAAGGAGGAAGTATGAGAAAAGCTGGCTGTACTTAAAGTAGATCAGTCACCAGAACCGGATGGAATGCATCATAGGATGCTGAGGGAAGTAAAGGTGGAAATTTCAGAGTTACTGGCCATAATCTTACAATCCTCCTTTTGATACGGGGGTAGTGCCAGAGGACTGGAGAATTTCAAATGTTACACCCTTGTTCAAAAAAGGGTGTAAGGATAAACCAGGCAACTACAGGCCGGTCAGTTTAACCTCGGTAGTGGGGAAGCTTTTAAAAATTATAATCAGAGACAAAATTAACAGATGCTTGGACAAGTATAGATTAATTAAGGAAAGCCAGCATGGATTTGTTTAACTAATTTGATAGATTTTTTTTGGATGAGGTAACAGAGGGTTGATTAGGGCAATGTGGTTGATGTGGTGCACATGAATTTCCAAAACGCATTTGATAAAGTGTCACATAATAGGCTTGCCAGAAAAGTTGAAGCCCACGGAATAAAAGGGACAGTGGCAGAATGGATATGAAATTGTCTAAGTGATAGGAAACAGAGAGTAGTGGTGAACAGTTATTTTTGCACTGGAGGAAAGTATACAGTGGTGTTCCCCAGGGGTCAGTACTAGAACCACTGCTTTTCTTGATACATATTAATGACTTGGACTTGGGTGTACAGGGCACAAATTCAAAATTTTCAGATGACACAAAACTTGGAAGTATAGTGAACAGTGGGAAGGATAGTGATAGACTTCAAGAAGACATAAACATGCTGATGGAATGGGCAGACACGTGGCAGATGAAATTTAATGCAGAAAAGTACAAAGTGATACATTTTGGTCGGAAGAATGAGGAGAGGCAACATAAACTAAAGGGTACAAGTCTAAAGGGGGTGCAGGAACAGAGAGACCTGGGGTATATATGCACAAATTGTTGACAGTGGCAGGGCAGGTTGAGAAAGCAGTTAAAAAAGCATACAGGATCATGGGCTTCATATAAACAGGCATAGAGTACAAAAGCAAAGAAGTTATGATGAACCATTATAAAACACTGGTTCGGCCTCAACTGAACTATTGTGTCCAATTCTGGGCACTGCACTTTAGGAAGGTTGTGAAGGCCTTAGCGAGGGTGCAGAAAAGATTTACAAGAATGGTTCCAGGAAGGAGGGACTTCAGCTATGTGGATAGACTGGAAAAGATGGGGTTGTTCTCCTTGGAGCAGAGAAGATTGAAATGAGATTTGATAGAGATGCTCAAAATCATGAGGGGTCTAGATAGAGCAGATAGAGAGAAACTGTTTCCATTGGCAGAAGGGTCGAGAACCAGTGGACACAGCTCTAAGATGATTGGCAGAAGAACCAAAGGCAACATGAGGAGAAACTTTTTTTACATAGCGAGGGGTTAGGAACTACAATTCACTGCCTGACAGGGTGGTGAAGGCAGATTCAATTGTGGCTTTAAAAAGGGAATTGGATAAGTACTGGATGGAAAAAAAATCGCATAGCTCCAGAGAAAGGGCATTGGGACTAGCTGAAGTGCTCTGGAAGAGAGCCGGCACAGGCTTGATGGGCCGAATAGCTTCCTTCTGTGCTGTAACCATTCTATGATTCTATGAAGCAGGTTAAATTATATGCTGCTGCCAGCCTCATTAAAATATTTAAAATGCCAACCTGCCTCCTAGGGCCAAAGGCGACTCTTAGAAAACTAGTAATTGGTTTGATGAGCTGTCCAATTTCCAGCCACAGAAAGCTGGATAAGGGTCGGAGGTCAGAGACTTGGAGGGAGAAGGTCACAAACTTTGGGGTTGGGGGCTGGAAATTGTTTGGGGGGTGGGAGAAGATCTTAACCTGTGAGAGTGATCCCTGTCTGTTCTAAATGAGCTGTGTTCAGCCTGGTTTCGGCAGTCAGAATAGCTCGAATTATACTTTGCACTGTCACTGATTACGTAGGCAGGGAGGATCTAATTATACATCCCGGGCAGAAACATTACCAAAAAGAGTTTCAGAGAAACTGCTGGGTGTCCTATCGTCCAAGAGGACCAATCAGCAATCAGGACTTCTCACTAAGGGGGTCCAATCACAGCTTTAGGTGTTGCAAATTAACAGCCGGCCGACAAAGCTATCCAGCCTAATCCCACTTTTCAGCTCTTGTCGGTTACGGCACTTCAAGTGCATATCCAGGTACTTTTTAAATGTGGTGAATTTTTCTGCCTCTACCATCCTTTCAGACAGTGAGTTCCAGACACACCACCCTCTGGGTGAAAAAAGTTTATGGGCAGAGAGAGAGAGAGAGAGAGAGAGAGAGGGAGGCAGAGGCAGAGAGAGAGAGAGAGAGAGAGAGAGAGGCAGAGAGAGAGAGAGAGAGAGAGAGGCGCAGAGAGAGAGAGAGGGGCAGAGAGAGAGGGGCAGAGAGAGAGAGAGAGAGAGAGAGGGACAGAGAGAGAGAGAGAGGGTGGGGGGGGGATGCAGTGAGAGAGAGGGGGGCAGGGAGAGAGAGACTAATGGTAGAGGAGCACGGAGAGCACAGTGGGTTATTAGTCCAGGCTTCTGGATCACTCGTCCAGCAACTTAATCACTGCACTGCCATACAGAGATTGCCAATTAGCTGCCAGTTAATGGTGAATTATGGCAGTTTCATGCTGCACACTCCAATCCACTGGAGGCTGTGGTCAGACGGGCCCCTAGCTCTTTACGGGCCTGAGCCGTCAGCCGTAAGATGGAGAACACATTCTCACAGGGTGCATGAGATTACACAGCAGTGACTGACAAATCCCCCTGACAAAAGTATTTAGTGACACCCCTAACATCCTGACTTGTCCTGGAATTGCCCTGACAATGGCCTGCAGTTTCCAGCGATGTGTATGCTGGAGAATGGAAGAGTTTGCCAATCCAGTAGCAGGAATTGTCAGTTTTTATTGTTCTTGGAGTTTTAAATACCAGGCAGTTGCTGGATGAAAATTGTGATCCACAGTCTGAAGAGTGAGTCTGTTTTAATCAAACGCTGGTCGTATTTAGTGCTGCAGTGTATTGACACAGCTGGGACCCACCAGGGACTGAGCTCAGATAGTGCCCAAGTGTGCAATGAAGAAAGACTTGCAATTATACAGCGCCTTTCACCACTGGATGTCCCAAAGTGCTTTACAGCCATTGAAGTGCTTTACTTTTGAAGTGTAGTTACTGTTGTAATGTAGCTAATTTGCGCATTTAAAGCTCCCACAAACAGCAATGGGATAATTACCAGATCATCTGTTTTGGTGATGTTGATTGAGGGATAAATATTGGCCAGGACTCTGGGGATAACTCCTCTTCAAAATAGTGACATGGAATTTTTAGTGTCCATTTGAGAGAGCATTGGTTTAACATCTCATCTGAAAGACAGCACCTCCAACAATACAGTACTCCCTCAGTACTGCACTGGAGTGTCAGCCTAGATTTTTCAGCTCAAGTCTCTGGAGTGGAACTTGATCCCATAACCTTCTGACACAGAAGTGAGGGTGCCATCCACTGAATCATGGCTGAAAAAGTTGCAGATCATAACAATTGAAGGTTACCCATGCCTCTGCCAGCTGGCAACACAAAGCTGCCCTGATTTTAATCTAACTCTGCTCTTCCACACAATTGAGCCTACTTCCCATTCAGAATATAATTACTGTACACTAGTTCCACCACCTTTAAGAGTCCACTGATCCCATGCTGTTAAGAGGGAGTCACACCATAGCATTGGTTTTCCAATCCTCACTCGCATTCAGCAAAGTGCCCTGCAGGGAGTGCGGCATTAATAATTTACCACTCAATATTAATTTGCTTCTAAGGGCCACCGAAATGAGCAAGGATTTCCTCTGGTTGCCGTGTTTTTGGGGACATCATAAAGACAGCAGGAACATTTTGCCTCATCAATGATTTTAGTGAAATCATAAATGCCCTCCCAGCTGTGTTTCTGGTGTTGCGTACGAATGCGAGATCATTTCACAAGGCTTTGTTAGCATGGAAGTTTGCTAGTGATGAACATCTGAACTATAGTTATATCGCCCTATCTCCAACTCATCCGAGGGTTGAATGAGTGTCTCAAGTTTTATAGCAACCTCAGGAAATTTTCCCTCTCTGTCTGTTAGCCTCTAGCAAGCAAAATAACTCGATCCATTGGGCTTCATTTAATGTCTACATCTACAGAATTGTGTCCAATTCTGGGCAACGTACTTCAGGAAGGATGTGATGGCTTTAGAAGGGTGCAGAGAAGCTGGGTTGTTCACCTTAGAGCAGAGAAGGTTGAGAGGAGATTTGATAGAGGTGTGCAAAATCATGAGGGGTCGAGACAGAATAGAGAGAACATAAGAACATAAGAACTAGGAACAGGAGAAGGCCATCTAGTCCCTCGAGCCTGCACCGCCACTCCACAAGATCATGGCTGATCTGGCCGTGGACTCGGCTCCACTTACCCGCCCGCTCCCCGTAACCCTTAATTCTCTTATTGATTAAAAATCTATCTATCTGTGACTTGAATACATTCAATGAGCTAGCCTCAACTGCTTCCTTGGGCAGAGAATTCCACAGATTCACAACCCTCTGGGAGAAGAACTTCCTTCTCAACTCAGTTTTAAATTGGCTCCCCCTAGTTCTAGTCTCCCCGACCAGTGGAAACAAACTCTCTGCCTCTATCTTGTCTATCCCTTTCACTATTTTAAATGTTTCTATAAGATCACCCCTCATCCTTCTGAACTCCAACGAGTAAAGACCCAGTCTACTCAATCTATCATCATAAAGTAACCCCTTCATCTTCGGAATCAGCATAGTGAATCGTCTCTGTACCCGCTCCAAAGCTAGTATATCCTTCCTTAAGTAAGGTGGCCAAAACTGCACGCAGTACTCCAGGTGCGGCCTCACCAATACCCTATACAGTTGCAGCAGGACCTCCCTGCTTTTGTACTCCATCCCACTCGCAATGAAGGCCAACATTCCATTCGCCTTCCTGATTACCTGCTGCACCTGCAAACTTAACTTTTTGGGATTCATGCACAAGGACCCCCAGGTCCCTCTGCACCGCAGCATGTTGTAATTTCACCCCATTCAAATAATATTCCCTTTTACTGTTTTTTTTTCCAAGGTGGATGACCTCACATTTTCTGACATTGTATTCCATCTGCCAAACCTTAGCCCATTCGCTTAACCTATCTAAATCTCTTTGCAGCCTCTCTGTGTCCTCTACACAACCCGCTTTCCCACGAATCTTTGTGTCATCTGCAAATTTTGTTACACTACACTCTGTCCCCTCTTCCAGGTCATATTTGTATATTGCAAATAGTTGTGGTCCCAGCACCGATCCCTGTGGCACACCACTAACCACCGATTTCCAACCCGAAAAGGACCCATTTATCCTGATTCTCTGCTTTCTGTTAGCCAGCCAATTCTTTATCCATGCTAATACATTTCCTCAGACTCTGCGTACCTTTATCTTCTGCAGTAACCTTTTGTGTGGCACCTTATCGAATGCCTTTTGGAAATCTAAATACACACCTCCATCGGTACACCTCTATCCACCATGGTCGTATATCCTCAAAGAATTCCCGTAAATTAGTTAAACATGATTTCCCCTTCGTGAATTCATGTTGCGTCTGCTTGATTGCACTATTCCTCTCTAGATGTCCCGCTATTTCTTCCTTAATGATAGCTTCAAGCATTTTCCCCATTACAGATGTTAAACTAACCGGCCTATAGTTACCTGCCTTTTCTCTCCCCCTTTTTTAAACAGAGGCGTTACATTAGCTGCTTTCCAATCTGATGGTACCTCCCCAGAGTCCAGAGAATTTTGGTAGATTAGAACGTATGCATCTGCTATAACTTCCGTCATCTCTTTTAATACCCTGGGATGCATTTCATCAGGACCAGGGGACTTGTCTACCTTGAGATCCATTAGCCTGTCCAGCACTACCCCCCTAGTGATAGTGATTGTCTCAAGGTCCTCTCTTCCCACATTCCCGTGGCCAGCAATTTTTGGCATGGTTTTTGTGTCTTCCACTGTGAAGACCGAAGCAAAATAATTGTTTGAGGTCTCAGCCATTTCCACATCTGTTCCCATTGGCAGAAATGTCGACAACCAGAGGATACAGATATAAGGTGATTGTCAGAAGATCCAAAGGCGACATGAGGATCTGGAATGCACTGCCTGAAAGGGCAGTGGAGGCAGATTCAATTGTGGCTTTGAAAAGGTAATTGGATATGTACTTGAAGGAATAAAAGTTTGCAGGGCTACGGGGAAAGGGTGGGGAGTGGGACTAGCTGAGGTGGTCTTGCAGAGAGCCAGAACGGGCTCGATGGGCCGAATAGCCTCCTACTGTGCTGTAACCATTCTATGATTCTATAAATTTTAACAGTACTGAATAGATTAGTTATGGAAGATATGGAAAAGGACAAAGATAAACTAGGAATAACATTTCTCAATTGGGGAAAAGCCAATTTTACTAAACTGAGGTTGAAACAGCTACTTGAAGGTAAATCAGTGTCAGAGCAGTGGGAGGCTTTCAAGGAAGAGAACCTGAGAGTACAGAGCAAGTATGTTCCTTAAAGAAAAAGGGTGAGACTAACAAATCTAGAGCACCCTGGATGTCAAGGGACATCCAGGGCAGGATAAAGAAAAAAGGTAGGCTTATGACAGATACCATCTGCTCAATACGGCAGCAAATCTAGAGAAGTACAGAGTGCAAGGGTGCAAATTAAAAGGACAATGGGAATGCAAAGAGAGAGCATAAAAAAATGTTGGCAAGTAAAATCAAGGAAAATCCAAAGATGTTTTATAAATACATTTAAGAGCAAGAGGATAACTCGAGAAAGAGTGGGGCCTATTAGAGACCAAAAGGTAATCTGTGTGTGGAGTTGGAGACATGGGTATGGTTTTGAATGAATACTTTGCATCTGTTTTCAAAAGAGAGTGTGATGCAGACATTGCAAACGAGGAGGAGGAGGAGGAGTGTGAAATATTAGACGAAATAAACATAGTGAGAGAAGAAGTATTAAGGGGCCTAGCAGTTTTGAAAATGTATCCCAGGCTGTTAAGAGAAGCAAAGGAGGAAATAGCAGAGGCTCTGACCATCATTTTCCAATCCTCTCTGAATATAGGTGTGGTGCCAGAGGTCTGGAGGACTGCTAATGTTGTACCTTTGTTTAAAAAGGGAGAATGGGATAGACCGAGTAATTACAGGCCAGTCAGCCTAACCTCGGTGGTGGGAAAATTATTGAAAAAAATTGTGAGGGACAGGATAAACCTTCATTTAGAAAGACACAAATTAATCATGGATTTGTTAAGGGAAGATCGAGTCTGACTAACTTGATTGATTTTTTGAAGAGGTAACAAGGAGGGTAGTGCGTTTGATGTGTATATGGATTTTAGCAAGATTTTTGATAAGGTCCCAATGACAGACTGGTTACGAAAATAAAAGCCCATGGGATCCAGGGCAAAGTGGCAAGTTGGATCCAGAATTGGCTCAGAGGCAGAAAGCAAAGGGTAATGGTCGATGGGTGTTTTTGTGACTGGAAGGATGTTTTCAGTGGGATTCTGCAAGGATCAGTACTGGATCCCTTGCTTTTTGTGATATATATCAATGATTTTGACTTGATGCAGATGATACAAAAATAGGCTGTGTGGTTGATAATGAACAAGAAAGCTGCAGACTGCAGGAGGATATCAATGAACTGGTGGATGGACAGAACAGTGGCAAATAGAATTCAATCTTGAGAAGTGTGAGGTAATGCATTTGTGGAGGGCTAACAAGGAAAGGGAATACACATTAAATGGTAGGACACTGAAAAGTGCGGAGGAACAAAAGGACCTTGGAGTGCATGTCCACAGATCCCTGAAAGTAGCAGGCAAGATAGATAAAGTGTTTAAGAAGGCATATGGAATACTTGCCTTTATTAGTCGAGGCATGGAATACAAGAGCAGGGAGGGTATGCTCAACTCTATAAAACATGAGTCAGGCCACAGCTAGAGTACTGTGTGCAGTTCTGGTCACCTCATTAGAGGAAAAATGTGATTGCACTGGAGAGGGTGCAGAGGAGATTTACAAGGATGTTGCCTGGTCTGGAAAATTTTAGCAATGAGGAAAAATTGAATAGGCTGGATTTTTTTTCCTTGGAACAGAGGAGGCTGAGGGGTGACCTTATTGATGAGTATAAACGTATGAGGGGCCGAGATAGAGTGGATAGGAAGGACCTATTTCCGTTGGCAGAGGGGTCAACAACCAGGGGACATCGATTTAAAGAAATTAGTCAGAGGTTTAGAGGAGATATGAGTGGAAATTTTTTCACCCAGAGGGTGGTGAGGATCTGGAACTTATTACCTGAAAGAGTGGTAGAGGCAGAAACTGTCACCTCATTTAAGGGGTGCTTAGATGTGCACTTGAAGTGCTGTAACCTGCATGACTACGGACCAAGAGGTGGAAAGTGAGATTAGGCTGGATAGCTGTTTGTCGGCTGGCATGGACACGATGAGCCAAAATGGCCTCCTTCCGAACCGTAAATTTCTATGATTGCTCTTCTCTTAGTCACTCTTTGTAATACGCCACTACAACATCTCTCTATCTCCTGTTGATCTGTGGGAATTCAGTGACCTTACACAGATCTTTTTATGTGATGGCTTCACAAAGGATCTTAACGATGTCCTGGTGCTCTGTTCAGGATGGTGTAACTGTGAAGATTTTTATCCATACGTCTTGTAATGAGCTATTTTTCAAATTGCCCTCTGGTGCATACAAGTAGGTTACGACAGATTTCCATCTGTTCTGATCAGACTCTATGTGCTTAGGAAATTCAGTTTTAAATTGAGAGCACTGTGTACGTCCCACTAACATTGTGCTTAGATGCCTGAGGATTGGGAAAATGTTAGAATTCAGCAAAGGATGACTACGAAATTGATAAAGAATGAGAAAAGAGAATATGAGAGTAAACCAGCAAGAGACATTAAAAAAAGATTATAAAAGCTTCTATAGCGTGAAAAAAGGAAGAGATTAGCGAGATTAAACGTGGGTCCCTGACAGTCCCTTATAGGAGTAATTATAATGGGGAATAAGGAAATGGCAGCGATATTAAACAAATACTTTTGGATTGGATTTTCGGTTGTCTATAGCCTCAGTTAGTGGCCAAAGGGGGCGCTAATGTGAGCGTCAGAGATAGCGACCGGGCACACAGCTTTTAGCACCCTGACGGAAAATTTGTTACAGGTTTACCGGGGCGCAAACCGCTCGCACCTGGCTGTTGACGATCACCCCTATCATGAAGTTATCCTGGTGCAATGTGCACGCTTGCGCCCAGTTCAGCAAATTAGGTGTGGCCGCCTCATTTAGCGACCGCCAATAATTACGTCTGAAAAAACAGCTGGTACAGCCTTCCAGAGGCGTTAAATGGTGGCTACTTAAAGGGAGGTCACAGTCAATGAAACATTTACAAAGAACACGTGCGTGAGCCTTCGTGTTTGCAGCGGCAGACACACATAATAGTTCAGCATTAGAAAAAGAAATTTGCTAAACCTTGATGGGTGCATTACTATGCCACCAGCGTCACATTGAAGATGCTCTAGCAAGGCAGTGTCAATGGAGAAGGGCTTTTGGTCATGCCAGCGGTCGAACGAGGACAGCCCCTAGACATCGGTGCAGCCGGCTTCACCGGCAGCAATGCTGCAGGTATGCCATGTCCTGCAGGCAGACCTGCAGCCTCACATTGGCACCGTCGCAGTGAAGGTCACGGTGTCACTTACCTTCTCTGCCTCCGGCTACTTCCAAGCTGCATCAGGGGACATATGCAGTGTCTCACAATTTGATGTCATACAGGTACTCTACACATGCAGAATGGACTTCATTACCTCCCCGATGACCAGGGAGAAAGAGGATGAGCGCGCATGTGGGTTTGCCAGGATAGCGGGCTTCCCGAGGGTGCAAGGAGCAATTGACTGTACGCACGTGGCCTTGTGAGCACCATTCCAGAATACAGATGCTTTCAGAAACAGAAAGGGATATCACATCCTAAATGTGCAGCTGATGTGCAATCACACACAGCGCATTCTCGCAGTCAATGCTCACTATCCTGGAAGTGCATATGATGCCTTTATCCTCCGGAAGAGCACTATGCCTTGACTGTTTCAGTCACCACAGCAAGGTCGAGACTGGCTGTTCGGGGACAAGGGATATGGCCTGGACACCTGGTTAATGACCCCCCTCCATAACCCCACCATAGAGCCGGAGGAACACTACAATGAGAGCCATGCTCCACCCGCAATATTATAGAGCAGACAATAGAGCTGCTGAAGCAATTCCAATGCCTGGACCGCTCTGGAAGCAGCCTTCAATACTTCCCTCAACATGTTCATTGTGTGCTGCATTCATTGTGTGCTGCATGCTGCACAACTTGGCCATCATGAATGCCCAGGCCTTGCCAGTGGGGATCACCTCAAGAGGACGAGGAACAGGGAGAGGGGGAGGGGGAGGAGGAGGAGGAGGAGGAAGTGGAACAGAAGCATGGCGCTGCCCCAAATATCTAGCAAGATGACGAGGACCAGCAGCAGCCACGGAGGAGGTAGCCTGCCAATGTTGGTGGCATCATGGCTATTCAGTGATGGCTCATAAGGGCACATTTCACTTAAATGGAGGTAGCTGAGGGATGCAGCTAATAAAGACTGTGAATTGTGCAACGATAATGCCACATCTCCGTCAGACACCAGAGGCTGAAGGAAACGGTTCAACGATCATTTTATTTGGCAAAGATGCCTCAAACAATCACACACTCTCCAATAAAACAAAATGAAACACCCGCCCCTTCAAAAACAGAACAGATGCTGAAACTTCCCAACATATGTACATAGGTCCCATGGGGACACAATTACTCAGAGGGTCTTCCGCTGGCATTCTCCACCACTCTGCCTCACCCCCTCCTTCGCCTACTGCTCCTCCTCAATGGGTCCTTAGTGCCTGCAGCATGACTGTTTGAGGGCTGCTGTGTGTCTGAGGGTGACAGGAAAAATGGCCTAGCACGATGTCCTGGACCAACTCTGGGCCTGCTAAGGCCCGGCTGCTAACAGCACCGCCTGAGAATGAACGGCGCCAGTCTGGGGTGCAGACTGTGGCAGGTGCAAAGGTGGAATGGCAATGGTGGGAGCCAGAATGATGTCCTCCTGAGAGAGGACGTCATGTTCTATCTCGACCGATTGGCTTCCACTGCCCTGGGGCAGTGCCTCAGCATCCGAAGCAATCTGTTGGAGCGCAGATTGCTGGTCTACTTTGGCACCGTTACCTCCCCGTTGGACTGATGGGGCCCAGACATGATGGCAGCAGTCAGTGCTTGCGTGGCATAAAATTTGACTCTGCATCAGAGCATACAGCGAATTGATGCCAGCACGCACTGATGGCAAATGCAGGTGTTGCATGGTCTTGGCCTGCCACTCTATGGCTACTGCCACGTCAGCCATGGCACGCGCCATCATGTCTGGGACCCCATGGTCACTTGTGACGTCCACCATCCATTGGTATCTACCAAGGTTGGGCTCAATGGGCTCCTGAGATGCAAATGTAAAGGTAGAGGCGGCCATCACCACACAGAAAGCAAGTGCATTCACGCTCGGCGGGATCCTCGCCAATGCACCCATGAGCTTGTGGTGCATCTGCATTGACTCCCAGGACATAGCCTCCAAATCCAGATCCTAATCTGCTTGTCTGTGAGTAGGACTCATGGGCCAACTTACCCTCCGGAGAGCAAACTTTTGTTATCGCCTCCCCAGCTCTGATGTGCAACGGCTGATTTAGCGTCCCTGTCAATTCTTCGACTGATTCTGCCGAATTTCTGGATGGGAGGCGCAAACATTTTCAGGGCGCTAAAAGTACCGCTCCGCCTGCATTAACGGCGCAACAGAGGCGCGACCGAATTTCTCCCCATCTGTCTTCACCGTAGAAAACATAAATATAATTCTGGAAATAGTAGGGAACCAAGAGTCTAACGAGAATGAGGAACTTAAAGAAATGAGTATTAGTAAAGAAATAGTACTGGAGCAATTAATGGGACAAAAAGTCAACAAACCCACCAGACCTGATGACCTACATTCTAGGGTTTTAAAGAGTATGCTACAGAGAAGGTGAATATATTGGTTTTGATCTTCCAGAATTCCCTTCATTCTAGAACAGGCTCTGCAGATTGGAAGCTTTTTTTTATTCGTACGTGGAATGTGGACGTCGCTGGCAAGGCTAGCATTTATTGTCCATCCCTAATTGCCCTTGAGATGGTGATGGTCAGCTGCCTTCTTGAACCGCAGCATTCTGAGGTGAATGTACTCCCAAAGTAGCAGTTTGGTACAACCGAGTGGCTTGCTAGGCCATTTCAGAGGAGCAGTTAAGAGTCAACCACATTGCTGTGGGTCTGGAGTCATGTATAGGCCAGACCGGGTAAGGGCGGCAGATTTCCTTCCCTAAAGGACATTAATGAACCAGATGGGTTTTTACGACAATCCGATAGTTTCATGGTCACCATTACTGACACTAGCATTTTTTAAATTCCAGATTTATTTAATTGAGTACCCTTCACATTTATGTAGGTCTGCCATGCTTCCAAGATCAATGTATCACATAATGCTAAGTCTTTAATGGAACTGCCCCTTCTCAATGTGTTGCAGGTCATGTGTGGGTTGTAAAATGCTGCAGAAAGCTGAAGGCTGAAGGCTCACTTCTCCAGCTATTACCTCTGCATTCAGGATGCACATAACCTCTTGTTCCTTAGTCATTGTCAAGCCTTCTCGCAATCCACTCCCACTGCTGATATGCATTTCGTTAACATTACCATGAGCCGCTATGCTACCTGTCTCTCACCTACTCCCAATCTTTGAAAAACCTCACTCAACAGCCATACAGATTAAAGTGAAGATATTTGCTTCACACAGTGGCAGCTATTGTATATGGAAGGCATATGTGGTGCAAATTAGGGTGGGAAAGCAAATTGTGAGGAGGACACGAAAAATCTGCAAAGGGATATAGACAGGCTAAATGAGTGGGCAAAAATTTTGCAGATGGAGTATAATGTGGGAAAATGTGAGGTTATCCATTTTGGCAGAAAAAATAGAAAAGTAAATTATAATTTAAATGGAGAAAATTTGAAAAATGCTGCAGTACAGAGGCACCTGGGGGTCCTTGTGCATGAAACACAAAGTCAGTATGTGTGTACAGCAAGTAATCAGGAAGGCAAATGGAATGTTGGTCTTTATTGCAAGGGGGATAGAGTATAAAAGCAGAGAAGTCCTGCTACAACTGTACAGGGTATTGATGAGGCTACACCTGGAGTACTCCTTACAGTTTTGGTCTCCGTATTTAAGGAAAGATTGGAGGCTGTTCAGAGAAGGTTCACTAGTTTGATTGCGGAGATGAGGGGGTTGACTTATGAAGGTAGGTTGAGTAGTTTGGGCCTATACTCATTGGAGTTCAGAAGAATGAGAGGTGATCTTATTGAAACGTATAAGACAATGGGCTCAATTCTCCTCAGTGATTTGCGCATTTTTTGTACGACTTTTTTAGGTCTCTTTTTTTTTTCAGCCAAAGTGGGCGTAACCAGCCACCTATGCCAATTCTGGCCATTTAGAGAGTGACCATACACACACACAAACACACAGCAAACTAAAACCTTTTGAGGAATAAAGGGTTAAGGGGAGCGGGCAGGGAAGTTGAGCTGAGTCCTTGATCAGATCAGCCATGATCTTGTTAAATGGCGGAGCAGGCTTGAGGAGCCAAATGCCCTACCCCTGCTCCTATTTCTTAGGTTCTTCTGTTCTTACAACATGAGGTGGACCTGTACTGAATCCTTCTTATTGCAGGCCAAGCTGTCCCACAACAGACTGGATCAACGGCATACCAAAGACAGACAGCCTGAGCTGCTGGAGCTAACTGATGTGGAGCAGCGATGCTCGGTCCTCGAGGGCAACCCAATTTGGACAGTAGCCGAGGGCGATGTCGAGCCCCCTTCGGGTAGTGAGGGTATGTAAATGGAACACGCGACTGATGTGACTTCATTGACCCGTAATATGAAGTGGCCTAGCCCATTTACATGTACATGTGCAATGTCACCTTCCTGCTATCAACCTGTTCCCTCCCCTGCTGATAACCACACGTCTGTTGATTTCTGCTTGTAGATGACTAACCGCAAGCGCGACAGCCTTCTCATGAGCCATCTATATCTGGCTATGGTGGGACGATGAGGCAGGAGATGAACAGAGGGAGAGCGAGGCCCATAAAAGGGCGGCAGTCGGGAGAGCAGCTCAACAGAGGGAGAGCAGGTTCAGGTTCAAAATGCAAAAAAGAAGTAGAAAGAAATTGAGTTGACATTACAGCTGAGCGGGTAAGTGATTGGCTGGTCGAATGGTGAGTAGTTTTTCTTTTTTCTTTATCTTTTTCTTTCCTTATCAGTAAGAAACCTTTGGCATTGTTACCAATTAGGTTAATTTAAGGGTTAAGTCATGGCAGGAGAGCCCAGACTGCCAGTGTCCCTGACAACCACATGTGCAGGAAGTGTATCTATCTGCAATTCCTGACAGACTGCATTGCGGCACTGGAGCTGAGGATGGTTTCACTGTGGAGCATCCGTGATGCTGAGGATGTCATGAATAGCACATTTAGCAAGTTGGTCACACCGCAGGTAAAGATTACACAGCCAGATAGGGAATGGGTGACCATCAGGCAGAGCAGTGGAAGGAAGTTAGTGCAGAGGTCCCCTGCGGTCATCCCCCTCCAAAACAGATACACCACCTGGGTACTATTGGAGGAGATGGCTCATCAGGGGAAGGCAGCAGCACCAAGTTCATAGCACCAGGGGTGGCTCTGCTGCACAGGAGGGCAGGAAAAAAAGTGGGAGAGCTATAGTGATAGGGGATTCTATTGTAAGGGGAATAGATAAGCGTTTCTGCGGCCACAAACGAGACTCCAGGATGATATGTTGCCCCCCTGGTGCAAGGGTCAAGGATGTCTTGGAGCGGTTGCAGCGCATTCTGGAGGGGGAGGGTGAACAGCCAGTTGTCGTGGTACATATAGGTACCAACGATCTAGGTAAAAAATGGGATGAGGTCCTACAAGCTGAATTTAGGGAGCTAGGAGTTAAATTAAAAAGTAGGACCCCAAAGGTAGTAATCTCAGGATTGTTACCAGTGCCACGTGTTAATCAGAGTAGGAATTGCAGGATAGCTCAGTTGAATACGTGGCTTGAGGAATGGTGCAAGGGGCAGGGATTCAAATTCCTGGGACATTGGCACCAGTTCTGGGGGAGGTGGGACCAGTACAAACCGGACGGTCTGCACCTGGGCAGGACCGGAACCGATGTTCCAGGTGGACTGTTTGCTGGTTGGGGAGGGTTTAAACTAAAATGGCAGGGGAATGGGAATCTACGCAGGGAGGCAGAGGGAAGTAGAAAGGGAGCAGAAGCAAAAGGTAGGAAGGAGAAAAGCAAGAGTGGAGGGCAGAGAAATCAAGGGCAAAAATCAAAAAAGGCCACATTACAACATAATTCTGAAAGGACAAAGAGTGTTAAAATAACAAGCCTGAAGACTCTGAGTCTCAATGCGAGGAGCATTCGTAATAAGGTGGATGAATTGACTGCGCAGATAGCTGTTAACGGATATGATGTAATTGGGATTACGGAGACATGGCTCCAGGGTAACCAAGGCTAGGAACTCAACATCCAGTGGTATTCAATATTTGGGAAGGACAGACAGGAAGGAAAAGGAGGTGGGATAGCGTTACTGGTTAAAGAGGAGATTAACGCAATAGTAACGAAGGACGTTAGCGTGGATGATGTGGAATCTATATGGGTACAGCTGCGAAACACCAAAGGGCAGAAAAGGTTAGTGGGAGTTGTGTACAGACCACCAAACAGAAGTAGCGAGGTTCGGGGTGGCATCAAACAGGAAATTAGAGACGCGTGCAATAAGGGTACAACAGTTATCATGGGCGACTTTAACCTACATGTTGATTGGGCTAACCAAACTGATAGCAATACTGTGGAGGAGGATTTCCTGGAGTGCGTAAGGGATGGTTTTCTAGACCAATATGTCGAGGAACCAACTAGAGAGCAGGCCATCCTAGACTGGGTCTTGTGTAACGCAAGAGGATTAATTAGCAATCTGGTCGTGCAGGGCCCCTTGGGGAAGAGTGACCATAATATGGTAGAATTCTTTATTAAGATGGAGAGTGACACAGTTAATTCAGAGACTAGGATCCTGAACTTAAAGAAAGGAAACTTCGATGGTATGAGACGTGAATTGGCTAGGATAGACTGGAGAATGATACTTAAAGGGTTACGGTGGATAGGCAATGGCAGACATTTAAGGATCACATGGCTGAACTACAACAATTGTATATCCCTGTGTGGTGTAAGAATAAAAATGGGAAGGTGGCTCAACCGTGGCTAACAAGGGAAATTAGGGAAAGCTTTAAAGCCAGAAAAAGCTGCAAACCTGAAGACTGAGAAATTTAGAATTCAGCAGAGGAGGACTAAGGGTTTAATTAGGAGGGGAAAAATAGAGTTTGAGAGTAAGCTTGCAGGGAATATAAAAACTGACTGCAAAAGCTTCTATCGATATGTGAAGAGAAAAAGATTTGTGAAGACTAATTTAAGTCCCTTGCAGTCAGAATCAGGTGAATTCATCATGGGGAACAAGGAAATGGCAGACCAATTGAACAAATACGTTGGTTCTGTCTCCACGAAGGAAGACACGAATAACCTCCCGAAAATACTAGGGGACCGAGGGTCTAGCGAGAAGTGGGAACTGAGGGAAATCCTTATTAGTCAGGAAATGGTGTTAGGGAAATTGAAGGGACTGAAGGCCGATAAATACCCAGGGCCTGATAGTCTGCACCCCAGAGTACTAGAAATAATAGATGCATTGGTGGTCATTTTCCAACATTCCATGGAGTCTGGTTCAGTTCCTGTGGATTGGAGGGTAGCTAATGTAACCCTACTTAAATAAGGAGGGAGTGAGAAAACAGGGAATTATAGACCGGTTAGCCTCACATGGGTAATAGGGAAAATGCTGGAATCAATTATTAAAGATGTAATAGCAGCGCATTTGTAATGCAGTGACAGGATCGGTCCAAGTCAGCATGGATTTATGAAAGAGAAATCATGCTTGACAAATCTTCTAGAATTTTTTGAGGATGTAACTAGTAGAGTAGATAAGGGAGAACCAGTGGATGTGGTGTATTTGGGCTTTCAAAAGGCTTTTGATAAGGTCCCACACAAGAGATTAGTGTGCAAAATTAAGGCACATGGTATTGGGGGTAATGTACTGACGTGGATAGAGAACTGGTTGGCAGACAGGAAGCAGAGAGTTGGGATAAACGGCTCCTTTTCAGAATGGCAGGCAGTGACTAGTGGGATGCCGCAGGGTTCAGTGCTGGGACCCTAACTATTTACAATATACATTAATGATTTAGACAAAGGAATTGAATGTAATATCTCCAAGTTTGCAGATGACACTAAGCTGGGTGGCAGTATGAGCTGCGAGGAGGATGCTAAGAGGCTGCAGGGTGACTTGGACAGGTTAGGTGAGTGGGCAAATGCATGGCAGATGCAGTATAATGTGGATAAATGTGAGGTTATCCACTTTGGTGGCAAAAACAGGAAGGCAGATTATTATCTGAATGGTGACAGATTTGTAAAAGGGGATGTGCAACGAGACCTGGGTGTCATGGTGCATCAATCATTGAAGGTACAGCAGGCAGTAAAGAAAGCAAATGGCATGCTGGCCTTCATAACGAGGGGATTTGCGTATAGGAGCAGGGAGGTCTTACTGCAGTTGTACAGGGCCCTGTTGAGACCACTTCCTTGAGTATGGTGTGCAGATTTGGTCTCCTAATCTGAGGAAGGACGTGCTTGCTATTGAGGGAGTGCAGCGAAGGTTCACCAGACTGATTCCCGGGATGGCAGGACTGATATATGAAGAAAGACTGGATCGGCTAGGCTTATACACACTGGAATTTAGAAGAATGAGAGGGGATCTCATAGAAACTTATAAAATTCTGACGGGACTGGACAAGTTAGATGCAGGAAGAATGTTCCTGATGTTGGGGGAGTCCAGAACCAGGGGTCACAGTCTAAGGATAAGGGGTAAGCCATATAGGACAGAGATGAGGAGCAACTTTTTCACCCAGAGAGTGGTGAACCTGTGAAATTCTGTGCCACAGGAAGTTGTTGCATCCAGATCGTTGGCTATATTCAAAAGGGAGTTAGATGTGGCCCTTACAGCTAAAGGGATCAGGGGGTATGGAGAGAAGGGTGGGTTACTGAGGTTGCATGATCAGCCAAGGTCATATTGAATGGCGGTGCAGGCTCGAAGGGCTGAATGGCCACTCCTGCACTTATTTTCTATGTTTCTATGAAAGTGTGCTGCCTGAACGTCACATCCCAGCAGTCTGCCGATACTACATAGAATCATAGAAATTTACAGCACGGAAGGAGGCTATTTAAGCCCATCATGTCCGCGCCAGCTGACCAAGAGCTATCCAGCCTAATCCCACTTTCCAGCTCTTGATCCATAGCCCTGTGGGTTACGGCACTTAAAATGCACATGAAAGTATTTTTAAAATGTGGTGAGGGTTTCTGCCTCTACCACCCTTTCAGGCATGAATTCCAGGCCCCCACTACCTTCTGGGTGAAGAAATTTCCCCTCATATCTCCTCAACACCTTCCCCCAATTACTTTAAATCTATTCCCCCTGGTTGTTGACTTCTTCTGCCAAGGGAAACAGGCCCTTCCTATCCAATCTATTCAGGCCCCTCATAATTTTATACACCTCAATCATGTCTCCCCTCAGCCTCCTCTATTCCAAAGAAAACAGACCAAGCATCTCCCACAGCAGCTTCCATTTCCTGGGAACCACTGACCCTCAGACAGGGCTGGGCCTCAGCATCTGGAGCACGATCTGGGAAGGAAGCCGACTTCCTGGGGTTTGAGGACTCCGGCTCCTGGCCCCAGTGGTCTACAGCAACGCCGAGCGGGAGGGGAAGCTCGGAGGCCAGCTCCGCGGAGGCTGAGTCGGCACAGTAGTCCTGCTGAAGAACAAGCAGACGTGGACCTGGACTTGGTGGCAATATCCAGGGAGAAAACACAGATGCACTGTGAGCTCATGGGTAGGTTCCCTGGGAGTGTTGCAGAGGCTGCCTCACGCATTGTCCCTGCAACTCAGGACTCCAGCGAAGTCATCCCTGCCCACTCACCAAGGCAAGTAGCCGCCAGCAGCAAGAGTGGCATGCCAGAGTGTGTGGCATGTGCCCTTGATCACTTCGCAGCAGCGATTGCATCGCAGACACAAGCTACGCTGCAGCTTGGTGATGTCATGCGGTCGCTGACTGGTGCCATCCTCTCTGTCTTCCCCACTGTCCAGCGGGGAAGTTACTGTGCCGAAGCAGGCCAGCAAATTGTACTGACACATCGTGCTCCAGATGCTGAGGCCCAGCCCGGTCTGAAAGTCAGTGGTTCACAGGAAATGGAAGGTGCTGTCCTTCCTCAGGATGACAGCATTCCAGCTCTCACCACTGACTCTCCCACCATGCACCTTGCGCGGTCCACACCTGAGCCAACAGAGACTGCTTCCGCCGATGCCGAGATGCAGCATCCTTAGCTGGTCCAGAGCGTCATCAAACGCCATCTGCACTGCCTGCCCCCTTAATGCAGCAGCCCTCAAACAGCCTTGCTGTAGGCACTGAGGCCTCATTAAAGAGGAGTAGCAGGCATGGGAGGGAGATGAAGGGAAGGGGGTAAATCTCAGGGCAAGTCCCATTAAGGGGTGGGACAACCTTGTGCAGATGCCTTGCTATATTATGAGGATGCCTGTAAATAGTTATTTTTGAAAAATGCTCTTGTTGTTCAGTTACGTGCAGCAGAATGCTGTTTATTGTATCGTTTTAGTTTGTTGGTTTATTGTATCGTTGGGTCTTGTTGGAAAGGGATTTGTTATGTATTGATGTGTGTATCGTCCTGGTACCTTAAATGTATAATAAGCACAATGGTACACCACAGAGGGCGCTGTGGTGGGAGACCTAAAAGTACCTACAAGAGGCAGTATAAAAGGCTGCCCACCACACCTGAGAGTCACTCTGGAGCTGTTCAATAAAGGACGAAGGTCACAGCAGTTGGGTTAACACCAGACCGTGTGGAGTCAGTGATTTGTGTGCTACATACACCACATTGGCGACAAGGAAGCGGACGAACTCCACGTAACCATGGCTACTCTGGGCTCGCTAAAGGATTTTACCGTGGGCAATGATTGGGAGGCCTTTATGGAAAGGCTTGAGTACTACTTCGCAACAAATGATCTGACGGAGCACACACACGCAATGAGAGAGAAGCGTAAGGCGATATTGCTCTCCAGTTGTGGTGATGAGGTTTACTGTCTCGTCAGGGATTTGCTGGCACCTGGGAGCGCCAGGGACAAGTCATACGAGGAGCTGACTGAACTCATTCGTGACCAGTTGAAACCGAAGGAGAGCATCCTCACGGCCAGATACAGATTTTACCATCACTGCAGACCTGAGGGCCAGGATGTCACCAAATATGCTGCGGACCTCAGGAGACTCGTGGCGCCGTGTGATTTTGGGGCACACCTTGACGAGGCGTTGCGGGACGTTTTTGTTATGGGGATTGGCCACGAGGGCCTCCTTCACAAGCTGCTGGCCACGGAACCCACAGTCACTCTGACAAAGGCCATCGCCATCAGCCAGGCATATATGACCTCGACTTGCAGCACCAAACAAATGATCCACACAGTCTCGAACCTGGCAGGCACTGTCCACAGGATAGCGTCCACCACGGATAAAACTGCAGAACATGGCTCTGCCCGGGGCAGAGAGCACGGACCTTGGGGTCCTGGAACTCAGAGTCCGCTGAGGGGGACCAATCAAGCAGCACCATGCTGGCGCTGTGGAGGAAGCCATGGGGCTCACCGGTGCAGGTTTGCGGAGTACACGTGCAATACCTGCCACCTGAAAGGCGCATGTGTAAAAGAAATCGAACTCACCGTGTGGCTGAGGAGATGGGGGATGATTCACTGTTCAGCGAGGAGCAGGCAGGAGAAGATGAGGTGTTGGGACTGTATACGTGCACTGACGATTTGCCCCCAGTGAGAATGGAAGTAAAAATCAATTGAGTCACTGAGCATGGTAGTCGATACGGGCTCGGGTCCGTCGTTGATGAGACAGAGAACTTTTGATAAAGTGTGGATTAACCCGGCTGCACGACCCAAGCTGGTCCCGGTCACGGCGAAGCTGCGTACCTACACCAGGGAACTGATACCTGTTCTCGGCAGAGCGGAGGTGCAGGTATCCCATGGGGATGAGACGCAGTTTACCTCTGTGGGTCGTTGCAGGCGATGGGCCGACGCTCCTCAGCTGGAGGTGGATGGGGATGGTCCGTGGGAGCTGGGAAGACTTCATCACTCCACAGGCTGCTGCTCCCCGGGGTGCTGCCGTGCCCTGGGTTCCCAGAGAGCTGGAGCTGCAGCCTCAATCCAACCACAGGCAAGCAGAGCAAGCCCCAGTCCCGGACCTCAAGCCACAGAGATCGTGCAGCCTTAGCCCCCACAGGCAAGCAGCCCTGCAGAGGCGGGTCTAGTGGGGCGGGGGGGGTGGGGGAGCGCTGCGAGAGATCCAGGATGGCCGGCGGATCGGAGGGACCCACACAGAGGGAGAGTCGGGCGGCGGCAGCAGCTGGAGGTCAACAGCCGCAGAGGAGGCCACTACGGAGGCCGCAGGGGAGGCAGCAAGTCAGGTGGCAGCAGAGGAGAGCGAAGGCTGCGGCAGCGGAGGGCATCCGGAGCGGCGGAGAGCAAGATGGCGGCGGCCTCGTGTCCAGAGCAGTAGAGCATCAAAGATGGCGGCACCCAAGGAGAAGCCTCGTGGAATCCAAGATGGCGCCTTAAAGAGGAAATGCACCCGGTAGTCTTAAAAAGGCCTTACCATGTGGTGATCCCCACAAAGTGACTTTTGTAAGGCAAGAGCGAGTCTAAAATGAGCTATGTTAATGTGAGATGATGGATTTATAATAATTAATAGTTTAATGCTGAATGGTCACTGTTTGTGTAAAATAATGGATATGAAGTACAATTAATGATTAGAGCTAATAAGGAAATCAGGGATCCGTTACCATGTCACTGCATCTCACCCAGAGGAGCTGGGATTTAATAACTATTTAATGTAACTGCTCAGTGTACCTGCAACCCACTGATGCAACATCTGTACCAGATAACATGTACCATACAAACACACTGTCTATGCATACCTGCCTTCCGTTGGACAAACAAGACCGAGATCCCCGGCAACAGCTTCGGGACTCGGGGGGGGGGGGGGGGGGGAGGGAAAGTGAGATGTTATGTATTGATGTGTGTATCATCCTGGTACCTTAAATGTATAATAAGCACAATGGTACAGAGAGACCTGAAAGTACCTGCAAGAGAGAGTATAAAAGGCTGACCACCACACCTGAGAGTCACTCTGAAGCTGTTCAATAAAGGACCAAAGTCACAGCAGTTAGATCAACACCAGACCGTGTGGTGTCAGTGATTTGTGTGCTACATACATCACAGGATTGTTTGTTACTTGTTTTGATAAAAATGTCACTTTGACCCTTTGATGTTGGTGTTGTGTGTATCATTGCGAAGCTCAGCGTGGCCAGTATTAGATTCATCCCTCAGCTTCCTACATTCAAGAAAACCGGTCCATTATGAGCTGGCGACATGTGGCTCTTGCTCGCACAGCATCTCCATGCTGCCTCCCCCATCGGATTGCTGTCCAATCGGGGCCTCGCCAGACTCCTCTTCATCGACCTCCTCCTGCTGAGGTGGGCCTGCAATCTCCACTGGCAATGCCTGGCCCCTCAGGATGGCCAAGTTTTGTAGCTTACAGCACACCACAATGAATTTGGAGACATGTTTAGGGCAATATTGAAGGCTATCACCAGAGCGGTCAAGGCACCGGAAGCACTGCTTGAGCACCCCAATTGTCTGTCCAATTATGTTGCAGGTGACTGCGTGGCTCTCATTGTAGCGCTGCTTGGCTTCTGTGGTAGGATTGCGAAGAGGGGTCATGAGCCAGGTGGCTAGGCTGTATCTTTTGTCCCTGACCAGCCAGCCGTGCCTTTCGCTTTGTCACTGAAACATTCGTGAGACACTGCTCTCACGCAAGATGAATGCACAATGTGCGCTCCCTGAATAGCAGGCATTAACTGAGAATGCGCTGCGTGTGGCCACACACCAGCTGGATGTTTAGGGAGTAGTATCCATTTTGGTTTCTGAATAACTGCGTTGTTGAATGGTGCTTGCAAAGCCACATGTGTGCAGTCAATGGCTCCTTGAACCCCGCAATTCTGGCTCTCCCTGTTCATTGGGAACTTTATGAAGTCCAGTCTGCAGACGTACAGAGCCTTTGTGATGTAGCGAATGTAGCAATGTGCAGTGTATTGAGAGATGTTGTATATGTCCCCTGCTGTTGCCTGAAAGGAGCTGGAGGCATAGAAGGCCAACGCCACAGACACCTTCATTGCGACTGGCAGCGCAGTCCTGTTGGCACTGGAAGGCTGTTGGTCTGCCAGTAGGAGATGGTATCTCTCTGTTAGCACTTCCTTTCAGAAGCACAGCCTTCTTATACACTGCTCCTCAGAGAGCTGGAGGGATGAGCATTGGTGCCTGTAAACCTGTGGGGGGTAAGCCCTCCTCTCCAGACATCTTCGGCCTCTCCTCATCTGTGGCTCGACATGGCCAGCAGCCCTTCTAGCTTGACGCCGCCTGGCAATAGCATGTAGCATGAACTATTATTGCCCCAATTAAATTTTCTCACTGACCTTGTAAGGACACTGTCATGGCAGATAAAAGTGCAAGTCGGAGCTTCACTCCGCTTGATGTGCGCAACCATTGCAGTCAATGTGACCTGCAATGTAGGATCCTCATCTCTCCATTTAAATATGCTGCCAATACCACCTGCTACACTCTGGGAACACCTGGCTTTTCAGACATATCCTGAGGGGGGCGTTTAATGAGGCGTTGGGACCTAATTTTGCATCCAGGGCACTAGCGGCGCATTGCACGACAATTGACGTCAAGATCTCAGTGAAACTAGAGGACGCGGCGATAAGTCTTTGCACCGCCACAAGCCATGAGCCGAATTTGCTGGCCGGGCAGTAAAAGCTGGCCATAGAAACATAGAAAATAGGTGCAGGAGTAGGCCATTCGGCCCTTCGGGCCTGCATCAACATTCAATATGATCCTGGCTGATCATGCAACTTCAGTACCCCGTTCCTGCATTCTCTCCATACCTCTTGATCCCTTTAGCCGTAAGGGCCACATCGAACTCCCTTTTGAATATATCTAACGTACTGGCCTCAACAACTTTCTGTGGTAGAGAATTCTACAGGTTCACAATTCTCTAAGTGAAGAAGTTTCTCCTCATGTCGGTCCTAAATGGCTTACCCCTTATCCTTAGACTGTGACCCCTGGTTCTGGACTTCCCCAGCATCGGGAACATTCTTCCTGCATCTAACCTGTCCAATCACGTCAGAATTTTATGTTTCTATGAGATCCCCTCTCATTCATCTAAATTTCAGTGAATATAAGCCTAGTCGATCCAGTCTTTTTTCATATGTCAGTCCTGCCATCCCCAGAATCAGTCTGATGAACCTTCGCTGCACTCCCTCAATAGCAAGAATGTCCTTCCTCAGATTAGGAGACCAAAACTGTACACAGTATTCAAGGTGTGGCCTCACAAAGGCCCTGTACAACTACAGTAAGACCTCCCTGCTCCTATACTCAAACCCTCGCGCTATGAAGGCCAACATGTCATTTGCCTTCTTCACCGCCTGCTGTACCTGCATGCCAACCTTCAATGACTGATGTACCATGACACCCAGGTTTCGTTGCACCTCCCCTTTTCCTAATCTGTCACCATTCAGATAATATTTTACCTTCCTATTTTTGCCACCAAATTGGATAACCTCATATTTATCTACATTATACTGCATCTGCCATGCATTTGCCCACACATCTAATCTGTCCAAGTCATCCTGCAGCTTCTTGGCATCCTCCTCTCAGCTTACACTGCCCCCAGCTTAGTGTCATCTGCAAACTTGGAGATATTACCTTCAATTCCTTTGTCTAAATCATTAATGTATATTGTAAATAGCTGGGGTCCCAGCACTGAACCTTGCTGTACCCCACTAGTTATTGCCTGCCATTCTGAAAAGGACTCGTTTATTCCTACTCTTTGCTTCCTGTCTTCCAACCAGTTCTCTATCCACGTCAATACATTACCCCCAATCCTATGTGCTTTAATTTTGCACACTAATCTCTTATGTAGGACTTTATCAAAGTCCTTCTGAAAATCCAAATACACTACATCCACTGCTTCTCCCTTATCTATTTTATCAGTTACATCTTCAAAAAACTCCAGTAGATTTGTCAGACATGATTTTCCTTTCATAAATCCACGTTGACTTTGTTTAATCCCATTGATATTATCTAAGTGTGCCTTTATCACATCCTTTATAATAGACTCCAGCATTTTCCCTACTACTGATATCAGGCTAACTGATTTGTAGTTCCCCATTTTCTCTCTCCCTCCTTTTTTAAATAGTGGGGTTACATTTGCCACCCTCCAATCTGCAGGAACTGATCCATAATCTATAGAATTTTGGAAGATGACAACCAATGCATCCACTATTTCCATGGCTACCTCTTTTAATACTCTGGGATGCAGATCATCAGGCCCTGGAGATTTATCGGCCTTCAGTCGCAGCACTATTTTTTTTTACTAATAATCATTTCCATTAATTCCTCTTGCTCACTAAACCCTTGGTTCCCTAGCATTTCTGGGACGTTATTTGTCCTCTTCCGTGAAGACAGAACCAAAGTTATTTATTTAATTGTTCTGACATTTCCTTGTTCCCCATTACAAATTCTCCTGTTTCTGTCTGCAAAGGTGGAAACTGAAGTAGTCCAATCCGAAACCTAGTGTCTTCACTAATCGTTTTCTTTTTACGTACTTGTAGAAACTTTTGCAGTCGGTTTTTATGTTCTTTGCAAGTTTACTCTCACACTCTATTTTTCCCCTCTTAATCAATCTCTTGGTCCTTTTTTGCTAAATTCTAAACTGCTCCCAATCCTCCAGCTTGCTACTTTTTCTGGCAACTTTGTATAACTCCTCTTTGGATCTAATACTATCCTTAATTTCTTTTGTTAGCCATAGTTGGGCCACTTTTCCTTTTGTGTTTTTACACCAGAAAGGAATGTATAACTGTTGCAATTCATGCATTCGATCCTTAAATATTAGCCATTGCCTATCCACCATCATGCCTTTTGATGAATCTTCCCAATCTATCATAGCCAATTCATTCCTCATACCTTCATAGTTTCCTTTGTTTAAGTTTCGGATTGGACTACTTCAGTTTCCACCTTAAAAAGAAATTCAATCATGTTATGGTCACTCTTCCCTAAAGGACCCCACACAACAAGACTGTTAATTAACCCCCTCTCATTGCACAATACCCAATCTAGGATAGCCTGTTCCCTAGTAGGCTCCTCAACATACTGGTCTAGAAAACCATCTCGTACACACTCCAGGAATTCATCTGCCGCAGTATTATTACTAATTTGGTTTGACCAGTCTAGATGGAGATTAAAGTCACCTACGATTACTGTAGTACCCTTGCTATATGCATCTCTAATTTCCTGTTTGATGCCATCCCCTACACTACCACTACTGTTTGGAGGCCTATAGACAACTCCCACCAATGTTTTCTGCCCGTTGGTGCTCCTTAGCTCCACCCAAACTGATTCTACATCTTGATTTTCTGAGCCAATATCCTTTCTCACTATTGCTCTGATTTCATCCTTTACTAACAACGCCACACCACCTCCTCTTCCTTTTTGCCTGTCCTTCCCGAATATCAAATATCCTTGGATATTCAGTTCCCAACCCTGGTCACCCTGCAAGCATGTCTCTGTAATTGCAACTATATCATATCCATTTACATCTATTTGCACTGTTAATTCGTCTACCTTATTACAGATGCTTCGTACATTCAGATACAATGTTTATAAATTTGTTTTTTTAACATTGTCAGCCATCTTAACATTATTTTGTACTATAACCCAATTTGTCTTATCGCTATTTTTTCTTACCTGGACCCTATTTGTTAGTGCACTCTTTTGTTTGTATGCTCTGTCCCTTCCTGACATAATCTGGTTTTCCTTACCACAATCACTTTCCTGCATTGCTTCCTTTTCTTTTCTCTTTAGCATTCTAGATTTCTCTCTACTGTGACTGTCTTCCACCGCCCACCCCCTCCTTATTTAGTTTAAAGCCCTATCTATATCTACCTCCCTAGTTAGTCGGTTCACTAGAACTCTGGTCCCAGCATAGTTCAGGTGTAGTCCATCCTCACGGAACAGCTCGAGTATTGGTGCCAGTGCCCCACGAATCGAAACTCACTTCTCCCACACCAACCTCTGAGCCACGCATTCATCTCCCTGTTTCTATTGACCCTATGCCAATTTGCTCGTGGCTCAGCTAATAATGCAGAGATTATTACCTTTGTGGTTCTGCTTTTCAATTTAGTCCCTCACTGTTCAAACTCTCTCAGCAGAACCTCTTTCTTAGTCCTACCTATATCATTGTTACCTACGTGTGCCACGACAACTGGATTCTTCCCCCTCCTACTCCAAGTTCTTCTCCAGCCCAGAGGAGATGTCCTTTACCCTGGCGCCGGGTAGACAACACAGCCTTCGGGACGCATGTTCTTGGCTGCAGAGAACCCCATCTATTCCCTTATCTTTACTGTCCCCTACTACAACCTGCCTCTTTACTCCCCCCATTTGAATGGCTTTCTGCACCACGGTGCCTTGGTCAGTCTGCTCATCCAGACCATTAATATAGATTGTGAAGAGCAATTGTGCTAACACCAATCCCTGTGGAATCAAGTATTAACTGATCCCCATGCAGAAACGCTACAGTTAATTTTATTTTCTGAAAGATGTGTCTGGATGTTCCTTATATCTCTTCACTCTTTACTCCACTTTTTTCCCCATATTGTTCCCGTATCTCTTTTTCCCATGTTATTTTCTTTCTCTATTTTTTCTGAATTTGTATACTTTCCTCATACTGTTATCATATGCCTTCCCTCAGTTTCCAATCCCGTCTCCTTTTCTAATATTGCTCATGTATATATTCCTTCCTTTACCTGTATTTCTCCTATTCTTTCCCGATATTGTTCCTGTATTTGTTGCGTACATTCCTCACATTGGATCTGTCTCCTTTCCCTATTGGATTAATTCTATATTCTTTCCCTCTTTTCCCTGTAATCCTCCATCTCTTTCACCCTTTCCCTGTGTATCTCTCTCACCCGTTCCCTGTATTTTTCCTGCACTCATGCCATCATTTACCTGCATGTATAATTGTTAAATAATGGATACCTAGAAATCCATCAGAGACAATGATCTATTCAACAACAACAACAACTTACAATTATATATAGTGCATTTACCGTAGTAAAATGTCTCCAGTTCTTCATAGGAACCTTATCAAATTTGACACCAAGTTACATAAGGGGATAATAGGACAGATGATCAATAGCTTGGTCAAAGAAGGAGCATCTTTAAGGAGCAAAGAGAGATAGAGAGGCGGACAGATTTAGGGAAGAAATTCCAGAGCTTAGGGCCTTGACAGATGAAGGCAATGGAGCAATTAAAATTGGGGATGATCAAGAGGCCAGAATTGGTGGAGCGCAAAGATTCCGCGGGGTGGTGGGGCGGGGGGGGGGGGCTGTAGGAGATTATAGGGAAGAGTAAGATCATGGAGGGATTTGAAAATCAGGATGAGAATTTTTAATTTGAGGAGTTGCTTAACCAGGAGCCTCTGTAGGTCAGCGAGCACAGAGGAGATGGGTGAGTAGGACTTAGTGTGAGTTAGGACCAAGGAGATCAGATGGTTTATAGGCACAGGCACGATGCGCCAAATGTTCTCCTTCTGTGCTGTATCATTATGATTCTATGATATAGAGTAATAGATAGCTGGGAGTGAGTTACAGGCTGGAATCTAATGGAGGGGTTTGAGTGGTTTATATATAGAATAATGGACACCCCTGAATGAGTAACTGGCTGGAATCTAATCTGAATGTAGGAATGATGTCATAAACCAATGGCTAATGGCTGGAATTTGACTGCAGCCTTGGAATCACTTCCTGATATCTGGTATCTGTTATTTGTAATATAAACTGTTTACATTTAATGTGGAGTTATTTATTCTTTGCTTTGTTTTCTGGTCATATTTGGCACATGATGTCATCTCTCAATTCTAACCCCAGTGATCAATGCTCTCCATGACCTTGATCTGCGATGATGTTTATGCATACGAATTATCCATTGTGAAATTATTTTTTGAGAGCTTATTGATGCACAATCTGCAAATGATTACAGGCGAATTCTTAGTCTGGTTTATATTTTACATTTATTATTTGGTTTATATTAGATCTTGTTTCTACTGGTTTATCATCACAAGAGCACTGTTTATGAGCATCACCTCACATGTAGGGTGTGGATCACATGAGCATTTGCTGTAATTACCAGCAGCTGTAGCCATACTCAAGCGACTCAACAGAAGTCCACTTTAACCCTTACAGTGCCAGCCACGGCTCAGTGGGTAGCGCTCTCACCTCTAAGTCAGAAGATTGTTGGTTCAAGTCCCACTCCAAAGGCTTAAGCACCAAAAATCTAGGCTGACATTTCAGGGAGTGCTGTACTGTTGGAGGTGCCACCTTTTGGATGAGACGTTAAACCAGCTGGATGTAAAAGATCCTATGGCACTATTTTGAAGAAGTGCAGGGGAATTATTCCCAGTGTCTTGGCCAATATTTATCCCTCAATCAACATCACTAAAAACAGATTGTCTGGTCTTTATCAAATTGCTATTTGTGGTAGCTTGCTGTGTGCAAATTGGCTACCGGGTTTCCTACATTACAACAGTGACTACACTTCAAAAGTACTTAATTGGCTGTAAAGCGCTTTGGGATGTCCAGTGGTCGTGAAAGGTGGCATATAATGCAGGTCTTTCTGTCTTTTCTAGGCAAGTTTGCATATCCAACCATCATAATTTCTGACGTCTATTGATGAGATTCCTTGATTGTCATCAGTCATTGGTTCACAAGATAGTTTCAGTAAATTACAGCCCATTTCCTCACATCCCACACGAAAGCCAACCTGGCCAATTTCATCCAGCCGCTTCTTAAAGGCTCAGCATTCTGGCCTCAGCCACCATTCTTGGTAATCGGTTACAGCTATTGACAAGATTTCAAGATAGCTTCAGATGGGCCCTTCTGAGTTTAAGCTTTTTCTAAATCATTTTTCGGCCTGAAACGTTTCTTATTGTCTTAATGTTCTTTCTATTTCCATAATGGATATTGGGAGGTTCTGAGAAATAAGTAAATAGGATCTTCGTTCCTCTGGCACCAACTGGTTGGGCATCTATCCCACTTCATTTTCACCATTAGTGGCAGAGCCTTCAGCCATCTAGGTCCAATCCTCTGGACTTTTTTTCCTCAGCACAATATTGTGGGAGTGCTGCACTCAGAGGTGCCATCTTTCGAATATTAAACCGACGCTCCATCTGCCCTCTCAGCTGGATGTAAAATATGTCATGGCAATTCGAACACAGGCAGGGGGATTCTCCCATTTATTCCTCAATCAACACCACTAAAACTAATTATCTGGTCATTTATCGCATTACTGTTTGTAGGACCTTACTGTGTTCAAATTGTCTGTGCATTTGTCTAGATTATAACAGTAACTGCACTTTAAAAATAGTATTTCATTGGCTGTGAAGCACTTTAGGACATCTTGACAGGAAAGGTGCTACGCAAATGCACGCTCTTCCTTTTCTTTCTTTCAAACCTCCCGCTCCTCTTTTGAAAACCTCTTCAAAATTCTTCTCTGACCTAGCTATCAGTATAGCTCCTAACCTCTCCTTTCCTAACTTGGCATCTGTTCCCCATACTCCTCCTGTGAGGGACCTTGGGATGATGTATTTTGTATTGACGTGGATAGAGAATTGGTTGGCAGACAGGAAGCAAAGCGTGGGAATAAACGGGAAGGCAGATTATTATCTGAATGGTGACAGATTAGTAAAAGGGGAGGTGTAACAAGACCTGGGTGTCATGGTACATCAGTCATTGAAAGTAGGCATGCAGGTACAGCAGGCAGTTGAGAAAGCAAATGGCATGTTGGCCTTCATAGCGAGAGGATTTGAGTATAGTAGTAGGGAGGTCTTGCTGCAGTTGTACTGGGCCTTGGTGAGGCCACACCTTGAATATTGTGTAGAGTTTTGGTTTCCTAATCTGAGGAAGGACATTCTTGCTATTGAGGGAGTGCAGCAAAAGTTCACCAGACTGATTCCTGGCTTGGCTGGACTGACATATGAAGAAAGACTGGATCGACTAGGCTTATATTCACTGGAATTTAGAAGAATGAGAGGGGTTCTCATAGAAGCATATAAAATTCTGACGGGATTGGACAGGTTAGATGCAGGAAGAATGTTCCCGATGTTGGGGAAGTCCAGAACCAGGGGTCACAGTCTAAGGATGGGTAAGCCATCTAGGACTGAGATGAGGAGAAACTTTTTCACCCAGAGTATTGTGAACCTGTGGAATTCTCTACCACAGAAAGTTGTTGAGTCCAGTTCGTTGGATATATTCAAAAAGGAGTTAGATGTGGCCCTTATGGCTAAAGGGATCAGGGGTTGTGGAGAGAAGGCAGGAGTGGGGAATTCCACAGATTCACAATACTCTGGGTGAAAAAGTTTCTCCTCATCTCGGTCCTAGATGGCTTACCCATCCTTAGACTGTGACCCCTGGTTCTGGATAGGAGTGGGGTACTGAAGTTGCATGATCAGCCAAGATTATATTGAATGTTGGTGCAGGCTCGAAGGGCCGAATGGCCTGCTCCTGTACCTATTTTCTAGGTTTCTATGTTTAATTGAAAAGTTCTATAAAAATGCTTGTTGCTGGTGCTGTTGGTTGAATGGATTGTTTCAAGGTTAAACAAAAGCACATTATATCAGAGTTTTTAGGTTAGAATATATCGTAAAAATTAAAGAAAAAAATAATAAAAATGGGAAGAAAATGGACAATGGAAGCGATCTCTGCAGGTACATGGCTGGTACCAAAATTCAAAAATTAATATACATTGCTCTATTTCCCATAGCCCTCATATCGCCTTTCCCTGCTAGGTATCTATCTAGTTCTCTCCTCTATCCGCCAGCACCAAGCTCATGGTCTACAGGGCTGCAGTGATACCTGCCCTCCTTTATGGCTGAGACGTGGACCATGTACAGTAGACACCTCAAATCGCTGGAGAAATACCATCAACGATGTCTCCGCAAGATCCTGCAAATCCCCTGGGAGGACACATGCACCAACATCAGTGTTCTCGCTCAGGCCAACATCGCCAGCATTGAAGCATTAACCAGCTCCGTTGTTCGCATGCCTGACACAAGACTCCCAAAGCAAGCGCTCTATTCGGAATGCCTAGATGGCAGGCGAGCCCCAGGGCAGAGGAAACGTTTAAAGGACACCCTCAAAGCCTCCTTGATAAAATGCAACATCCCCACCAACACCTGGGAGTCCCTGGTCAGAGACCGCCCTAAGTGGTGGAAGAGCATCTGGGAGAGCACTGAGCACCTCGAGTCTCATCGCCAAGAGCATGCAGAAAGCAAGCTCAGGCAGCAGAAGGAGCGTGCGGCAAATCAGACACCCACCCACGCTTTCCTTAATGTGCAAAGTTAAAGCACATGGGATTGGGGGGGGGTAGTGTGCTGACGTGGATTGAGAACTGGTTGGCAGACAGGAAGCGAAGAGTAGGAGTAAATGAGTACTTTTCAGAATGGCAGGCAGTGACTAGTGGGGTACCGCAAGGTTCTGTGCTGGGGCCCCAACTGTTTAATTGTACATTAATGATTTAGACGAGGGGATTAAATGTAGTATCTCCAAATTTGCGGATGACACTAAGTTGGGTGGCAGTGTGAGCTACGAGGAGGATGCTATGAGGCTGCAGAGTGACTTGGATAGGTTAGGTGAGTGGGCAAATGCATGGCAGATGAAATATAATGTGGATAAATGTAAGATTATCCACTTTGGTGGTAAAAACAGAGACACAGACTATTATCTGAATGGTGACAGATTAGGAAAAGGGGAGGTGCAACGTGACCTGGGTGTCATGGTACATCAGTCATTGAAGGTTGGAATGCAGGTACAGCAGGCGGTTAAGAAAGCAAATGGCATGTTGGCCTTCATAGCGAGGGGATTTGAGTACAGGGGCATGGAGGTGTTACTACAGTTGTACAGGGCCTTGGTGAGGCCACACCTGGAGTATTGTGTACAGTTTTGGTCTCCTCACTTGAGGAAGGACATTCTTGCTATTGAGAGAGTGCAGCGAAGGTTCACCAGACTGATTCCCAGGATGGCGGGACTGACATATCAAGAAAGACTGGATCAACTGGGCTTGTATTCACTGGAGTTCAGAAGAATGAGAGGGGTTCTCATAGAAATGTTTAAAATTCTGACGGGTTTAGACAGGTTAGATGCAGGAAGAATGTTCCCAATGTTGGGGAAGTCCAGAACCAGAGGTCACAGTCTAAGGATAAGGGGTAAGCCATTTAGGACTGAGATGAGGACAAACTTCTTCAACCACAGAAAGTTGTTGAGCCCAATTCACTAAATATATTCAAAAAGGAGTTAGGTGTAGTCCTTACTACTAGGGGGATCAAGGGGTATGGCGGGAAAGCAGGAATAGGGTACTGAAGTTTCATGTTCAACCATGAACTCATTGAATGGTGGTGCAGGCTCGAAGGGCTGAATGGCCTACTCCTGCACCTATTTTCTATGTTTCTATGTCTATGTTTCAACCATTGTCTTTCCCACCTGTGACAGAGACTGTAATTCCCGTATTGAACTGTTCAGTCATCTAAGAACTCATTTTCAGAGTGGAAGCAAGTCTTCCTCGATTTTGAGGGACTGCCTATGATAATGATACACCTCCACATTCTGTTCCATGTACACATCACTCTCTGAGTAAAGCATCTATCTAAACTGTCTGCTCCTCTCACTAAACCTGCTCCTTCCTGAGGTTGAATACAATCGAAGTTTCATAGAATCATAGAAATTTCAGCAGGGTAGGAGGCCACTTGGTCTATCGTTCCTCTGCTGATGATAGCTGCTGCTTCAAACCTACCTACTTTAGTCTAATTTCTCTGCTCCTTCCCAGCACCATTTAATAGTTTTCTTCTTCTTCTGCAACTCTCTTTTAAATGGTTGACACAAGTTCAGTTGCGTGTGGCAATGTTCCCATATTCTAACAACCCTCTGTGTGAAAAAAATTCCTCTACCCTCTCCCTTTATGCTTCCCTTGAATGAATCCTGAGTTTATTCCACTTTGTGACCAGCACAAACAACCTTTCATAATTTGGAAATTTTCCGCTAGATCCTTCGTAACTTTATCTGCTCAGTGAATATTGCATTAGCCTTTTTTTAAATGTCTCATCTTAATTACATCTTTTCACCTCTCATCCGAGTAGATCTACAATGAATCTTTTACATAACTGCAATATTCTTTCTATAGGGGGTGTCTATAAATACACACAGTACTCCATTCATCATCTAACCCATGTCCAAACATCATCACTTTGTTTTTCTATTGAGTGTCTCTAAATGTAACCGCAAACATTACAGTTACAACTTTCATGGCTTCTTCTAAGCATGAATCACACTCTTTGTGTCAGCTGTGGTTCAGTGGGTAGCACTCACGCCTCTGGGTCAGCAGGTTGTGGGTTCATAGTCCCAATCCAGAGGCTGACACTTCAATGTGGTATTGAGGGAGTGCTGAATTGTCATAGGTGCCATCATTCAAATAAGATGTTAAACCGAGATCTCGTCTGCCCTTTCAGGTTGATGTAAAAGATCCCATAGCACTACAACAACAACAACTTTTATTTATATAGCGCCTTTAACATAGCAAAGCATCCCTAGGTGCTTCACAGTAGTGATATAAGACAAAACAGATAAATTTGACACCGAGTGACAGAAGAAGAAATTACGGCAGATGACCAAAAGCTTGGTTAAAGAGGTAGGTTTTAAGAAGCGTCTTAAAGGAGGAAAGAGAAGTAGAGAGGCAGAGAGATTTAGGGAAGGAGTTCCAGAGCTTAGGGCCCAAGCAGCTGAAGGCACGGCCACCAATGATTGAGTAGTTCTAATCATGGATACTCAAGAGGGCAGAATTTGAAGAGCGCAGACATCTCATAGGGTTGTGAGGCTGAAAGAGATGACAGAGATAGGGTGGGGCGAGGCCATGGAGGGATTTGTAAACAATAAGAACATAAGAATTAGGAGTAGGCCATGCGGCCCCTCGAGCCTGTTCCGCCATTCAGTAAGATCATGGACTCAGCTCCACTTCCCTGTACGCTCGCCATAACCCACTATCCCCTTATCATTTAAGAAACTGTCTATCTCTGTCACAAATTTATTCAACGTCCCAGCTTCCACAACTCTCTGAGGCAGCGAATTCCACAAATTTACAACCCTCAGAAAAGAAATTTCTCCTCCTCCAAACAAGGATGAGAATTTTGAAATTGAGGTGTTGCTTAACCGGGAGCCAATGTAAATCAGTGAGCACAAGGGTGATGGGTGATTGTGACTTGGTGCAAGTTAGGACACGGGCTGTCGTGTTTCGGATAACCTCAAGTTTATGGAGTGTAGAATGTGGGAGCCCAGCCAGGAGTGTGTTGGACTAATCAAGTCTAAGGTAACAAAGGCATTGGTGAGGGTTTCAGCAGCAGAAGAGCTGAGGCAGGAGCAGAGTAGGGCAATGTTACAGAGGTGGAAACAGGCAGTTTTAATTATGCCGCGGCTCATTTCAAATATGACGCCTAGGTTGTGAACAGTCTGGCTTAGCCTCGGAAAGATACTAGGGAGAGGGATGGAGTCAGTAGCTAGGGAATGCAGTGTGTGGCGGGGACCAAAGACAATGGCTTTGGTCTTCCCAATATTTAAATGGAGAAAATTTCTGCTCATCCAGTACTGGATGTCGGAGAAGTAGTCTGACAATTTAGAGACATCACCATAGGCAGTCCCTCGAATCGAGGATGACTTGCTTCCACTTCAAAAATTCACAGGTGTTTCAATGAAGGACTAATATTCCAGCTCCCGAACTAAATCTTGAAGGGTGGAAGATGCCTGTGTGTGGATTTTTTTAACGTGTGGTGACCGTTGCACACCAGCCACCACACGGGCTTGACAGAGCTAGGTCTTGGTCCAGAGGCAAGGATTAACCAAGACAACTGGAGACCAGCTCTGCTGCATGAACCAAGTGTAAGGACTGTAAGCATTGAATCCCCAAGGATCTGGACATTGCGTTTTAATCCCCAAGGATTTGCGTTTCAATATTTTTCTCACCGCAGAAAAAGCTGGAAGCTGTTGTGGGAGGGGCCCAGGAGCTGCTCCATGTTAGAATTCGAATGATGGGCAGGGGGTCTGGAAAGACGATGGCCAAGATAAGGCAATTCATCGCAGGTGATGAACAAATGGACTGTGTTTTGTTAAGCAATGTGAACTCGTCAAGTGAACTGACCAGTGATCGAGCCATTACCTGGATGAGATACCAGAACAGTAGTAAGCCATTAAGCTCAGACTGCTTGGAAGTGAAACCCATCACTGGAAAAACAGGAAACCTCGAAACAAAGGAAGAAAACTTTATTGAGCTAAAAGCAGAAGACACACCCACAGGAAGTCTCGCCTCGAAACAAACTTTATTCAGCCTGAAAGGACGGACAGTATTGGGATATAAACGTGGCCGTGTGGCCACTCTCTCTCTTTTGCCTCGCTGCTTTACCTCTACAAGAATCCAACCCTCCGTATGGGACAGAGAGAAGAAACCAGAAGACACACCTTTTTCATCAGAAGAAGCAGCGAGTAAGCCAGTGAATCGGTGAGCATCATCTCTGCACACACGTCTTTTAAGATCACAGCCATGGTGTGATGAGGAGGTATCGTGTGTTCTCCCAACCAAATTCTTAGGGGTTTTCAGGGGAGGTGTTTAAGATGTGGGTACTTCGTGTTAGGGGCCTGTTTAGACACGCCAGACTGTGTGTTATACTGTTTGTTTGTATTACACTACCAGGGTGTGTTTTTACTGAGTGCCGGTGTATGCTTTAACTTTAATAAAACCATTGCCAGTACTCAAACCAAGCTACCTGTCCCTGACTCATTCATCTGTTCAGTACAGTAATAATTCCCAGCGTTAGAACTATTGTAAAGTGAGGCTGCTTCGAAAACATCTAAGGGAAACTACTTACAAAGTGCACACACATATTGCAGTGTGGGCTGGCCTGTGCTGCCCCTGGGCCCTCGCTTCTTCTGGGCCCCGAACTCATGCCTCTCCTGGGCCCTGGATCATGTCCCTCTACAATCTCTCTCCGCTCCTTCGCCCCAACCTCGCCACTCCTGTACCTGCCCACGCTCCAATCACCGACCTGGATCTTAGTGACATCCCTCTTCACTGCAGTTGCTCTCCTGCTCCAGCATGTACTGCTCCCTGGAGTGGTAGGCCGCCACGCTGCTCCTTCCACTCCCCGGCCTGCTCTGATGGTGCACGCAGGCCGGGGGCTGCTCAGCCCGGGGGCCGCTCAGCCCACTGGGCCAGGCCGCCACGCTGCTCCTTTCGCTCCCCTGTCTGCTCTGATGGTGCTCGGGGGCCGCTCAGCCTGCCATCATTCCAGCTGACTGAGCGGAGAAAGGACAGAGCGTGGGACAAATGGCAATTGTTTGAGAGCCTCCGCTCAGTGTCCCACCTCCTGCTCTGATCATGGAGGGGTCGAGAGAAGTGGTGGGGAGGTAGAACTGGGTGTCGTCAGTGTACATGTGGAAACCGACTCTGTGTTTTCGGATGATATCGCCAAGGGGCAGCATATAGATGAGAAATAGGAGGTGGCCAAGGATAGATCCTTGGGGGACAACAGGGGTAACAATGCTGGAGTGGGAAGAGAAGCCATTGCAGGAAATTTTCTGGCTACAATTATAGATGAGAATGGAACCAGGCGCGTGCAATCCCATCCAGCTGGACAATGGTGGAGAGACTTTGGAGAAGGATGAAGTAGTCAACTGTATCGAAGGCTGCAGACAGGTCCAGAGGAGGGATAGTTTACCTTTGTTACAATCATAAAATATATCATTTGTGACTTATGAGAGGCGTTTCGGTACTGTGGCAGGGGCGATAACTAGATTGAAGGGATTCAAACATGGAGTTCTGGGAATGATGGTCACGGATTTGGGAGGTGACAACACATTCAAGGACTTTGGAAAGGAATGGGAGGTTGGAGATGGGGCGGTAGCAAGCAAGCACAGTGGCGTCAAGGGTTGGCCTTTTGAGGAGAGGGGTGATGACCACAGATTTGAAGGAGAGGGGAACAGTATCTGAGGAGAGAGACCGTTAACAATGTCAGCTAACAGAACAAAAAAGGAAGTTGGGTGGTCAGCAGTTTAGTGGGAATAGGTTCAAGGGAGCAGGAAGTGGGTCTCATGGGTAAATTTACAGCCAATGAAGTAATTTTTGAAGTGTAGATGCTGTTGTTATGTAGGAAATGCGGCAGCCAATTTGCGCTCAGCAAACTCTCTCAAACAACGTGACAATGACCATATAATTTGTTTGAGATGTTGATTGAGGGTTAAATATTGGCCAGGACATTGGGGATAACTCCTCTGCTCTTCTTCGAAATAGTGCCATATGATTTTTTATGTCCACCTGATAGAGCAGACGGGATCTCAGTTTAACAACTCATCCGAAAGACAGCACCTCCGACAGTGCAGCACCCCATCAGTATTGCACTGGAGTGTCAGCTTAGATTTTTATGCTTAGGTCTCTGGAGTTAGACTATGAACCCACAGCCTTCTGAGTCAGAGGCGAGAGTGCTGCCCACTGAGCCATGGCTGAAAATCGCTGAATTTCAATTGTTTTGAGGATTTTAAAAATGTATTCTTTGGGTGCAGGCAACACTGGCAAGGCAATATTTATTTCCCATAGTCTTACCCTGAGGGCTTTAGGTGATAACCACATCATATGGGATTGGAGTCACATGTAGCCTAGACTGGCTAGGAGTGGTATGTTCCCTTTCCTGAAGGATATTACAATAATAAGTCAGCTCTCATTGTCATATTTTTCCTGGTGCTAGCTCATAAATTTATCATTCAATTATTATAACTTGCCTTGGTGGAGAATTGAACTCACAAACTCTGGCCTACTGATCGAGTATCATGACAACTAGGCTACCCGTACCTGAGGTTTGTGATCTTTCTGAGGTTGTGATAAGGCAATATATAAATGAAAGTTTGTTCCTTCTAATAAAGCTGCTGAGACTGTAGTAACTTTATTTCTATAAATATTACTGTAATGTTTCATGTTAATGTATGTACTGTAACACTAGACCACTGAATGTACCTTCACCCTGTATACACTATACCTGTACCACCAGAGGGTGCTGCTGCTGGAGACTTAAGGGTCATCTCTGTACACTGCAGGTAACCCAGTATAAAAGGGAGCTAATCTCTTGGTGTCCTCACTCTAGGAGCTGCAATAAAGGACTAAAGTCATTACAGTTCAAGTACTATACCCTTACCTTGTGGAGTCGTTATTAGAGTGCTTGCATACACAACAACAGGCGAAGATGTTATGAATTCCCACATACAATATGTCTAACCTGAGCAACTTCCAACAATTCACTGATGGGGAAGATTGGGATGCCTTTGTGGACAGGCTAGAACACTTTCATCACAAACAACATGGCTGGGGACTCACCAACCTCGCTGATGGACAAGCGCAGAGCCATCCTGCTCAGCAGTTGTTGGCCCAATGTCCACGGCCTCGTCAGGGACCTGCTAGCCCCAGCGAAGACGACAACCAAGACCTATGTGGAGCTCGTAAATTTAATACAAGAACAACTCAAGCCTAAAGAGAGCATCCTCAAAGCCAAACATCGGTTCTACATCCAACGGCGGCCCGAATACCAAGAAATTGCTAAATATGCTGCAGATCTGAGAAGTTTGGCTGCACCATGTGATTTTGATGACCACCTCACCGAAGCACTAAGGGACGTCTTCGTTATTGGAATCAGCCACAAGGGCCTCCTCCATAAACTGCTCTCTGCGGACACTGCAGAAGGCAATCAAAGAGAGCCAGACATTCATGATTTCGGTCTGCGACTCCAAAAGGATGATGACTTAAACCCGACGAGTACAGTGAACAGAATGGCGATGTTCAGAGGCAAGACTGCTGCCCCGAGTCCCGCAACCCTGAGTCCGCCACATGGGCCAACCGGCTAGCCCCGTGCTGGTGCTGTGCAGGAAACCACAGGGCCCACCAGTGCCGATACAAGGACTATACCTGAAAAGGCTGCAACCCTAAAGGTCACCTTCAGCGAATGTGTAGAAGTTTTATTGACCGAGTCGCTGAAGAGTTGGCCGATGACCCAGGCTCCAGTGCTGAAGACGACGAAGCGGCTCAGCCCCTGGAAGAGGAATACGGAATATATACCTGCTCCACCGAGAGTTCCCTGTGGAAAATGGAAGTAGAAATCAACAGGGTTCCAGTCTCGATGAAGATCAACACAGGGGCGAGCCAGTCATTAATGAATCAGACGGGCCTTTGAGAAACTCTGGGACAACCCCGCCAAATGACCCAAAATGTCCCCAATCCGGGCAAAGCTGCTCACCTACACAAAAGGCTCCATTGGCAGTGTGGAGGTCCAGGTGTCCCATGGCGGCCCGATGCACAAGCTTCTCCTGTGGAACGTTGCCGGTGATGGTCCAACGCTGCTGTGAAGACGATGGATGAAGCAAGTCCAAATCTGTCGGAGCGACAAAGGCCTCCGGGCCCCGGCAATCGACATCCTAGGCGGCCCCAAACTTGGATCCATCGCAGCACCTGAAAATTCTACCGTCCAACTCGACTGCGCGGTGACGACACAGACTGCACAACTCAACGGCGAGATGATCCAACCTGAACGACCAGATCTCACCTTCCGGGCTCCAGTGGCAGGACTCTGAGGGAAGAAGATCGGCGCAGAAGGTAGATTCCCGGCGTCCATGGCAGAACCTGGGGAGAAAATGATCACCGCAGCCTACCTCGTGGAGAGAAAGAAGATGTCGCCCGCACCACGAGACAAAGCACCTGAAATCAGGATGGCCACGACCAGACCACGAGGGGCAGCATTGAGGGAGCATGATGTGTTACCGAGCGGCGAACCGTATTGGAGTAAAGATTGCAAGGCCCTCTTAAAAGAGACCGGCAACCCAAAACAATTAAAGGGACAGTTCCAATCTTGGCACAGCGATGCCGGTAATATTATGGATAAAAGTGGAATTAATGAATGCAGGTTATAAATGTACTGTAATGGGAGAAATGTAAGTGACAAGCTTGTACTGTTGAACAGTGATGCCATTATTGCTAACGTGACAAATGTAACTAACAAAGGCAGGTATCCAAATGTAATCTTGTACAGAGATACTGATAGCACACAAGAAAGCGTTGTAAGTAACAAATGTGAAAGTGTAAAGAGATATAACAATGTCGAGTCGCCTAGTTATGGTCGGAGCCAATATATCATGTATGCTAATGATAGAATGAGAAATGATACCGGGTTCTACATGTATACTGACAATGCTAAAGGTAACCCCACGTGGGAAACACCCAGGTCCAGCGGGCTACCTGATCATGTAGCCTGCGCTTCCGGGACCAATGTGATGCTCCAAGGGTTCCCACACACCCAGTGGGAACATGCCCACTGCAGGGACAACAGTCAATGGGCAGCACAGCCACCACCACTGGCAACCCGCCCCAGATCAGCCATACCCCACCTGGCCACCAGGGCCAGCACTGTGAGCAAGAGGCCAGTACCCTCCAGCTTTCCCGGCAGAACCTGGGATGACCAGACTTCGACCAGTGGAGGACAAGGAGGCCACACCACCCTGCGGCCCTACCCACCACTAAACGCCATCACCTACCCATTCTACAATGTATGTAGCTTACCCATAACAACATGTATTTGCTCCGCCACCGCAAAATACTCCAACAGTGACATATCCACATGGTCTATGTATGGAGGGGGGGGGGAAATGGATGTGTGCAGCCACAAGCACATGGATCACACCTGGCACCCACACAACCCTCACCACAACCTTCCACCGTCCACTACTGATTGCCTCCCCATGTCATTGCAATAAGGATTTGGGAAAGGCTTAGGGGGGAGTGTTATGTATGCATGTTAATATATGTACTGTAACACTAGACCACTGAATGTACCTTCACCCTGTATATACTATATTTGTACCACCAGAAGGTGCTGCTGCTGGAGACCTACACTGCAGATAACCAAGTATAAAAGAGAGCTCACCTCTTGGTGTCCTCATTCTTGGAGCTGCAATAAAGGACTAAGGTCACTACAGTTCAAGTACTATACCCTTACCTCGTGGAGTCATTATTAGAGTGCTTGCACACACAACAATTACTGTAGTATTTAATATTGTGATATTAATGCTTGATTCAGGATCAAGTGAGCTGAAAGCTTAACAAAAAGACTGGTTAGCAGATTCAATGGATCAGGACTGGAGAATTTTAGCAATGAGGGAAGATTGGAAAGGCTGTGTTTTTTTTCTTTGGAACAGAGGAGGTTGAGTGGAGATGTAATTGAGTTGTATAAAATTAAGAGGGGCCTAGATAGAGTGGATAAGACCTATTTCACTTAGCAAAGGGGTCAATAACCAGGGGGCATAGTTTAAAGTAATTGCTATAAGGATTAGAGATGAGTTTAGGAGAACGTTTTCCACCCAGAGCGTGGTGAGGATCTGGCACTTCATCGCATTTAAAAAGTACCTGGATATGCACTTGAAGTGTGTAACCTACAGAGAATTTATTTCACTCAGAGGGTGGTGAACCTGTGGAATTCTCTACCACAGAAGGCTGTGGAGACCAAGTCACTGAATATATTTAAGAAGGAGATAGATTAATTTCTAGACACAAGGGGTATGGGGAAAAAGTGGGAATATGGTGTTGAGATAGAGGATCAGCCATGATCATATTGAATGGCGGTGCAGGCTCGAAGGGCCGAATGGCCTATTACTGCTCCTATTATCGATGTTGCTATGACCAAGAGCTGGAAAGTGGGATTAGGCTGGATAGCTCTTTTCCGGCTGGCACAGACGTGATAGATCAAATGGCCTCCTTCTCTGCTGTAAATTTCTATGATTCTATGATAGATCTGCTGAAAAATCAAGGATGTGTTACAGCTTTAAATGCTCCCTTAGTCTTATCCACATGGATTGAAGCTTCTGTATCTGAAAAATCTGCAGTGAGATTCCTGATTATTTACTCCTCCTTTGGCTGGTGTGCACAAGGCTGGGCACAGTCGTGGGATCGGCACTGCGGTTTTCATTGTTCCCCTCGGAGCCTATGTCCAACATGAAGCCCAAGCGTTAAAAAAAAATGGTAATCCTTTGTTCATCTGCGATACATAAATCATCACATGTGTATTAGACCACAGCCCTGGCTGCGGATGAAAGGATGCTGAAGTCCAATCACGACATAAAACCCAATACCGTGTCTGCTCATTGTTCAATCGCTAACTAGCCAAAATGAGCTAAAAGGTCTATGATTTGGGGTGGGGAGGAGTCATCATCGACCAAAAATGTCACATGTTTTTCCCAAAGAGACCACAGGCTTGTGAAGTAACTCGAGAGCTGGAAATGTGAAAAGAAAAGACAAGAGTGTAATTCCACTGATTTAACAATTATATGAGAGAAGGCGGAATGAGCCTTAGCATTGCCATCACATGTTTTCACAGAGAAAAAGAATGCAGATCTGTGTTGTGTATCTGTAAAGCATGCACTCCCATGTTCCGCCACCAGGGAGCTCATCCCCTGAAGTCCCAAGGGATCCCAGCATCTCTTGGGAGAACTGTATATAAGCCAGCCCCTAGTGGTGCAGGCTCGAAGGGCTGAATGGCCTACTCCTGCACCTATTTTTCTATGTTTCTAAGGCTTGTTCCTCACTCTGGAGTGTCTTATTTCAGACTGAGGTCACTGTTAGTTTAACCTCCCTGTGTGCAGCCTCATCTGTGTTAGGAATACAATAACTGGCAACGAGAATATGAATCCAACGCAAAGATGCAGCAAACTGTGGGCATCCTGGAGAAGTTCTCGGCGGGTGAGGACTGGGAAGCCTAAGTCGAATGGCTAGACCAGTACTTTGTAGCCAACAAGCTGTACGGAGAAGGGAGTGCTACAAAAAGGAGAGCGGTCTCCTCACAGTCTGCGGGGCACCAACCTACAGCCTCATGAAGAATCTTCTGGTTCCGGTGAAACCCACAGATAAGTCTTATGAGGAGCTGTGTACACTGGTCCGGGAGCATCTTAACCCGAGGGAGAGCGTGTTGATGGCGAGGTATCGGTTCTACACGTGCCAGCGATCTGAAGGTCAGGAAGTGGCGAGCTACGTCACCGAGCTAAGGCAACTTGCAGGACAATGTGAGTTTGATGGCTACCTGGAGCAAATGCTCAGAAACTTTTTTGTACTGGGCATTGGCCACGAGACCATCCTACGAAAACTTTTGACTGTAGAGACACTGGCCCTCAGGAAGGCCATTGCGATAGCACAGGTGTTTATATCCATCAGTGATAACACCAAACAAATCTCTCAGCACACAAGTGCTAGCAATGTTCATAAATTAACTAGAACTGCGTTTGCGAGCGGAACTGTACAGGGCAGAACCCACGAGTCTGCAACTGCCAGCAGGCCTCAGGTGACCCAGATGACTCAGAGTCCCCAACAAAGGATGAATGCAAGGCAATTCACACCTTGGCGTTGTGGAGGCTTCCATTCAGCTTATTCATGTCGCTTCAAAGGGTATGTTTGCAAGAGCTGTGGAACAATGGGCACCTCCAACGAGCTTGAAAACGAGCTGCAAACTCTGCAAAACCTGCTAACCACCACGTGGCAGAGCAAGATCGGTCCATGGTGGATCAAAGCAATTTTGAGCCTCAGAGAGAGGAGGCAGATGCTGAAGTACACGGGGTGCACACATTTTCACATTTTCAACGAAATGTCCAACTATGATGCTAAACGTAAAATTCAATGGCTTACCCGTAGCCATGGAACTGGACACTGGCGCTAGCCAATCCATCATGAGTAAAAAGATGTTTGAGAGACTGTGGTGCAAGAAGGCATTCAGAGCAGCCCTGAGCCCCATTCACACGAAACTGGGAACATACACCAAAGAGCTTATCACTGTCCTGGGCAGCGCCATGGTCAAGGTCACCTACGAGGACACGATGCACGAATTGCCACTCTGGATTGTCCCGGGCAATGGCCCCACACTGCCTGGAAGGAGCTGGCTGGGCAAAATCTGCTGGAACTGGGATGACATCCGAGCGCTATCATATGTCGATGAGGCCTCATGCGCAGGTTCTTAACAAATTTCCTTCCCTTTTTGAGCCAGGCATTGGAAACTTTTCCGGGGCGAAAGTGCGGATGCACTTGGTCCCAGAGGCATGACCCATTCACCACAAGGCGCAAGCGGTACCTCACATGATGAGAGAGAGAGTGGAAATTGAGTTGGACAGGCTGCAAAGCGAGGGCATCATCTCCCCAGTGGAATTCAGTGAGTGGGCCAGTCCAATTGTTCCAGTACACAAAACTGATGGCACGGTCAGGATTTGCGGCGATTATAAAGTAACTAATAATCGTTTCTCGCTATAGGACCAATACCCACTACCTAAGGTAGACGACCTATTTGTGACGCTGGCAGGAGGCAAGACGTTCACCAAGCTCGACCTGACTTCGGCCTACTTGACGCAGGAGCTGGAGGAGTCTTCGAAGGGCCTCACCTGCATCAACACACACAAGGAACTGTTCATCTACAACAGATGCCCATTTGGAATTCGGTCGCCTGCAGCGATCTTCCAGAGAAACATGGAGAGCCTACTCAAGTCGGTACCACACACGGTGGTCGTTCAGGACGACATATTGGTCACTGGTCGGGACACCGCTGAGCACCTACAAAACCTAGAGGAGGTCCTCCAGCAACTGGATCATGTAGGGCTGCGGATGAAGAGGTCGAAATGCGTCGTCATGGCAATAGAAGTGGAGTTTTTGGGGAGAAAGATCACGGCGGATGGCATTCAGCCCACAGACGCCAAGACAGAAGCTATCAGGAACACGCCCAGGCCACAGAACGTCACGGAGCTGCAGTCGTTCCTGGACTCCTCAACTATTTTCGTAACTTCCTACCGGGGTTAAGCACCCTTTTAGAGCCCTTACATCTGTTATTGCGCAAAGGTGAGAACTGGATATGGAAAAAAAACAAGTAATTGCTTTTGAGAAAGCCAGAAACATTTTATGCTCCAACGAGCTGCTTGTATTGTATAACCCCTGTAAAAGACTTCTGCTAGCATGTGACGCGTCGTCGTATGGAGTCGGGTGTGTATTACAACAAGCTAACGTTGCGGGGAAGTTGCAACCTGTCGCCTATGCTTCCAGGAGCTTGTCCAAGGCCGAGACAGCATGATTGAGAAAGAGGCATTAGCGTGTGTGTTCGGGATAAAGAAAATGCATCAGTAACTGTTTGGCCTCAAATTTGAGCTGGAAACCGATCACAAGCCCCTCACATCCCTGTTCGCTGAAAACAAGGGGATAAATACTAATGCCTCAGCCCGCATACAAAGGTGGGCACTTGCGCTATCAGCGTATAACTATACCATCCGCCACAGGCCAGGCACCGAGAACTGTGCGGATGCTTTCAGTTGGCTACCATTGCCCACCACAGGGGTGGAAATGGCGCAGCCTGCAAACTTGTTGATGGTGGCGCAGCCCGCAGACTTGTTGATGGTCATGGAAACATTTGAAAATGATAAATCACCTGTCACGGCCCACCAGATTCGGAATTGGACCAGCCAAGATCCTCTGCTGTCCTTAGTAAAAAATTGTGTACTGCATGGGAGCTGGACCAGCATCCTCGTTGAAATGCAAGAGCCAATCAAGCCATTCCAGCGGCGAAAGGACAAGCTGTCCATTCAGGCAGACTGCCTGTTGTGGGGTAACCGCGTAGTGCTACCAAAAAAGGGCAGGGAGACGTTCATCTCGGATCTCCACAGCACATACCTGGGTATAGTAATGATGAAAGTGATAGCCAGATCCCACATGTGGTGGCCCGGTATCGACTCTGACTTCGAGTCCTGTGTGCGGCAATGCAGCGTATGTCCTCAGTTGAGCAACGCGCCCAGAGAGGCACCACTAAGTTTGTGGTCCTGGCCCTCCAGACCATGGTCGAGGATCCATGTCGACTATGCGGGCCCGTTTCTCGGTAAAATGTTCCTGGTGGCGGTGGATGCTTTTTCAAAATGGATTGAATGTGAAATAATGTCGGGAAGCACCGCCACTGCCATCATTGAAAGCCTGAGGACCATGTTTGCCATCCACGGCCTGCCTGAATACTGATCAGTGACAACAGGCCATGTTTCACCAGTGCTGAATTTAAAGAATTCATGACCCGGAATGGGATCAAACATGTCACCTCAGCCCCGTTTAAACCAGCCTGCAATGGGCAGGCAGAGCGGGTAGTACAAACCATCAAACAGAGCATTAAACGAGTCAAAGAAGGCTCATTCCAAACCCACCTGTCCCGAGTACTGCTCAGCTACCGCACGAGACCCCACTCGCTCACAGGGGTGCCCCCGGCTGAGCTACTCATGAAAAGGACACTTAAAACCAGACTCTCGCTGGTTCACCCAACCTGCATGATCAGGTAGAGAGCAGACGGCAGCAACAAAATGTAAACGATGGTCGCGCCACTGTGTCACGGGAAATTGATCTGAATGACCCTGTGTATGTGCTAAACTATGGACATGGTCCCAAGTGGATTGCGGGCACGGTGATAGCTAAAGAGGGAATAGGGAATAGGTCAAATTAGGCAATGGACAAATTTGCACAAAGCACCTGGACCAAACGAGACTGCGTTTCACAGACTGCCCTGAACAACCCACAGCAGACACCACCTTTTTCAAGCCCACAACACACACCCAAATGATCGACGACACCACGCCAGACCAGGAAATCAAACCCATCACGCCCAACAGCCCAGCAAGACCAGGCTCACCTCGCAGCCCTGCAGGGCCAACAACACGCCAGCCCAGTGAGGGCACAGCCAACACAACAGAACAGACATTTGTACCGAGGCGGTCCACCAGGGAAAGAAAGGCTCCCGACCGCCTCACCTTGTCAATAGTTTTCACTTTGACTTTGGCGGGGGAGTGATGTTGTGTAAAGCATGCACTCCCATGTTCCGCCACCAGGGAGCTCATCCCCTGAAGTACAAAGGGATCCCAGCATCCCTTGGGAGAACTGTATATAAGCCAGCCCCTAGTGGTGCAGGCTCGAAGGGCTGAATGGCCTACTCCTGCACCTATTTTTCTATGTTTCTATGTTTCTAAGGCCTGTTTCTCACTCTGGAGTGTCTTATTTCAGACTGTTAGTTTAATCTCCCTGTGTGTAGCCTCATCTGTGTTAGGAACACAATAACTGGCGACGAGAATACGAATCCAACGCAAAGATGCAGCAAACTGTGGGCATCCTGGAGAAGTTCTCGGCGGGTGAGGACTGGGAAGCCTATGTCGAATGGCTAGACCAGTACTTTGTAGCCAACAAGCTGGACGGAGAAGGGAGTGCTACAAAAAGGAGAGCGGTCTCCTCACAGTCTGCGGGGCACCGACCTACAGCCTCATGAAGAATCTTCTGGTTCCGGTGAAACCCACAGATAAGTCGTATGAGGAGCTGTGTACACTGGTTCGGGAGCATCTTAACCCGAGGGAGAGCGTGCTGATGGCGAGGTATCCCCTTATCCCCTTATCGCTCAAGAAACTGTTTATTTCTGTCTTAACTTTCTTCAATGTCCCAGCTTCCACAATTCTCTGAGGCAGCGAATTTCACAGATTTACAACCTTTTGAGAGAAGAAATTTCTCCTCATCTCAGTTTTAAATGGGCGGCCCCTTATTCTAAGATCATGCCCTCTAGTTCTAGTCTCCCCTATCAGTGGAAACATCCTCTCTGCATCCACTTTGTCAAGCCCCCTCATAATCTTATACGTTTTGATAAGATCACCTCTCATTTTTCTGAACTCCAATGAGTCGAGGCCCAACCTACTCAACCTTTCCTCATAAGTCAACCTCCTCATCCCTCGAATCAACCGAGTGAACCTTCTCTGAACTGCCTCCAAAGCAAGTATATGCTTGCGTAAATATGGAAACCAAAACTACACACAGTATTCCAGGTGTGGCCTCACCAATACCTTGTATAGCTGTAGCAAGACTTTCCTGCTTTTATATTCCATCCCCTTTGTAATAAGGCCAAGATACTATTAACCTTCCTGATCACTTGCTGTACCTGCATACTATCCTTTTGTGTTTCATGCACAAGTAGCCCCAGGTCCTGCTGTACTGCAGCACTTTGCAATCTTTCTCCATTTAAATAATAACTTCTCTTTAATTTTTTCTGCCAAAGTGCAAGACCTCACACTTTCCAACATTATACTTCATCTGCCAAAGTGCATGAACTCACACTTTCCAACATTATACTCCACCTGCCAAATTTTTGCCCACTCACTTAGACTGTCTATGTCCTTTTGCAGATTTTTTGTATCCTCCTCACACATTGCTTTTCCTCCCATCTTTGTATCGTCAGTAAACTTGGCTACGTTACACTCAGTCCCTTCTACCAAGTCCTAAATACACCATTGTAAATAGTTGGGGTCCCAGCACTGATCCCTGCGGCACCCCACTAGTTACTGGTTGCCAACCAGAGAATGAACCATTTATCCCGACTCTCCGTTTTCTGTTAGTTAGCCAATCCTCTACCCATGCTAATATATTACCCCCAACCCCGTGAACTTTTATCTTGTGCAGTAACCTTTTATGTGGCACCTTGTCAAATGCCTTCTGGAAGTCCAAATACACCACATCCACTGGTTCCCCTTTATCCACACTGTTCGTTACATCCTCAAAGAACTCCAGCAAATTTGTCAAACATGACTTCCCCTTCATAATTCCATGCTGACTCTGCCTGATCGAATTTTGCTTTTCCAAATATTCAAATATTTCCCTTTTTGAAGTTGTCAAATAAGTTAACGGTTTGGGGGGATGCTTCATCAACCAAAGGAAGAAAGAGAGGCGAAGAGGTTTAGGGAGGGATTTCCAGAGCTTAGGGCCTTGGCAGCTGAAGACACCACCATTAATATGGATAGGAGTGAGGCCATAAAGTCCCTGCGCTAACTGTTGAAAGAGCAAGCTTCATGGAACCAAATGCTACCTTTTTTCTCTCACTTCAAGATGTGTGGCGTTCTTAAGAATAAATGGGTTCCAAAAACAATTGGATGTGTTTCTGGAGGAAGAGAGGGTTAAGGTTGGAAGATAAGGTTATCAGCCCTGTTACTGACTAAAATGACACATGTTCTCCTTAATACAGAACCAGAAGGCACCATGCCAGCTGTCATTTTGCCACATGAGGTCTGGCAAGACGCCCGATGTAGACACAACTGGGAGTTCTGCGCCATTTCAGTGAAGAGAGCAACTTCCTCAAATTGTGCTTCCCCTCCCCCAATGCACTAACTGTGGCTAAGATCCCAGAGGCTGATCTGCTCTCTGACCTCACCCATGCCATTTTATTCCAGTATGGGGCTATTTCTCTTTTCAACATATATATACACAATCTGGACTGCGGTAGTAAAAATAGACATAAGACAGTGAGTCAAAAAGGAAGACTTGTATTTCTATAGTGCCTTCCACAACCACCGGATGTCCCAAAGTGCGTTACAGCCAATGAACTACTTTTTGAAGTGTAGTCACTATTATAATGTAGTAAACGCAGAAGCCAATTCACAGCAAGCTCCCACAAACAGCAATGTGATAAGAACATAAGAACATAGAATTAGGAACAGGAGTAGGCCATCTAGCCCCTCGAGCCTGCTCCGCCATTCAACAAGATCATGGCTGATCTGGCTGTGGACTCAGCTCCACTTATCCGCCCACTCCCCGTAACCCTTAATTCCCTTATCGGTTAAAAATCTATCTATCTGTGATTTGAATACATTCAATGAGCTAGCCTCAACTGCTTCCTTGGGCAGAGAATTCCACAGATTCACAACCCTCTGGGAGAAGAAATTCCTTCTCAAATCGGTTTTAAATTGGCTCCCCCTTATTTTGAGGCTGTGCCCCCTAGTTCTAGTCTCCCCGACCAGTGGAAACAACCTTTCTGCCTCTATCTTGTCTATCTCTTTCATTATTTTTAAATGTTTCCATAAGATCACCCCTCATCCTTCTGAACTCCAATGAATAAAGACCCAGTCTACTCAATCTACCATCATAAGGTAACCCCCTGATCTCCGGAATCAGCCTAGTGAATCGTCTCTGTACCCCCTCCAAAGCTAGTATATCCTTCCTTAAGTAAGGTGACCAAAACTGCATGCAGTACTCCAGGTGCGGCCTCACCAATACCCTGTACAGTTGCAGCAGGACCTCGCTGCTGTTCAGCCATGAACTCATTGAAGGGCCAAATGGCCTACTCCTGCACCTATTTTCTATGTTTCTATTTACTCCATCCCTCTCGCAATGAAGGCCAACATTCCATTTGCCTTCCTCATTACCTGCTGCACCTGCAAACTAACTTTTTGGGATTCATGCACAAGGAGGACGGGGACTCGGTGGGGAACGCGGGTGAAGACCTAGAGACCACCGCCAGCGAGGCGGTGGATTTGCTCGCGGCCGCCGCCGAGACCATCCTCATTCCTGCAAAGGAACTCCGGGACTTTTTGGCCCAGAGCCGGGGTCACTGCAACCAAGCCCGACTGGCCCTGGAAAAATGGTTCGAGCCAGAGCTGATCAAGGGGTCCGTCCGCGCCGCCGTTAAAACCTTGGTCGCGGGCGGGCCCTTGACAAAGGCGCAACACCTTGAGCTGCGCGAGCTCGAGGGACTCCTCGCTGGGCTGCGGAGGGAGCGGAGTTCAACAAAAGACTCCGCTCCCTCCCCCACAATAGGTTAAGGTAGAGGTTGCACTATGCTTTTGCCATGAAGATAACCATAGCCAGCCTCAACATCAACGGTGGCAGAGGGGCACGCCGTAGATTTGACAATTTTTCGCTCCTGCGGGAGGGGAAATATGCGGTGTGCTTCCTGCAAGAAACCCACACCGTTCCGGGAGACGAAGCCACGTGGCTCCTGGAATGGCAAGGAGAGGTCCGCATGAGCCACCTCACCGCCATTTCTAGTGGGGTGGCCATCTTGCTGGGCCCGCATTTTCAGCCGGAGATCTTGGGGGTCGAGGAGCCCGTGCCAGGCCGCTTGCTGCACGTAACGGTTCGCCTGGGGGACGTGCCGCTCCATCTCGTGAACGTGTACGCCCCTCAGCCCGGCCCGCAGCAAACGCGCTTCTTTGAAGAGGTGTCCGCTCTTCTTGGCTCCGTCGACGTCGGCGACTGCATTGTCCTCGGGGGGGATTTTAACTGCACCCTCGAGGCGAGGGACCGCTCCGGTGCCCCGCAGTGCATGACGGCGATGGAGAAGTTGAGGGACCTGGTCGGGTCCTTCGACTTGGTGGACGTCTGGCGAAATCTCCACCCCGACTCCAGCGCCTTTACTTGGGTGAGGCCTGGAGTTGGATGGTCTAGAGTCGACCGCCTTTACATGTCTCAGGCGTACGTTTCCTGCGTCCCGGCAGCGTCCATGCGGCCGGTGCCGTGTTCGGACCACCACCTGGTGTGGGCGGAGCTCGCTTCGCTCCGCGCGAGGACGGGGTCCGCGTACTGGCACTTTAACAACCGGCTGCTGGAGGACATGCGGTTCCAGGACTCGTTCCGTCGATTCTGGTCCGACTGGAGAAGGAAGCAGGGGGGCTTCCCCTCCTTGAGGCTATGGTGGGACGTGGGCAAGGCTCACGTCCGCGTCTTCTGTCAAGAGTACGCGAGGGGGTCGACCAAGAGGCGGGCGGCCAGATTCGGGCGCCTAGAAAAAGAGGTGCTCGACCTGGAAGCCCGTCTCGGTCAAGTCGTCCAGGACCCGGCCCTGCGGACGGTGTACGAAGCGAAGAAGGCCGTGCTGAAGGACCTGCAGCTCGTCCGGTCCCGAGGCGCGTTCGTGAGGTCGCGGATCCGGTTCCTGCGGGATCTGGACCGCGGCTCCCCCTTCTTCTACTCGCTGGAAAAAAGGCAGAGTGTCCGTAAGCAGCTCTTGACGCTGCTGGCCGACGACGGCTCTCTCGTCTCGGATCCGGAGGGCGTCAACAACAGGGCCCGTGAATATTACGGGGCTCTGTTCTCTCCGGATCCGTCCAGTGAGGAAGCGCGTAGAGTTTTGTGGGAGGACCTGCCGAAGGTCAGCCCGGAGGGCGCCGAAAATCTGGAAGCTCCGCTAAGCCTGGCGGAGCTGACCGGTGCCCTCGACCGGCTCTCGAGGGGAAAATCCCCGGGGCTGGACGGGCTGACCGTGGAGTTCCACAGGGCGTTCTGGGACGTCCTGGGGAGCGACTACTCGCGGGTCCTGGGGGAAAGTCTGGCGACCGGGGAGATGCCCCTCTCTTGGCGCAGGGCAGTCATCGTCCTGCTGCCTAAGAAGGGCGATCTCCGCCTCCTTAAGAACTGGCGCCCGGTCTCCCTCCTCAGCACGGACTACAAAATCTTCGCCAGGGCGATGTCTGCTCGCCTTGGTGCCGTGCTGGACCACATGATCCACCCCGACCAGTCCTACACGGTCCCGGGCCGGACAATCCACGATAACATCCATCTGGTCCGGGACCTCATCCATTGCTCCCAGGAGGCTGGTCTGTCGGTCGCCTTCCTATCCCTCGACCAAGAGAAGGCATTCGACAGGGTGGATCACGACTATCTGCTCGGAACTCTGCGCGCTTTCGGGTTCGGGACGCATTTCGTCGCCCGGATCCGACTTTTGTACGCCGCCGCGGAGTGTCTGATTAAGGTTAACGGGTCCTTGACGGCGCCCCTTCGCTTTAGGAGAGGGGTGCGCCAGGGATGCCCCATGTCCGGCCAGTTATACGCCGTTTGCGTGGAGCCTTTCCTGCGCCTCTTGCAGACGAGGTTGACGGGACTGGCTCTGCAAAGGCCGGGCGTGGAGGTCGTCCTCTCGGCTTACGCCGATGACGTGCTCCTCGCGGTAGAGGATCCCGCTGACCTGCGGAGGATCCGTGAGTGCCAGGAGATTTACTCGGCCGCGTCCTCCGCCAGGATCAACTGGGAGAAATGTTCCGGACTCCTGGTGGGTCAGTGGCGGGTGGACTCCCTGCCGGAGGAGCTCAGGCCTTTTGCCTGGAGCACGACCCATCTCCTCTATCTGGGAGTCTACCTTAGCCCCGACGAGGGAGCCTGGCCGGCGAACTGGCAGGAGCTGGAGGCCAAGGTCGCCGCTCGCCTAGGGCGCTGGACAGGACTGCTCCGAGTGCTGTCCTACAGGGGTCGAGCGCTAGTCATAAACCAGCTGGTGGCCGCTATGCTGTGGTACCGGCTGGTCACTTTGACCCCTCCCCCTGCGTTTGTCGCCAAGATACAGAAGAAGCTGGTGGACTTCTTCTGGAACAACAGGAAGCACTGGGTCTCTGCTGCGGTCTTGAGTCTCCCGCTTGAGGAGGGCGGTCAGTCGTTGGTGTGCGTCAGCGCCCAGCTCGTGACTTTCCGTCTTCAGACCCTGCAGAGATACCTTTACGTCGAGCCCCCTCCTAGGTGGTGTGCTCTGGCGAGGTATTTCTTCCGCCAGCAGCGCGACCTCAATTATGACACGCAGCTCCTGTTTGTGAACTTGGGGGGTGCCAGGACCGCCCTCCGGGAGCTGCCTGTCTTTTACAGGGAACTCATCAGGGTCTGGAACAAAGTCTCCACCAAGCGCAGCTCTCCGCCGGCTGGAGTGGGGCCGTCCTTCAGGAACCGCTGCTCGGGAATCCGTACCTCCACGGCCGAGGTTTTATGTGGCGGTCGGAAGAGAGGGCTGTGGCTGGTGAGGTGACCAGGGTCAGGGACCTGCTCGATGGCGGAGGAGCGGGCTGGATGGCGCCAGACACGCTGGCACGGCGCCTAAATTCTGCCAACGTCCGCCATGCGGCCGATGCCATCGAGTCGCTAAAAACAGCTCTGGGCCCTGACTCCGTTAGGTGCATCGAGGAGGCTCAAGCACGTGGGGAGATCCCGTCCGAACTGACCCCCGTCCGGACGGAATTCCTCATCGGCGCCAAACCCCGGAACCTCCCTCGGGGGCCGGCGCCTCACAACTTGAGCCGCCTCGGGGAAATCCCCTCCGTGCCTTTCAGTTCCGCGCGGAGGGGTTTCCTGTACGGGCTGCTCCTGCACACCCTCAACTTTGCCATCCTCGCCGGCCGTCCGGACACGCCATGGCGTACCATCTTGCCGTCCGGAGGAGGCGGGGGTCCCCGATGGAGGGCACTCTACGCAGGGGTCCTCCCACTATTCATCGGGGACTTGGCCTGGAGGGTGGTGCACGGAGCAGTGCCGTGCAACAAATTTTTAAGCCGGTTCACGGACTCCCAGGCCGCCTGCAATTTCTGCGGTCTGGAAGAGTCCGTGTTCCATGTTTTTATGGAATGCACAAGGTTGCAGCCCCTGTTTTATTATTTGAAGGGGCTGCTCCTGAAATTCTGGCTGCACTTCAGTCCCACTCTCCTGATCTTTGGGCACCTAGTGCGGAGGGGAGCGGGTAGGTCTGAAGGCCTCCTCGTAGGACTGCTCCTGGGCACGGCCAAGGGTGCCATCAGCCGGTCCAGGCAGCGGGCGGTCGAGGGGGTCGTTCAACCTGACTGCCTGCCTCTCTTCCGCTCTTACATCTGGTCCGGGGTGTCCTTGGAGATGGAGCACGCGGTGTCCACCGGTACGCTCGCGGCCTTCCGCGAGAGGTGGGCACCGGAGGGACTGGAGTGCATCATCACGCCCAGCAACCAAATTTTAATTTGATTTTACGTTTTTAAGTTTAATTTGTTTTAATTGCCAGTGCTTTTAGTGTCCCCCTTCCCTTTTATAGGGGGCACTGGGGAAAATTGTGATTTTAGTGCCTAAAAAAAAAAACACAAAAAAAAAAGGGGGGAAAAAAAAAGGGCCTTGTAAATGTCTGGAGTGTCACCCAGGTCGGGTGGCACCGTTTAATGTTTTATGTTTTTGCAGGTGAACTCCAAAAAGAGTTTTATGCACAAGGACCAATTGTGGAGCAGTGGAGGTGTGTCCTGCTCAGTTGGAGCTGTGAGCAGTGAGAGGAGAGCAGCTATCAAATTTTGCTCCTGCCTGGAGAGCCCTGAGACCAGCCCAGGAAGAGAAGGAAGGAAGGGGCTTCACCACCAACTTTCACCCAGAGGGAGAGGAGGAAGCAGAAAACTTTTAAACAACATTTTACCATTCTGCAAAGAGTTGGAGAGAGGGGGAAAGACCAACAAACATCCAGTGTGGAAGGAGGGAGACTCTACCATTCTACAGGTGGGTGTATTGGTGCAGTCCCAAAAAGACTTTGTTGAATCGGTGGGGGGAGGAAAGAAGACCACTGAGGGCCGGAACATCGCGGGGTGTGTGTGTGTGTGGAAGTGTGTATGGGGGCCTTGCTACAACTAGGCCCCACACACAACTGAACCCCCCCCCTCCCCAATTGCCTAGCCTGGGATAGCTGGAGCTACCAGGCTGAAGATTTTCCTTAATCACCCTATTAAACATCATTACGAGTGTGTGCCTGGTGGCTCGAGCTGCCCCAGGTGAAGACATCTTCTCCCCTCACCTGAAGACCAACCCAAAGACTGTGTTTTTGTTTTGCCATCTGGGGATTGCATCCACCCACAGCTGCGAGGGGAGACATGCCCTCGCAGTTCCCCCCCTTCCCACCCCCCTCTCTCTTTCTCAGTTACTCTGTTTCTCCCCTCTCTCTCTGAGACCGCTTTCTTCTAATTTAAAAAAAAAAGATAAAACAATTAAGACAACTGAGCAGAGGGAGCAAGGCCCCTCCCCAATTGCCAACTAGGGGAGAGGTGTGCCTCATTAAGGGCTCCTCTGCTCAGTCAATATACAAGAGGCCAATAAAGACCATTAAGGCCTGTGACTTTGGGGTGGGTGTAGCCCTTAAAGGGACCCCGTGATGGCGACCCCATCCACGCCGGTGGCAGGGCCAGCAAGGACATATGCGCAGGTGGCAACCGCTTCCACGGCACCTCCTGCGCCACCCGCTGTCCTGCCACCATTCAGATTAATCACAAAAAAACACGGGGTCAAGAGCTACACTCACCCCACAATGACCATCGAGGAGTGCGTGCGGGCGATGGCTGGGGTAGTCGGCCCCTCGGCCATTGTCGCAGCCTCCAAGATGTCTGGGAAGGCTGTGTTCTTCCTGGGGTCGGAGCGGGCGGTGTCCCTGGCCCTCGAAAGGGGGCTCACGGTGGGCGGGACGTTCCTGCCGGTGGATCCCCTCGAGGCCACCGCGCAGAGTGTCATCGTGTCGAACGTCCCGCCCTTTGTTCCCGCTGGGCTCCTCCTCCCTCACCTACAACAACTGGGGGAGGTAAGGTCGGGGATCAACCCCATACCGTTCGGCCTCAGGGAGAGCAGCCTGCGCCACGTGTTCTCCTTCCGCCGCCAGCTCTTTGTCCGGCTGGCGCGGGAGGAGACGACGGAGGGGTCTTTTAATGTGGTGCACGAGGGGACTGCCTATCGCGTCTTCTGGACGTCGGACGGCGTGCGGTGCCATGCCTGCAGAGAGGTGGGGCACATTCGCAAGAACTGCCCCGCCTCCAAGGCCGCCAAACCACCGAAGGCGGCCAAGGCTGGCGCCGCCGCCACCCCTCCCCCTAGTTGCGTCCGCGTGCCGGGAGCCATGGGTGTGCGGGCATCGCCGGGGGCCCTTGCTATTACGGCCTCCGGCGAGGGGGGAGGAAGAGCATCCGATCGGAAGGAAGGCGCGGGGGAAGACAAAACATCCAGAGGCGGGTCCCCTCGGTGCGCCAGACAATTTGTTTACCGCGCTCGGCCCAACCCAGTCACCGGCGAGCGCGGGGTGCCCCGAGCCCGTGTCCGAGCCCTTGAACAACACCACAGAGGGGCCCGGGCGCGGGCAAGAAAAGGAAAAGGGGGGGGCGGAGCGGGAGGCCTCGGCAGACATGGAGGTCTCCCTGCCTCCGTGCGCCCCCAGGAACAAAAGGAGGCGCGGCTCCGATGAGGCGGAGGGGGAACAACATCCCTCTGCGGAGGAGTCGGTGCCCGCCGCGTGTCCCGTGTCCCCAACCAGCGCCCCCAAGCTGCGCTGTAGGCGAGAGGAGTCTGTCCCCGGGGAGGGTGAGACAGTCGAGGCTGCCCAGCCTCTGCCTCCCGGGGATGGCGTGGAAGATCTGCCTGTCGTGAGGGGCGTGGGGATCGTGGAGGAATGCATTGCCGCCGGGTCGGGCGTCCCGGGGACTGAGGCAGGCGGGGCCGAAAAGGCCGAACCTGAGCCCGCCCTGCTATTAATCAACTTCCCCCGGGAGTCGCTCGACCCGGCAGAAACACAAATGATTGATTTTAATGAAACTGTAGATGCTGGGCCGGGGGGTGGCAGCGGGGAGGGGGAGGAACACCCACCCTCGCCTCTTACTTTGGAGCTGGTGCACTTGGGGAGCCTGGGGATTTCCTATGGCCGGGTCTCTCCTTGTTCCTCGGTGCCTGGGCGGAGGGGGAACCCCTTCCGCTGTCATTTCCCGACCCAGCACCATTTTTAAAAGAACCCAGTGGGGACTCCTCTGCCGACGATCCTGGGGGTGGGATCGGGGCAGAGCCAGGGCCGGTTGGAGCGGCCGGTTCATTTGCCGTACCTTGTGCGGTCGATGGGCCGGCTGCTGGCGGCCACCTCCCGGAGGAGGACGGGGACTCGGTGGGGGACGCGGGTGAAGACCTAGAGACCACCGCCAGCGAGGCGGTGGATCTGCTCGCGGCCGCCGCCGAGACCATCCTCATTCCTGCAAAGGAACTCCGGGACTTTTTGGCCCAGAGCCGGGGTCACTGCAACCAAGCCCGACTGGCCCTGGAAAAATGGTCCGAGCCAGAGCTGATCAAGGGGTCCGTCCGCGCCGCCGTTAAAACCTTGGCCGCGGGCGGGCCCTTGACAAAGGCGCAACACCTTGAGCTGCGCGAGCTCGAGGGACTCCTCGCTGGGCTGCGGAGGGAGCGGAGTTCAACAAAAGACTCCGCTCCCTCCCCCACAATAGGTTAAGGTAGAGGTTGCACTATGCTTTTGCCATGAAGATAACCATAGCCAGCCTCAACATCAACGGCGGCAGAGGGGCACGCCGTAGATTTGACAATTTTTCGCTCCTGCGGGAGGGGAAATATACGGTGTGCTTCCTGCAAGAAACCCACACCGTTCCGGGAGACAAAGCCACGTGGCTCCTGGAATGGCAAGGAGAGGTCCGCATGAGCCACCGCACCGCCATTTCTAGTGGGGTGGCCATCTTGCTGGGCCCGCATTTTCAGCCGGAGATCTTGGGGGCCGAGGAGCCCGTGCCAGGCCGCTTGCTGCACGTAACGGTTCGCCTGGGGGACGTGCCGCTCCATCTCGTGAACGTGTACGCCCCTCAGCCCGGCCCGCAGCAAACGCGCTTCTTTGAAGAGGTGTCCGCTCTTCTTGGCTCCGTCGACGTCGGCGACTGCATTGTCCTCGGGGGGGATTTTAACTGCACCCTCGAGGCGAGGGACCGCTCCGGTGCCCCGCAGTGCATGACGGCAATGGAGAAGTTGAGGGACCTGGTCGGGTCCTTCGACTTGGTGGACGTCTGGCGAAATCTCCACCCCGACTCCAGCGCCTTTACTTGGGTGAGGCCTGGAGTTGGATGGTCTGGAGTCGACCGCCTTTACGTGTCTCGGGCGTACGTTTCCTGCGTCCCGGCGGCCTCCATGCGGCCGGTGCCGTGTTCGGACCACCACCTGGTGTGGGCGGAGCTCGATTCGCTCCGCGCGGGGACGGGGTCCGCGTACTGGCACTTTAACAACCGGCTGCTGGAGGACGTGCAGTTCCAGGACTCGTTCCGTCGATTCTGGTCCGACTGGAGGAGGAAGCAGGGGGGCTTCCCCTCCTTGAGGCTATGGTGGGACGTGGGCAAGGCTCACGTCCGCGTCTTCTGTCAAGAGTACACGAGGGGGTCGACCAAGAGGCGGGCGGCCAGAGTCGGGCGCCTAGAAAAAGAGGTGCTCGACCTGGAAGCCCGTCTCGGTCAAGTCGTCCAGGACCCGGCCCTGCGGACGGTGTACGAAGCGAAGAAGGCCGCGCTGAAGGACCTGCAGCTCGTCGGGTCCCGAGGCGCGTTCGTGAGGTCGCGGATCCGGTTCCTGCGGGATCTAGACCGCGGCTCCCCCTTCTTCTACTCGCTGGAAAAAAGGCAGAGTGTCCGTAAGCAGCTCTTGACGCTGCTGGCCGACGACGGCTCTCTCTCGTCTCGGATCCGGAGGGCGTCAACAACAGGGCCCGTAAATATTACGGGGCTCTGTTCTCTCCGGATCCGTCCAGCGAGGAAGCGCGTAGAGTTTTGTGGGAGGACCTGCCGAAGGTCAGCCCGGAATGCGCCGAAAATCTGGAAGCTCCGCTAAGCCTGGCGGAGCTGACCGGTGCCCTCGCCCGGCTCTCGAGGGGAAAATCCCCGGGGCTGGACGGGCTGACCGTGGAGTTCCACAGGGCGTTCTGGGACGTCCTGGGGGGCGACTACGCGCGGGTCCTGGGGGAAAGTCTGGCGACCGGGGAGATGCCCCTCTCTTGGCGCAGGGCAGTCATCGTCCTGCTGCCTAAGAAGGGCGATCTCCGCCTCCTTAAGAACTGGCGCCCGGTCTCCCTCCTCAGCATGGACTACAAAATCTTCGCCAGGGCGATGTCTGCTCGCCTTGGTGCCGTGCTGGACCACATGATCCACCCCGACCAGTCCTACACGGTCCCGGGCCGGATAATCCACGATAACATCCATCTGGTCCGGGACCTCATCCATTGTTCCCAGGAGGTTGGTCTGTCGGTTGCCTTCCTATCCCTCGACCAAGAGAAGGCGTTCGACAGGGTGGATCACGACTATCTGCTCGGAACTCTGCGCGCTTTCGGATTCGGGACGCATTTCGTTGCCCGGATCCGACTTTTGTACGCCGCCGCGGAGTGTCTGATTAAGGTTAACGGGTTTTTGACGGCGCTCCTTCGCTTTAGGAGAGGGGTGCGCCAGGGATGCCCCATGTCCGGCCAGTTATACGCCGTTTGCGTGGAGCCTTTCCTGCGCCTCTTGCGGACGAGGTTGACGGGACTGGCTCTGCAACGGCCGGGCATGGAGGTCGTCCTCTCGGCTTACGCCGATGACGTGCTCCTTGCGGTAGAGGATCCCGCTGACCTGCGGAGGATGCGTGAGTGCCAGGAGATTTACTCGGCCGCGTCCTCCGCCAGGATCAACTGGGAGAAATGTTCCGGACTCCTGGTGGGTCAGTGGCGGGTGGACTCCCTGCCGGGGGAGCTCAGGCCTTTTGCCTGGAGCACGACCCATCTCCTCTATCTGGGAGTCTACCTTAGCCCCGACGAGGGAACCTGGCCGGCGAACTGGCAGGAGCTGGAGGCCAAGGTCGCCGCTCGCCTAGGGCGCTGGACAGGACTGCTCCGAGTGCTGTCCTACAGGGGTCGAGCGCTAGTCATAAACCAGCTGGTGGCCGCAATGTTGTGGTACCGGATGGTCACTTTGACCCCTCCCCCTGCGTTTGTCGCCAAGATACAGAAGAAGCTGGTGGACTTCTTCTGGAACAACAGGAAGCACTGGGTCTCTACTGTGGTCTTGAGTCTCCCGCTTGAGGAGGGCGGTCAGTCGTTGGTGTGCGTCAGCGCCCAGCTCGCGACTTTCCGTCTTCAGACCCTGCAGAGATACCTTTACGTCGAGCCCCCTCCTAGGTGGTGTGCTCTGGCGAGGTATTTCTTCCGCCAGCAGCGCGACCTCAATTATGACACGCAGCTCCTGTTTGTGAACTTGGGGGGTGCCAGGACCGCCCTCCGGGAGCTGCCTGTCTTTTACAGGGAACTCATCAGGGTCTGGAACAAAGTCTCCACCAAGCGCAGCTCTCCGCCGGCTGGAGTGGCGGCCGTCCTGCAGGAGCCGCTGCTCGGGAATCCGTACCTCCACGACCGAGGTTTTATGTGGCGGTCGGAAGAGAGGGCTGTGGCTGGTGAGGTGACCAGGGTCAGGGACCTGCTCGATGGCGGAGGAGCGGGCTGGATGGCGCCAGACACGCTGGCGCGGCGCATAAATTCTGCCAACGTCCGTCACGCGGCCGATGCCATCGAGTCGCTAAAAACAGCTCTGGGCCCTGACTCCGTTAGGTGCATCGAGGAGGCTCAGGCACGTGGGGAGATCCCGTCCGAACTGACCCCCGTCCGGATGGAATTCCTCATCGGCGCCAAACCCCGGAACCTCCCTCGGGGGCCGGCGCCTCACAACTTGAGCCGCCTCGGGGAAATCCCCTCCGTGCCTTTCAGTTCTGCGCGGAGGGGTTTCCTGTACGGGCTGCTCCTGCACACTCTCAACTTTGCCATCCTCGCCGGCCGTCCGGACACGCCATGGCGTACCATCTTGCCGTCCGGAGGAGGCGGGGGTCCCCCCGTGCAATAAATTTTTAAGCCGGTTCACGGACTCCCAGGCCGCCTGCAATTTCTGCGGTCTGGAGGAGTCCGTGTTTCATGTTTTTATTGAGTGCACGAGGTTGCAGCCCCTGTTCCATTATTTGAAGGGGCTGCTCCTGAAATTCTGGCTGCACTTCAGTCCCACTCTCCTGATCTTTGGGCACCCTGTGCGGAGGGGAGCGGGTAGGTCCGAAGGCCTCCTCGTAGGACTGCTCCTGGGCACGGCCAAGGGCGCCATCAGCCGGTCCAGGCAGCGGGCGGTCGAGGGGGTCGTTCAACCTGACTGCCTGCCTCTCTTCCGCTCTTACATCCGGTCCAGGGTGTCCTTGGAGATGGAGCACGCGGTGTCCACCGGTACGCTCGCGGCCTTCCGCGAGAGGTGGGCACCGGAGGGACTGGAGTGCATCATCACGCCCGGCAACCAAATTTTAATTTGATTTTACGTTTTAAAGTTTAATTTGTTTTAAATGCCGGTGCTTTTAGTGTCCCCTTCCCTTTTATAGGGGGCACTGGAAAATTGTGATTTTAGTGCCCAAAAAAAAAAAGAAAAGTAAAAAACTCAAAAAAAATACAAAAAAAGGAAAAAAAAGGGCCTTGTAAATGTCTGGTGTGTCACCCAGGTCGGGTGGCACGATTTAATGTTTTATGTTTTTGCAGGTAGACTCTAAAAGAGTTTCATGCACAAGGACCCTCAGGTCCCTCTGCACCGCAGCATGTTGTAATTTCTCCCCATTCAAATAATATTCCCTTTTACTGTATTTTTTTCCAAGGTGGATGACCTCTCACTTTCCGACATTGTATTCCATCTGCCAAACCTTAGCCCATTCGCTTAACCTATCGAAATCTCTTTGCAGCCTTTCTGTGTCCTCTACACAACCCGCTTTCCCACTAATCTTTGTGTCATCTGCAAATTTTGTTACACTACACTCTGTCCCCTCTTCCAGGTCATCTATGTATATTGTAAACAGTTGTGGTCCCAGCACCGATCCCTGTGGCACTCCACTAACCACCGATTTCCAACCTGAAAAGGACCCATTTATCTCAACTCTCTGATTTCTGTTTGCCAGCCAATTCTCGATCCATGCTAATACATTTTCTCTGACTCTGCGTACCTATATCTTCTGCAATAACCTTTTGTGTGGCACCTTATCGAATGCCTTTTGGAAATCTAAATACACCACATCCATCGGTACACCTCTATCCACCATGCTCATTATATCCTCAAAGAATTCCAGTAAATTAGTTAAACATGATTTCCCCTTTATGAATCCATGCTGCATCTGCTTGATTGCACTATTCCTATCTAGATATTCCGCTATTTCTCCCTTAATGATAGCTTCAAGCATTTTCCCTACTACAGATGTTAAACTAACCGGCCAATAGTTACCTGCCTTTTGTCTGCCCCCTTTTTTAAACAGAGGCGTTACATTAGTTGCTTTCCAATCCGCTGGTACCCCCCGCAGAGTCCAGAGAATTTTGGAAGATTATAACGAATGCATCTGCTATAACTTCTGCCATCTCTTTTAATACCCTGGGATGCATTTCATCAGGACCAGGGGACTTGTCTACCTTGAGTCCCATTAGCCTGTCCAGCACTACCCCCCTAGTGATAGTGATTATCTCAAGGTCCTCCCTTCCCACATTCCCGTGAACAGCAATTTTTGACATGGTTTTTGTGTCTTCCACTGTGAAGACTGAAGCAAAATAATTGTTTCAGGTCTCAGCCATTTCCACATTTCCCATTATTAAATCCCCCTTCTCATCTTCTAAGGGACCAACATTTACTTTAGTCACTCTTTTCCGTTTTATATATTGGTAAAAGCTTTTACTATCTGTTTTTATGTTTTGCGCTAGTTTACTTTCGTAATCTATCTTTCCTTTATTTATTGCTTCTTAGTCATTCTTTGCTGTCGTTTAAAATTTTCCCAATCTTCGAGTTTCCCACTAACCTTGGCCACCTTATACGCATTGGTTTTTAATTTGATACTCTCCTTTATTTCCTTGGTTATCCCTACTCTTATCTAATGACCCAATAATCTGTTTTAGTGATGTTGATTGAGGGATAAATATTGACCAAGACACCAGAGGGAATTCCTCTGTTCTTTTTCAAGATGGTGCCATGGGATCTTTTATGTCCACCTGAGAGAGCAGACGAGGCTTTGGTTTAACGTTTCATCCGAAAGACGGCACCTCCGACAGTGCAGCACTCTCTCAGCACTACACTGAAGTGTCAGCCTAGATTTTTTTGCTCAAGTGTCTAGAGCAGAACTTGAACCCACAACCTTCTGACTCAAAGGCGAGGGTGCTAGTAACTGAGCCACAGCTGACACTTTTTTCAAGTCTTTCTTTCTTTAATTAGATGCTCTCTCACTAAAAAAAAAAGAAAATAAATAAAGACTTTGCATTTATATATGACTTCTGGATGTCCCAAAGCACTTTACAGCCAATTAATAACTTTTGGAATATAGTCACGATTGTAATGTAATAAATGCAGCTGCCAATTTGTGCACAGCAAGCTCCCACAAACAACAATGTGATAGTGACTGTTTCGGTGATGTTGGTTGAGGGATAAATATTGCTCAGGGCATTAGGGGAACTCCACTGCTGTTCAAATAGTGTCATGGGATCTTTTACATCCACCTGTTAGGGCATCAGTTTAACGTCTCATCTGAAAGCTCTTTTGGTACTGAAGTGTTCGCCTGGATTTTGTGTCAAATTCTCTGGAGTGGAGCTCAAACTCATGACCTTCTGTGAGTGGTGAGAGTGCTACCAACTGAGTCTAGACTGACAGGGTAAGACAAGACTGACCCTGCAAACTTTGGTACTTCCAGAGGGCAGCAGTGGGCACAATCCTGGCATAACCACTGGGATTGGCAAGCAATGTCAGTCCAAATTGCTTTGAAGTTACTGGTGTTTATCTGGTCATGTTCTTTTACCAAACAAGGAGGTGTATGGAATTTTCATGGCATTGGGCCAATGGAAGGGTGTTTTATTCGAATAGCAGACTTAAATGTAGGGCAGCTGGAGTTTAGCAATAAATCTGCACAGAATCATCAACCAATGTCACCGTGACCTGAACCTAATCCTTTACATCCCTGACTCAACAGACATGTAATTAGGAACATGTGCCATCAATCGGAGGACATCAGATATCTGGCAGACCAGATCTTCTTTTTTCCAGTTAATATGTGAAGAATTAACTGTCCAGAAGCACAACCTGAGCTGCCACCTGTCAGCTAAGATGCAAGTAGGGAGATAACATGGATGTTGCGGAGGCTGAATTGTTTACTGTGCAATCACACCCTTATATACATTATTCTCTCTGGTTATGTACTTAACCAATAAAGTGCTAGTGATTCCAGTCTTCTTCTTCCGTATGGTAGTAGCAAAGCAAATCAAATGTTAATATCGAAGTTGGATATCCAGGCCAAGGCTTCTGGTGTAACAGCTGAAGGGTGCAAAATTCACGAGAACCCCGCCCTCCCCCCACCCCAGCCCAGTGTTTGGGTTCATTCGAAAGGAAATTTAATTTGGGACTATCTACCGGAAAGTTTGAAACCCTAAAGTACTTATGGAAGAAACTACAAACGTTAATCGAATTTTGGACTTTTACAAGACAAATTCAAGCCTGTGGGCGGGCCGAGGGAACAAAAGAAGCCCACTTGATTATTGGAGCTGTCTGGGTGTTGGGACTAAGTTAACATTTCTGGAGGAATGGACATTTGAAAACCCTTCTCCACAAGAGACATTTGTATTACAACAATAACTCAGAGATGGCCAGCCATCAAACTAAACTGAGAAAAGCCATGAATAAGAACAAAGGGCCCACTACAGCCTGTATGTGAAAAACCAAGCACAAAAGGAAATTGCGATTACCAAGCTAATATTTCCATCAGGAAATAGATTTAGAAATGCAACCCACCCAAGACATATCAACTTTTAATGAGCCCGCCAAAATATTACGAAGAAAAGTCAAGCCCGCCAAATTTAAACAAAGAATTCTGGACTGATTTGGCACGAAGATTAGAACAACTCAAACCATATAACTGGTCCACTGTTTTAACAGAGGCTAGGTTGCTACTAGCTCAGGAGACACTGTATGCCATACTACACCAGGTGCTATACTGCGAGTATGCCATCAAGAAGGGAGAGAGACCAATGTGACAGTTGAAAACTAACTTCCCCAGCCTCGAAGTTCTGAAGTCCTGAAGGAAGGAAGAACATCACCATCGCGGCAGCAACCAAGCACAGCCAATGTGGTACTAACGAAAAACCACCGCGATCGAAACAAAACTCGAACAGAAAGAAACCGAACAATCGAAAGTTTCCACTTTACAATCTGAGTCCTGAGTACCAACAGGTGAAAACATTACCTAAAGAAATTTTGAACCTATTTCTAACGAAGAAATCCGGGTACTTACCCCATAGATCCAAAATGTGCCTTACCGCATCAGTGGACTCAACCCAACTGAAGATTGCGCAGTGAGAAGTCTTCTCCGATGTTCGGGGTACGGCAAGCAGAACCTACAGAACTCAACGAACCATGAAATCGCAAACTACCGCTAACTGACCAGAAAGGATTGGTTAGTATAGTCCCTGCCAGCCCTGGAGTCTAACCTAGCTAGGATTAGGTATTGGGAGGTGGGAGGTGTAATTTTTACTGTAACCCCCTTTAAATGTGTAATGTATTCTTTATTAGAGTGATTATAAGTCTGACATTGTATTTTCTTGCCTGTAATAAAACCAAAGTTCTTTTGCATCAAACCAGTTGTTCTTTGCAATTTGTCACACCCGCCAAATAAATCCAGAGTCTAGAACGCAAGAGAGTGGGAGCGATTCGAACCACTCAAGTTGGTCAGAGGTGAAACTGACCTCCGGGACCACCCCTTAGAAAATGGCAACCGCAGCAGGACTCTGGTGCAAGGGGTGTGATGCGGAGAGTGCTGGTTTCGGGCAAAGAACCAAGATGGAAGAGAGGATTTCCTCCTATGTGTATAAGAAGGTTAATGTCATGAATGGATGCTTGGTCTATTGCGCGCTGAGCATCCAGCTGATGCTGCAGCCCACTGGACAGTAGCAATGATCACAAAGAAGCAGTAGAGAAGGCAATTTGGTTGGTCTGTCTACAGTGACAGGTCCAACTCCAAGATAAAACCAATGAGACAGTACAGGCAGAGTTATGGGAATGCGTAGAGATCTATCAGGAAAGGGTTATGGCAGAAGAAAGGTTATGGGGAGAACTCTGGAAGCTAAAACAGAAAAGGACCCAGATAATGGAAAGGTTTAAAAACAGTCAGGACTATTTTCAATGTCAGGTTACCGAGGCCAAAAATAATGAAAAGTTACTACAGGAGGAAAGCACTCACCTCACCCTACAAGTAAAAGAGCTCCAGGAAAAATTAAAAGATGTGCAGGCAGCGTATAAAGTAGCTAGTTCTAATGCGTTTGAATCGGGAGACCACGGTCCCTGCCAGCAACAAATTAAAAGTCTAAACCTTGGTCTGTCCAAGGCAAAAGGCATGGTACGCCTAATAAGCCCGGGTACACCCCAGGTAAGTCTGGAAGAGAAGGAAGAAATTGTTCAGCCACTACCTGTGGCACCGGTGGCTACACTGCTGCAGCAGCAGGAGGAGCGAACAAGCTGTGAGGCAGACAGGGATACTACCATCACCTGTGGCGCAGAGTTTCAGCTCGGTCTGGCAGCAGGGAGGAGGGGTAGGCGAGCCAGAACAGAGAGAGCCAGAACCAGGACCAATGTGCCCAGTCCGGCAACAGAAGTTTGGCCCGCCCACCAGTGCTGGGGGTCCAGGGCCCATGGAAAGTTAGTTTGTGGTCCCCCACACTCCCCAACAGCTTAGGGCTATGATAAGCCACCTGGGAAAGCTAACTCTAAAGGAAGACCCCTCGGTTCACTTTATGGAGGTGGAACAGGCAGGGGATATTAATGGATGCGATGATGCAGAAATGGCAAAGATGCTCCTCCTATCCCTGGACAGCAAGCTGTACCAGTCCCTCTCTACTGAGAGCAAAAGGGGATGGAGAACACTTGCTGCCATCTAGAAAGAAATTTTAGAAGCCATGGGCTGTAATGATAGGAGTCCCTTCTCCAGAGTAGCGAAAATGGTGCAGCTCACAGGGGAAACCCCACAGACCTTCGCAGAACGACTGTGGCCTGTATACCAGAGCACCTGTGCAGGGGACCTCGACCGAGATAACTTAAGCCCGGACGAGTTAGCCCACTGGCTCCGAAGCCTAGTAGCTAACAGTTTACCCCGAATAAGAACCAAGGCTGAGGCCTAGTTCGACCCAAGAGATCCCCAAGCCACCGAACAGGGAGTGGTCAGGCAACTGACCCTAGCTTACCGGAACAGCAGAGGGACGGAAGAGTTCCCACAAAAGGGAAGGGTCCACGAAATCCGACCTAGCCAGGATAAGAGGGAATGGCGCCACGAGGGGGGCAACCCCTCCGATACAAAACGTACCTGCTTCGGGTGCGGAAAAAGGATTGTAGAAATCCTTGGACGAGTAGCGCAGGAAAAAGTTCTCCAGGCGCGACCAAAGGGGCCGAGACCGATAAGCCAGTCCCTCCCCACTCATTCGATACTTTCCTAACCGCACTCCAAACCATGTTAGATGCCCTGGGAAGGTAGCCACCACCACCGGTATCGAAATCCCATCTGCCCCATCCCAACCAAAACCGTGACTAGAACAGGCGCAGCCTGTCCACCTGTGTTACATAGAAACATAGAAATATAGGGGTCAAGTTTCGGGCCGCGCCTAGAACGGCGCAGCCCCGACATGGACAACTGTTTTTCGCGCCTAAAAGCGCGACAAAAATCTACCTCGTAATTCTCAGGCTCCTTGCTGGTTCCTGGGATATCGGCGCGGCGCACAGACAACAGCGGGGGGCGGAGCCACAGAGGCACGCCGATTCTGCAAGTGGAGTGGGGCGGGGCTAAGTCAAATGAGGGAACGTCGTGCCGGCAGCCCTGCGCACGCGCGTTGGAGCGCGCGCGCACACGCAGGAGCCCAGAAACATTGGCACACGGCCATTTTTAAAGGAACTTAAAGAAAAGTGCTGATTTGTCTTGTGGACCTCTGGAAAGGCTTGGGATTGAAGTTTGGTGATTCTTTGGTGTCTGAAGGAGTGTTTTTAGCAGCACTGTTGAATAAATCACCTGCTGAAATCAGTGAGTTCTGCTTTTCACTGCTAAACTTCCAGAACATGTGCAGCATAGGTGCATGCAAATTAAGGACTGTGTGTTTTGAAAAATAAGAGTGTCAATTCAATACAGCAATGGAGCAACGTCCACCAAGAATAAATAATTTATTTCATGTGGAAGTGGAGATATGAGTCAACGTCATTGAGCAGAGATGGCAGGAGCTAGATACCAGCAGCAGACGTCGCATAAAAGTGCCACCTAAAGAAATGAAGAAACGTTGGAACCAAGTTGCAGAAGATTACTGCGCAGTGGTGCATACCATGAGATCTGGAAGCCAGTGTAAAAAGAAATGGCACGATCTTGGTCAAGTAGTTAGTGTAAGTATATTTTCATTTTTTAATATAATCGTAATTGTAATGTGACTATCTGTATGTCCCACCCTGCAGAAAGACGCACTCTGTAAAAAGTTAGATTTTACTCTTTGCAGAAGAAATTGGCCCACAACAAAAGGGAAGCAACTCGAACAGGAGGCGGCTCGCCCAATCTGCATCCACTGACACCCTTGGAACAAAGGGTAGATGCTATGATGAGTCGTACATGGAGAAAAGCAATCAGTACAGCACAAAGCTGGGCCCGCATGCGAGGAAGAAGGTAAGTTCTGAAAATGCATCGTAGCCCTTCAAATCAACCTGCTGCCTGGCCTGCTATGTGTGAGAGTACTCATGCCACCCATCCGGCCCCCTCCCTTGCTGTTAAACATTTGACTGTTCTGATGTATTTTGCAGAACATGATGATGATGATGATGCTGCCAACCCTGAGGATCCTGAAGATACAGAACAAGAACCAGTACAACCAGATGCGGACGATCTAGACTGGATGCTGGCAGCGATGACTGAAATGTCTACAGGGGAGAGCTTCCAAATTAATGTTTATGAGCCCCCATTAAGGGGCATCAGAGTTTCAACCCCTTGCATAGGTTCTGGTTCCACCTTCCATGGTTTTGATTCCGACGTTGCGGGTCCCAGTGGTGCTGGTGATATAATGGAGCAGTTTACACCCATTCACCCACCATCCCAGCCCACGGCTCGCACTCGAGTGCTGTCATCTGGAACACCAAGCCCCCCACCGTTCCAGCCCGCGCCTCTCTCTCTAGTACTGCTGTCTGCAACACCGAGCGTCCCACCGTCCAAGCCTGTGCCTCTCTCTCTAGTACTGCTGTCTGCAACACCGAGCGTCCCACCGTCCAAGCCTGTGCCTCTCTCTCTAGTACTGCCGTCTGGAACACAGAGCGTCCCACCATCCTAGCCTGCGCCTCTCTCTCTAGTACTGCTGTCTGCAACACCGAGCGTCCCACCGTCCAAGCCTGTGCCTCTCTCTCTAGTACTGCTGTCTGCAACACCGAGCGTCCCACCGTCTGTGCCCGCGCCCCCCAGTGCAGTGGTGCCGCGAGGCAGACCCAGGCAGAGGAGAAGGAGATTGGAGACACGCTCTCCTGAGATGCAGCGTGCAACAGATGCGGCTCAGGTTGTGGCATTGGGTATGGAGACCAATGAGCTTACCCGATCACTCATCGGTAGCGTCAGTGCAGTGGGTGAAGAGGTGACGGTCCTGACGGGAGAAATAGCAGTAATGACACGGGAACTTAGGGAGGGAATGTCCGAGGGAGTGCAATCTACGGCACAGGCCGTCAGGGAGGGCATGCAAGTGACGGCACAGGCCCTCATGGAGGTAACTGCTGCAATAAGGGCACACAGCCCCGTCAATCAAATGACACCCCCATGAAGAAGTGAACATTCACTGAGATGTGGATGAGAGATGGTTGCAGCCTTTCTTTGCTGCTTTTGTTCTTGTTCTTGATGCAGCTGTAGTCGCGTTTTTCAAATTGAAATTGTTTTGTAAGTTTTGTAACTTTACAACTTATAAGTGATCTTAGGGTTTTTAAGTGATCTTATAGCGTAAATGCTCTCACTTTTTGTATCTTATTTAATTTTGCACCTAAAAGTGATCTTGAAGTTTAAGTGACCTTAAGAGTGTAAGATTTTTCACATTGAAATTGTTCTGTAACTTTACAAGTTTATAAGTGATCTTAAAGTTTTTAAGTATCTTCAAGAGTCATATTAAAAAGTAAAGTTTGATACAACAAATGTTTTATCACAGTGACGTTAACTTTTCAATAAAGTATTTTTTCATTAAAACTGATTCATCTTCCATTAACACAACACAACGTAGGAACAACTCCAAAGAATAAACATGTCCATGCGCAACAGTTGTTGCAGAGACCTCAGGCATCAGTAATTGAAGCGTTCACGGATGAGCTGCTGGCGCAGGGCTCGAGCAATCTTTAAAGGAGCACGATGGACGGCCCTCCTCTGACCTCGTGCTCCGGCATCAGTCACTTGCATGTTTTCCTGATTGTCGCCATCATCCTCATCCTGCTCTTCCAAAATACTATCATCAGGCACTGGACCCTCACGTGCGTCTTCTGGTTCCACTATTAGCTCCTGCTGCCTCATGATGGATAAGTTATGGAGCATGCAGCACACAATAGTGAAGTGACCGACAATCTGAGAAGAGTATTACAAGTGGCCTCCAGAATGGTCCAGGCATCGGAAACGCTGTTTCAATATGCCAATGGTCCTCTCAATGATGCTGCGTGTCGCAATGTGCGCCATGTTGTATTGACGGTCAGCTTCTGTCCGTGTCATGCGTAGGGGTGTCATGAACCAGGTGGTCAGGCCGTACCCTTTGTCTCCCAGTAGCCAGCTCTGCCGTTCTGGCTGCTGCTCAAACATGTCAGATATAACGCTGTCGCATAGGATGAATGCATCATGGGTGCTGCCAGGGTATCTCGCATCGACTGACATGATGCGCTGCTTGTCGTCACACACGAGCTGCACATTGATGGAGTGGAAACCTTTTCTATTCCTGTACTGCTCGGAATCCTCCACAGGTGCTCGCAAGGCTATGTGGGTACAATCATGCAGCCCTGTACCTTTGGGAAGCCGGCAATCCTGAAGAAGCCCACAGCCCTCTCATGGATCGCTTGTGCGGTCATTAGGAAATTGATGAAGTCATTCCTCAGTGCAGCCGTGACCTGGTAAACGCAGGCATGTATTGCACGTTAAGAGATGGCGCACACATCTCCAGGTGTAGCCTGAAGCGATCACGAGGCATAGAAGGCAAGTGCAGCTGTTATCTTCACTTCAACAGTTGGCGTTCTGCTTCTGGCCTGCAAATCTGCTCTCAGCATATCACAGATCTCAACGACAACTTCTCTGCGGAAACGCAGCCTTTTGACACAATCAACCTCGCTCATGTCCAGGTATGAGCGTCTGGCTCGATATTGATGACGTGAGTAAGGTCTCCTGCCCATCAGCCTATGGGCTATGACATTCCTGGTGCGGTGAGCTCTAATCAATTCTCTCCTATGCAGTGAATTGCTGGCGAAACATTGCATAATCCGTGGTGTTGACAATGCAGCACCCATTCAGCAATTACAAATTTAAGTTTCAACCTGGCTATCTGCTGCCTCTCCCTGTCCCTGGCCGAATGGCCATAGCCTCTCTCGCAGCTTGAAGGCTTCCTGCTGTGTCTTCGGCCGCCGTCAGCCACTCCCGTCGCCCCTATCCCGTGACCGAATGGCCTCAGCTTCCCTCGCAGCTTGAAGGCTGCTTGCTGTGTCTTCGGCCACCGTCAGCCACTGCCACTGTCCCTATCCCGTGGCCGAATGGCCTCAGCTTCCCTCGCAGCTCGAAGGCTGCTTGCTGCCATTGTTGTTGGGCTGCCATTGAGTCACTGGCACCGCCCCTGTCTCCTACATGGAAGGCCTGCCTGAAGCACTGCAGCTCGAAGGCTGCTGCTGCTTCACACAGGTAGGAATATTCAATATTTTGTATTTGCTTTGTTTATAATTTTTTATTCAGGATGGCTCTTTATTTGTATAAGTAAGACTGTTGAATGCTTGCAAATTTAATTACTTCCCTTCCCCACCTCCCCCACCGCCCCCGCCCTCGTTCCCTATGCCTGATTTATAACCTATGCCTGATATCTAAAGTGTAGCCAAGGTTTTTTTGAGCATACAAAAATCTAGACTTACTCCATTGTAAGTTAGTTTGAAGTAAGTTTTCACTGCCTAAACTTTCAAAACAGGCAGAAGTGTCCGGACACTCCCGCTTTTGAAAAAAAAAATCTGTTCCAAAATGAAACTGTTCTAACTGACTAGAACTGGAGCAAGCTAAATGCCGAGAATTGCAATTTCGAAGATACTCCATTCTAAACCAGTTGCTCAAAAAAAATTGGAGCAACTCAGGCCAAAACTTCACCCCATAGAAAATAGGTGCAGGAGTAGGTCATTCAGCCCTTCGAGTTTGCACCACCATTCAATAAGATCATGGCTGATCATTCCCTCAGTACCTCTTTCCTGCTTTCTCTCCATACCCCTTGATCTCTTTAGCCGTAAGGGCCATATCTAACTCCCTCTTGAATATATCCAATGAACTGGCATCAACAACTCTCTGCGGCAGGGAATTCCACAGGTTAACAACTCTCTGAGTGAAGAAGTTTCTCCTCATCTCAGTCCTAAATGGCCTACCCCTTATCCTAAGACTAGATCCGATGGTTCTGGACTTCCCCAACATCGGAAACGTTCTTCCCGCATCTATCCTGTTCAGTCCCGTCAGAATCTTATACGTTTCGATGAGATCCCCTCTCATTCTTCTAAACTCCAGTGAATAAAGGCCCAGTTGATCCAGTCTCTCCTCATATGTCAGTCCAGCCATCCCTGGAATCAGTCTGGTGAACCTTCGCTGCACTCCTTCAATAGCAAGAACGTGCTTCCTCAGATTGGGAGACCAAAACTGAACACAATATTCCAGGTAATGCCTCACCAAGGCCCTGTACAACTGCAGTAAGACCTCCCTGCTCCTATACTCAAATCCCCTAGCTATGAAGGCCAACATAACATTTGCCTTCTTCACCGCCTGCTGTACAGGCATGACATGCATGACAACTTTCAATGACTGATGACACCCAGGTCTCGTTGCAGCTCCCCTTTTCCTAATCTGCCGCCATTCAGATAATATTCTGCCTTGGTGATTTTGCCCCCAAAATGGATAACCTCACAATTATCCACATTATACTGCATCTGCCATGCATTTGCCCACTCACCTAACCTGTCCAAGTCACCCTGCAGCCCCTTAACGTCCTGCTCACAGCTCACACCGCCACCCAGTTTAGTGTCATCTGCAAACTTGGAGATATTACACTCAATTCCTTCATCTAAATCGTGAATGTATATTGTAAAGAGCTGGGGTCCCAGCACTGAGCTCTGCGGCACTCCACGAGTCACTGCCTGCAATTCTGATAAGGGCCCGTTTATCCGACTCTCTGCTTCCTGTCTGCCAACCAGTTCTCTATCCACGTCAGTACATTAACCCCAATACCATGTGCTTTGATTTTGCACACCAATCTCTTGTGCGGGACCTTGTCAAAAGCCTTTTGAAAGTCCAAATACACCATATCCACAGGTTCTCCCTTGTCCCCTCTGCTAGTTACATCCTCAAAAAATTCCAGAAGATTTGTCAAGCATGATTTCCCTTTCATAAATCCATGCTGACTTGGACCGATCCTGTCACTGCTTTCCGAATGCGCTGCTATTTCATCCTTAATGATTGATTCCAACATTTTCCCCACTACTGATGTCAGGCTAACTGGTCTATAATTACCCGTTTTCTCTCTCTCTCCTTTTTTAAAAAGTGGTGTTACATTAGCTACCCTCCAGTCCATAGGAACTGATCCAGAGTCGATAGACTGTTGGAAAATGATCACCAATGCATCCACTATTTCTAGGGTCACTTCCTTAAGTACTCTGAGATGCAGACTATCAGGCCCCGGGGATTTATCGGGCTTCAATCCCATCATTTTCCCTATCACAATTTCCCGCCTAATAAGGATATCCTTCCCTTGAGTATGATGCGTGGGGGAGACCGACCGTTCAGATGGAGGTGGAAAAGGTAAAAGGGACTTACCTGCTGGACACCGATGCCTCAAGTACCCTTGTCTATGCAGCTAACCCCGCTGCCTCACCTCTGTCTAACGGGGTCCCCTACAGCTTGGTGGGTCTCACAGGCACTGAACAGACGGGCTCATTCTCCGTTCCGCTCTCCATTCATTTAGGTACACTCCACACTAAGTGGACATGTGTCCTGATGAAGTGGAAACAGGAAGGGAGAGGGATCCTGGGGGCTGACTTCATCTGAGACCACGGGATCATAGTGGATTTAAGAAACCACTGTCTTTGGGGTCAGTCTGTATGGGACAGGAGAGTGAGGTGATGGTTATCCCGGGAAAACAGGGAAAAGGGACGGTGTGCACCATGAAGCCAAAGGAGGGTTACGACCTTGAATCACTGGTCAGTAACACTCCGATAGAATACCAAGAACATATGAGGAAAAATCTTGCAGCTTTTGCCACTCACAAACACGACTGTGGGAGGATAAACGGGGTCGAGGTTAGCGTAGATGGGGACCCCATGACCCGACCACAGAAACAGTACAACTTCCCCAGGGAGGCGGAGGCAGACATGGAAACAGCCTTGGGTTCGCTGGTTAAACAGGGGGTATTGAGACCAATAGCTACCCATGTGAACTCTCCATTGTGGCAGGTTAACAAAGGGGACAACTGCTGGAGAGCCACGGTGGACTGTCGAGTACTCAACCGTAACATCTCCGCATGTGCACCTACCGTTGCTGCCGTCGCTGACCTCATTGGAAGTATCCCAGCCTCTGCGACCATCTTCATGGTGCTGGATATTTCCAACGGGTTCTGGTCCATACCTTTAAGAAGAGAAGATCAGTACAAGTGTGCGTTTACCTTTAAGGGACAGCAATAACTTGGAACTGTCTCCCTTAGTGCTTCCACAACAGCCCCAGTATTTTCCATCAGTTTATGGCCAACTGTTTAAAGAGCTTCGGCAGACCCCAGCAATTAGTGCAGTATGTGGATGACCTGCTCCTGTTCAGCGATGAGGAGGAGGAGCATGGCCACTGCTGGCTGAACTGCTGGAGCTGCTGAAAGAAGGGTTTAAAATAAACCCCAAGAAGGTACAGATCGGCCTGAAGGAAGTAAAATTCCTGGGACTGGCTGTGCGCGCTGGGGAAAGAGCCATTGACAAAACTAGAAGGGAAGCAGTGCAGAAATTATCCGCCCCCAACACAGTAACGGGAGTAAGATCTTTTCTAGGGCTAACCGGATACTGCAGAGATTTCATTGAGGATTATGCAGCCACCGCAGCCCCTCTGATCCGACTCCTACACAAGGGAGTGGAGTGGGAATGGGACAAAGGTTGCGAGGCAGCATTTATCCAACTCAAGGCCGCACCAGCTCTAGGGGCCATAGATTGGGGTAAAGAGTTTTGCCTGGAGGTAGCAGCCAGTGGGGACAGCCTGAGTGCAGTACTGCTCCAAGAGCGGCACAGCCGGCTGAGGTCAGTGGTCTACTCCTCCAGTATATTCACGGATGTGGAGAAGGGATACTCCAACTGTGAGAGGTACCTCCGAGCCACTCACTGGGCTGTGAAAAGTTCATTGATCTTCACAAGGGGGTCCCCTAACACACTCCTTACCCACCATGCGCCCACCCAAATGTTGCTGGATGGGAGAATCAAGGACAGGACAGTGAGCAGTGCCCGTATTGCTCGCTGGACCCTGCACCTCTCTCAAATGGACCTAAGGGTAAAGGGTCTCTGCGAGCCAAGACTCGCAGCCAACATGATTTATCCAGGGACAGCCCACCGGTGTTCTGTAGAAGGGGTATGGGAAACTAACATAGGCTTTCGGGCTGGGTTACTTCCCACAGGCCGAGAGATCTATGTGAACGGTTCAAGCACAGTATCTGTGCGTGAATGACTCTAAGGCTGCGGAGTTTATGACCCTGAGGGTGGGATTGCCCTGACGATTAAGCTCCCCGGTACTATGAGCGCTCAGCACGCTGAACTGTCTGCGGTGGTGCACATATTCACACAACCCGAAGAATTCCCGACACGATACACGATTTCCTCAGACAGTATGTTCACATGCAATTTGTGTACGAAGCACCTGGCTATTTGGTCCCGCCGCAGATACACATCCGCAGATAGGAGACCTCTGGCAATTAAGCCCCGACTGGAAAAGATCATGAAAGCCATAGGTGAGGAAGGGAATATCTCTATACATAAGGTGAAGGCACATTCCACCACCTAACCCCGTAGTGAGGGAAACCAGCAGGCTGACATGTTGGCCAAGCAGGGGGCCCGGACAGGCAAGCTCTGGGATCCGCACAACCTAGGACCCATCGCAGCAGTCAGGGGGGATGGGGACGGCAGAGAAGGCAGTGATAGAAACATAGAAACATAGAAAATAGGTGCAGGAGTAGGCCATTCGGCCCCTCGAGCCTGCACCACCATTCAATAAGATCATGGCTGATCATTCCCTCAGTACCCCTTTCCTGCTTTCTCTCCGTACCCCTTGATCCCTTTAGACGTAAGGGCCATATCTAACTCCCTCTTGAATATATCCAACGAACTGGCATCAACAACTCTCTGCGGCACGGAATTCCACAGGTTAACAACTCTCTGAGTGAAGAAGTTTCTCCTCATCTCAGTCCTAAATGGCCTGCCCTTTATCCTAAGAGTGTGTCCCCTGATTCTGGACTTGCACATTATCGGGAACATTGTTCCCGCATCTAACCTGTCCAGTCCCGTCACAATCTTATAAGTTTCTGTGAGATGCCCTCTCATCCTTCTAAACTCCAGTGTATAAAGGCCCAGTCTCTCCTCATATGTCAGTCCCACCATCCCGGGAATCAGTCTGGTGAACTTTTGCTGCACACACACAACAGCAAGAACGTGCTTCCTCAGATTAGGAGACCAAAACTGAACACAATATTCCAGGTAAGGCCTCACCAAGGCCCTGTACAACTGCAGTAAGACCTCCCTGCTCCTATACTCAAATCCCCTAGCTATGAAGGCCAACATACCATTTGCCTTCTTCACCGCCTGCTGTACCTGCATGACAACTTTCAATGACTGATGAACCATTACACCTAGGTCTCGTTGCACCTCCCACTTTCCTAATCTGCCGCCATTCAGATAATATTCTGCCTTCGTGTTTTTGCCCCCAAAGTGGATAACCTCACATTTATCCACATTATACTGCATCTGCCATGCATTTGCCCACTCACCTAACCTGTCCAAGTCACCCTGCAGTCTTTTAGCATCCTCCTCACAGCTCACACCGCCACCCAGTTTAGTGTCATTTGCAAACTTGGAGATATCACACTCAATTCCTTCATCTAAATCATTAAATCATTAATGTATATTGTAAAGAGCTGGGGTCCCAGCACTGAACCTTGCGGTACCCCACGAGTCACTGCCTGCCATTCTGAAAAGGACCCGTTTATCCCGACTCTCTGCTTCCTGTCTGCCAACCAGTTCTCTATCCACGTCAGTACATTACCTCCAATACCATGTGCTTTGATTCTGCACACCAATCTCTTGTGTGGGACCTTGTCAAAAGCCTTTTGAAAGTCCAAATACACCACATCCACAGGTTCTCCCTTGCCCACTCTACTAGTTACATCTTAAAAAAATTCCAGAAGATTTGTCAAGCATGATTTCCCTTTCATAAATCCATGCTGACTTGGACCAATCCTGTCACTGCTTTCCAAATGCGCTGCTATTTCATCTTTAATAATTGATTCCAACATTTTCCCCACAACTGATGTCAGGCTAACCGGTCTATAATAACCCATTTTCTCGCTCCCTCCTTTTTTAAAAGGTGGTTTTACATTAGCTACCCTCCAGTCCATAGGAACTGATCCAGAGTTGATGGACTGTTGGAAAGTGATCACCAATGCATCCAATATTTTTATGGCCACTTCCTTAAGTACTCTGGGATGCAGACTATCAGGCCCCGGAGATTTATCGGGCTTCAATCCCATCAATTTCCCGCCTAATAAGGATATCCTTCCGTTCCTCCTTCTCACTAGACCTTCGGTCCCCAAGCATTTCCGGAAAGTTATTTGTGTCTTCCTCATGAAAACAGAACCAAAGTATTTGTTTAACTGGTCCGCCATTTCTTTGTTCCCATTATAAATTCACCTGAATCTGACAGCAAGGGACTTATGTTTGTTTTCACTAGTCTTTTTCTCTTCACATATTTATAGAAGCTTTTGCAGTCAGTTTTTATGTTCCCAGCAAGCTTCCTCTCATACTCTATTTCCCCCTCCTAATTAAACCCTTAGTCCTCCTCTGCTGTATTACAAAATTCTCCCAGTCCTCAGGTTTGCTGCTTTTTCTGGCCAATTTATAAGCCTCTTCCTTAGATTTAACACTATCCTTAATTTCCCTTGTTAGCCACGGTTGAGGCACCTTCCCCATTTTATTTTTACTTCAGACAGGGATGTACAATTGTTGAAGTTCATCCACGTGATCTTTAAATGTTTGCCATCGCCTAGCCACCGTCAACCCTTTAAGTATCATTTGCCAGTCTATTCTAGCCAATTCATGTCTCATACCATCGAAGTTACCTTTCCCCAAGTTCAGGACCCTAGTCTCTGAAATAACTGTGTCATGCTCCATCTTAATAAAGAATTCTACCATATTAAGGTCACTCATCCCCAAGGGGCCTCGCACAACAAGATTGTTAATTAGTCCTTACTCATTACACATCACCCAGTCTAATATGGCCAGCCTTCTAGTTGGTTCCTCGACATATTAGTCTAGAAAACAATCCGTAGTACACTCCAGGACATCCTCCACCACCGCATTACTGCCAGTTTGGTTAGCCCAGTCAATATGTCGATTAAAGTCGCCCATGATAACTGCTGTACCTTTATTGCACGCATCGCTAATTTCTTGTTGAATGCCGTCCTCATCCTCATTACTCTCCCACTAGCGTTTTCTGCCCTTTGGTATTCCGTAGCTACACCCATACAGATTCCACATCATCCAAGCTAATGTCCTTCCTTACTATTGCATTAATTTCCTCTTTAACGAGCAACGCCACCCCACCTCCTTTTCCTTTCTGTCTATCCTTCCTAAATGTTGAATACCGCGAGATGTTGAGTTCCCAGCTTTGGTCACCCTGGAGCCATGTCTCCGTGATGCCAATTACATCATATCCGTTAACTGCTATCTGCACAGTTAATTCGTCCATCTAATTCCAAATACTCCTCGCATTGAGGCTCAGAGCCTTCAGGCTTATCTTTTTAACATCCTTTGCCCCTTTAAGATTTTGCTGTAATGTGGCCCCTTTTGCTTTTTGCTTTGGGTTTCTCTGCCCTCCACTTTTACTTTTCTCCTTTCTATCTTTTGCTTCTGCCCCCATTCTACTTCCCTCTGTCTCCCTGCATAGATTCTCATCCCCCTCCCCAACAGCACTAACAAACACTCCCCCTCGGACATTGGTTCCGGTCCTGCCCAGGTGCAGACCGTCCGGTTTGTAGTGGTCCCACCTCCCCCAAAACCGGTTCCAATATCCCAGGAATTTGAATCCCTCCCTCTTGCACCATTCCTCAAGCCATGTATTCATCTTAACTCTCCTGCTATTTCTACTCTGACTAGCACGTGGCACTGGTAGCATTCCAGAGATTACTACCTTTGAGGTCCTACTTTTGAATTTAACTCCTAGCTCCGTAAATTCAGCTTGTTGGACCTCATCCTGTTTTTTTTAACCTATATCGTTGGTACCTATATGCACCACGACAACTGGCTGTTCACCCTCCCCCTCCAAAATGCCCGCATCCGCTCTGAGACATCCTTGACCCTTGCACCTGGGAGGCAACATACCATCCTGGAGTCTCGGTTGCGGCCGCAGAAACTTCTGTCTATTCCCCTACAATAGAATCCCCTATCACTATAGCTCTCCCACTGTTTTTCCTGCCCTCCTGTGCAGCAGAGCCACCCACGGTGCCATGGATTTGGCTGCTGCTGCCCTGTCCTGATGAGTCATCCCCCTCAACATGACCCAAAGTGGTGTATCTGTTTTGCACTACCTTCCTTTCACTGCTCTTCCTGTTGGTCACCCATCCCCTATCTGGCTGTGTAAGACCAACTCACTAAATGTGTTATTCATCCTCAGCATCGCGCATGCTCCAGAGTGAATCCACCCGTAGCTCCAGTGCCGCAATGCAGTCTGTCAGAAGCTGCAGCCGGATATACTTCCCGCATATGTAGTTGTCAGGGACACTGGAAACGTCCCTGACTTCCCATATAGTACAGGAGGAGCATAACATGTGTCTGAGCTCTTCTGCCATGACTTAATCCCTAGATTAACTTAATTTGGCATCAAAATGCTAAAGGTTACTTACTGATAAAGAAAAGAAAAAGAAAAAAACTACTCACCAATCACCAGCCAATCACTTACCCCCTTGGCTGTGACGTTAGCTTTCGATTTCTTTCTACTTCTTTTTTGCCTTCTCTCCCTGCATCAGCTGGCCTTTTTGGTCACTCCCTATAAATGAGCTTTGCCCCCCGGACCTGAAAATGGTTCAGACCCAAGACCCCGTCCACAAAACTGTCCTGAACATGCTAGCTAAAGGGGAAAGGATAGACGGCCCGTACGGCACAGCAGCAATCGCCATTAAAGGATGCATGCTGTTCAGTGGAGAACAATGGGTAGTACCGCAACAACACCGGAGAGAGTTCCTCCAGCTGGCCCATGAAGGTCCAGGAGCAGGACACCCCGGACCTGAGACCACTTGGCAATAAGTGGAACAGGCAGGGTGGTGGCCGGGACTCAGGTAAGACACCCGCGAGTTCTATGCTAGCTGTCTGGTGTGCGCGGCCAACAACCCCGACCCCCAGAAAAGAAAGGTGTCGATGAGACATATCAGGAGGGTAGAGGGACCCTGTCAGGGATGCCCCTATCCACTGGCCAGGGAGGCTATAATTACTGCTTAGTATTGGTGGATGTATTCACCAAATGTGTGGAAGCTTTCCCATGCCGAACAGCCATTGCCCTGGGAACAGCTAGGATCCTGGACAGAGAGGTGTTCTCCCGCTGGGGACTACCACAATACGTGGAGTCCGAACCAAGGGAGTCACTTCACCGGGCAGGTGATGCAGTAGACCCTTAAGGTGCTCGATGTCAAAGGAAAATGGCATGTCGCCCACAACCCGCAGTCATCCGGGCCTGTGGAGCGTTTAAACCGCACCATCAAAGAAAGGTTGCGCAAAGAGATAGGGGACTCACCCAAAGGGTGGGTAGAGGTCCTACCATTCGTCCTCATGGGGATCCGGGCCAGCCAGTCAAAGAGCACGGGGTACTCCCCGTACGAGCTCATGACCGGCAGAGCCGTGCGAACCCCCACCCATGTGTTAGCCCTGGGACTCACGGAAGGTCAGCTTAGGGACGCGAGCCGGGACAGCTTTGTCAGGAATCTGTTTGAACACCTTAAACAGATTCACTGGCAGGCTGCTAACAACATGGGAAAACAGCATCGGAGCAATCGACTGCTGTTAGAGCCCGGCAAACACCATGAATGGGAGATAGGGGACCACGTCATGGTCAGGAACTACGCTAGAGTAGGGGTCTTTGAGGCACTGTACATGGGACCGTACCAAATTGTCGACAAGGCAACCCCCATGGTCTATGCCCTAAATTGCCCCGCCGTACAAAGTGGTTCCACATAAATCTGCAAACTTTTCAACCGGGGGCAGCAGCTAAACGTAAGGGACAGCCAAAAACTGTAAACCGTACAATTTACAGGGACCACCAGCCAGCAGCCCCCGACTGTGGAATTCCCACAGGGGACGTGGCAGACCCATAGACTGCACCTAGAGGACTGTGTTACTGGAGGAGCTGTCCCCCGAATCATTTGGTACTCGGACGCACCCGCAGCAGCCAGAGCCTTAAGAAGGACTCCCCACACACCACGGCCAAAGACACCGTGGTCACCAGCACTCCAGTTTGAATGGTTCGGCCCCGGGAAAGGGACCAGCTGCAAAAGGGTGCCTAAGGTCAGAGACCAGTCCGCGAGCAGGGACACCCAGTTGATAGCCTCGAGGGACCCCCAGAAGAGATAGTGATGGACCAGGCACAAAGTGAAAGTCCCCAGCCCGTAGCCCTTGACCAGGCAGAACCCCCAGGGAAAGAAACGAACCAGGCAGCCACCCCTAAAGGAGCGGTGTGCTGCAGCACCGGAGGGGACGTTCCCCCGATAGTGTGGGATTCAGAACCACGTCCAGTCAGGACACTCCGGGTCCGGTGGTGCAGGCCGACTTACTTCCAGCCCCGCTGGACACCCAGAGGCAAAAGAAGAAAGAAAGAAGGCAGGAATTAACCTGGCCACCCGGAGACGGGTGGCAGATGTATGTATATAGTACCATATGACTTTAAGTATGTCTAGTGAGTAATTTATAGTGTAAGATTATCTGTGTAATGATAAGTATATATGTATTAGTTACTGGCGTAAGGAAAAGAATCTACCTGTGCAGCTATTAAAAGAGGCACAGGCCGTGTAATACCCGGGAGTAAGAGGAATCTACCGGTATAACCATTAAGGGAAGCACCAGTGAGATAACAAGCAAAATGGCTGTGAGATAAAAGTTAGAAGCAGACATCAGTCCACAAGGAACTGAATAAGACAGCCAGTCGATTAAAGACTATACTATGTCTGAAAGGAAGAGAACCCGGTCATCTTTGTCAAGCCAGAGAGCTTTCTCAGGCCTAGACAATCTGTTTTATGTGCTCCTACAGGAAAGAGAACATAAGAAGGATCCTGTTCCTGTTCGCCCTGATAAGGATGAGCAGTGACCGAGGAGACGTGGAAGAATCCCTCATTTACGGGTGTTCAGGAGAAAGAGCACCGATCGTAACCGCCGGGGGTGGCACCCCAGGCGTAGAAGAACTCCCCGTTCACGCCCACGAGGGAAGATGGCCAGGGATCTAACTCTACCCGCTACTCCAGCCAGGAAGTGTTTACCTACAGGGAGGCCTCAGTTCCATGCCCCCGGATACGGATCATCGCTGCCCGAGTCAGTGTTACAGAGGGAAAACGTGCATGTTTGACTTGCAAAGGAAACATTCCCCTGGAAAGATGATGGTGGCTCAGAAAACTCAGCAAGGATGTATGGGACCAGGAATCAGACTGGGAAAAACTCGGTAATGATACGTACCGCACCATCATGGGGACACGGGAGGAGTAAAAGTGTGTTGGGACTAATTGGTGGGAATCTGAACAAGGAATTTATGTTTGCATATGGGGATCAGAGAATATTTGTTTCACAAGCATATCGATCGCCTTCGCCAGGCAATGGCAAGGTGAAAGGGAAGGGATGGGATGGGATTCTAGCCTACACGGCTGCACGGTCCCACACTCCCCACTCCCAATTAACACCACCGAACTAAGAACACACATTAAGAAACCCCTGCCCACAACCCCACCAATATGCACAGTAATAGAACGGTGTCTACCACCACCAAGGGAACTGGGAACGGATTAGTATTGGTACCGACTGAAAAGGTGTTATACCAGGGGGTACATTATGCAGTAGCGTCAGTAATTTTAAACCTTACCGAGGTACACCTACCTGCATGGTGCCTGAAGGAAAGAGTGCTGCTGTACCAGGCCCTACTTAGAGACATGTTCAAGAAATTTGATGAGTTAGACTTTGGAAATGTAGACAAAACAGACCTATACACCCTAAAAGCTAGGGACACCATGGGCTCGGGGAGACCTAGAAGGGGAATCATAAACGACGTTTTCACTGCCTACAATACAGGATCCTCTGTAATAAATAGCCTAGATGATATAGCACTACAAACACAGATAAATGGTTTAAAGAACCAATTGAGGGAAATCCTGAAACAAGGGAATACAGTAGCAGGTTCATAACTACACGAGGACCAGGCTATGACTGTCCATTTAAATGAAATAGTGGCTGAGCTGGAAAAACATGCACAGACAGTGAATGCACTCATACGGGAGGATAGAAACGCTTTGGACCAGGCTGCACAGAACGAGGTGTGCGAATGGGGCATGGTTGTTGGGCGAGGGTCGCAACAACCTGGAGGATTTAAAACAAGGTGTAGTCCCCTCTTGGATCAAGAACAAGCACCTCGCAGCCCTCCACCCTTCCAGCAATTCACTAAGCCCGTGTCAGCTCCGCCTAGCCTCTGAAGCCTACCCTGTCCCATTAGACTGTGGGAAATCTAACCACACCATTATGGGAATAATACTAAGGATGCTGGTCATGGGTGGGACAGCCCGACCCGCACCGGTATACCGGGTGGAGAACATTGGAGTTATTCAGGGAGGTGCACACATTCATTTCGCAGTGGTCCCATCCTATGTCATAAAGTGGGAGCACGCTGTAATGGGTACTGACCTCTCCGGTTGTGTCTCCAGTACTTGAGTGCCCATTCAAAGTCACAGTGTGGGTTTAAAGCTGCCGGCGCACAGCCTATTACTGCACCATGGAGGTAATGGCACAAGACCACGTCCCTCCACAGGTAACATACATAGGGGGTGGGACATAATCTGTCACCACCAGTGCGCCCCACTACCAACATGGACACTTCTGGTGTCCGGTAAGTGACAGTAGATTTTGCTTCAAACCTGAGGCATCAGTTCAAGTGGCCCAGGAACGGATTGTCCCCATTCCTGAACCACCCACTGTCCACCTCACTGTGAAGGAAAACATTACAAACCTGCAGGATTATGTGGTACATTTTGGCAATGCAATTCCCCCTCTATCCGAACATCTTACCGCTCTGCTAAAAGCTGTAATTATCTCACAAAATCACTTCTATACTCTCGAACAGAAAACAATTGAGATAGGGAAAAAGATTCTCGAGATCACAATTCTGCCTTGGTGGGACCTTTTCAGAAATATAGAAGTCCCAATCTGGATCCGAATCGCTTCCCACACTTTAGTTATCTGTCAACTCGCGATTATTCTTTACTTATGGTGTCTCACTTGCCGAGTGAAACGCAGAGGCCGTCAGGTCTGGCACCAAAGAGTGCTGTTTGCTCCTTGGCCGAACTTGGGAATCACGCAGTGAGGGGTGACACCATACTACCATGTTTAATTTGTGTTTGATTTTACCTGCTGTAAACTGCAAAATATCGAGTGTTGTAAGGATGTTACTTAAAATGTGTTTGACCATGTACCTTAATTTTTACTGAACTTAAAATGTGTTTGACCATGTACCTTTATTTTTACTGAACTTAGAATGTGTCTGAATATGTACCTTTATTTTACTGAACTTAAAATGTGTTTGACTATGTACCTTTATTTTACGGAACATAAAGTTGTTTGACTGTATACCGTTATTTTACTGTGAAAACCGTATTTTAAATGTTTCTATAAGATCACCCCTCATCCTTCTGAACTCCAACGAGTAAAGACCCAGTCTACTCAATCTATCCTCATCTCCGGAATCAGCCTAGTGAATCGTCTCTGTACCCCTTCCAAAGCTAGTATATCCTTCCTTAAGGTGACCAAAACTGCACGCAGTACTCCAGGTGCGGCCTCACCAATACCCTATACAGTTGCAGCAGGACCTCCCTGCTTTTGTACTCCATCCCTCTCGCAATGAAGGCCAACATTCCATTTGCCTTCCTGATTACCTGCTGCACCTGCAAACTAACTTTTTGGGATTCATGCACAAGGACCCCCAGGTCCCTCTGCACCGCAGCATGTTGTAATTTCTCCCCATTCAAATAATATTCCCTTTTACTGTTTGTTTTCCCAAGGTGGATGACCTCACACTTTCCGACATTGTATTCCATCTGCCAAACCCTTAGCCCATTCGCTTAACCTATCTAAATCTCTTTGCAGCCTCTCTGTGTCCTCTACACAACCCGCTTTCCCACTAATCTGTGGGTCATCTGCAAATTTTGTTACACTACACTCTGTCCCCTCTTCCAGGTCATCTATTTATATTTAAAACAGTTGTGGTCCAAGAACTGATCCCTGTGGCACACCACTAACCACCGATTTCCAACCCGAAAAGGACCCATTTATCCTGACTCTCTGCTTTCTGTTAGCCAGCCAATTGTCTATCCATGCTAATACATTTCCTCTGACTCTGCGTACCTTTATCTTCTGCAGTAACCTTTTGTGTGGCACCTTATCGAATGCCTTTTGGAAATCTAAATACACCACATCCATCGGTACACCTCTATCCACCATGCTCGTTATATCCTCAAAGAATTCCAGTAAATTAGTTAAACATGATTTCCCCTTTATGAATCCATGTTGCGTCTGCTTGATTGCACTGTTCCTATCTAGGTGTCCCGCAATTTCTTCTTAATGATAGTTTCAAGCATTTTCCCACTACAGATGTTAAACTAACTGGCCTATAGTTACCTGCCTTTTGTCTGCCCCCTTTTTTAAACAGAGGCGTTACATTAGCTGCTTTCCAATCCGCTGGTACCTCCCCAGAGTCCAGAGAATTTTGGTAGATTATAACGAATGCATCTGCTATGACTTCCGCCATCTCTTTTAATACCCTGGGATGCATTTTATCAGGACCAGGGGATTTGTCTACCTTGAGTCCCATTAGCATGTCCAGCACTAACCCCCTACTGATAGTGATTGTCTCAAGGTCCTCCCTTCCCACATTCCTGTGATTTTTGGCATGGTTTTTGTGTCTTCCACTGTGAAGACCGAAGCAAAATAATTCTTTAAGTTCTCAGCCATTTCCACATTTCCCATTATTAAATCCCCCTTCTCATCTTCTAAGGGACCAACATTTACTTTAGTCACTCTTTTCAGTTTTATAAACCTGTAAAAGCTTTTACTATCTGTTTTTATGTTTCGCGCAAGTTTACTTTCGTAATCTATCTTTCCTTTCTTTATTGCTTTCTTAGTCATTCTTTGCTGTCGTTTAAAATTTTCCCAATCTTCTAGTTTCCCACTAACCTTGGCCACCTTATACACATTGGTTTTTAATTTGATACTTTCCTTTATTTCCTTGGTTATCCACCGCTGGTTATCCCTTCTCTTACCGCCCTTCTTTTTCACTGGAATATATTTTTGTTGAGCACTGTGAAAGAGCTCCTTAAAAGTCCTCCACTGTTCCTCAATTGTGCCACCGTTTAGTCTGTGTTTCCAGTCTACTTCAGCCAACTCTGCCCTCATCCCACTGTAGTCCCCTCTGTTTAAGCATAGTACGCTCGTTTGAGACACTACTTCCTCACCCTCAATCTGTATTACAAATTTAACCATACTGTGATCACTCATTCCGAGTGTATGCCATACGATACCAGGTGCTATACTGCGAGTATGCCATCAAGAATGGAGAGAAACCAACGTGACAGTTGAAAACTAACTTCTGTCGCCTCGAAGTCCTGAAGTCTTGAAGGAAGGAAGAACATCACCATCGCGGCAGCAATCAACCACAGCCAATGTGGTACCACCGAAAAACCACCGCGATCGACCAAACTCGAAACAAAACTCCAACAGAAAGAAACCGAAGAATCGAAAGTTTCCACTCTGCAATCTAAGTCCTGACTACCAACAGGTGAAAACATTACCTAAAGAGACTTTGAACCTATTTCAAATGAAGAAAACCGGGTACTTACCCCGTAGATCCAAAACGCGCCTTACCGCATCAGCGGACTCAACCCAACTGAAGATTTCGCAGTAAGAATTCTTCTCCGATGTTCGGGGTACAGCAAGCAGAACCTACAGAACTCAATGAACCCCGAAATTGCGAACAACTGCTAACTGACCAGAAAGGATTGGTAAGCATAGTCCCTGCCTGCCCTGGAGTCTAATCTAGCTCGTATTAGGTATTGGGAGGTGGGAGCTGTAATTTTTACTGTAACCCCCCATTGAATGTGTAATGTATTGTTCTTTATTAGAGTGATTATAAGTCTGACATTGTATTTTCTTGTCTGTAATAAAATCAAAGTTCTTTTGCATCAAACTGGTTGTCCTTTGCACTTTGTCACACCCCCCAAAAATCCAGAGTCTAGAACCCAAGGGAGTGGGAGCGATTCGAACCGCTCAAGTAGATCAGAGGTGAACCTGACCCCCGGGACCACCCCCTTACACAGCGTGGATATCTTGTAGGCTACCTGCAAATTTCCTCTGAGGGCAGTGCTCTATGATGTGCTCCAGGGTCTGATTAAGAGCTCCACAGTCGCATTATGGGGATGCTTTAATCTGCCAGCTATAGAGAAGGTGACAGCATATACCATGACCAGTTCTGAGGTGGTTGATGGTTGTCCACTGTTCGTGAGGAAGATTTGATCCTTCAGGTTATTTCGCAGTTCTTCCAAGCATTTCGCCATCGGTCATCAAGGCTGAGGGAAGATCACTAAAGGGCTTCGGCGACGGTCCAAAATGACCTTCTAGATTTGAGATGAGTTGATGGTAGCTTGTTCAAGTCAGCCTGAATCAGCATGTCTTTGCTGGTGTAGCTATTGTATTCTCCGGAGACTGTATATTCGCGGCGTAGGTGTGGTGGTGCGATGTTTGCAAGCATGGGCAGCCATGGTGTTGGTGTCGATAAAGGTGTACCGGTGATAATTCTCATAGTCAAATTCAGCTGGACATCAACGGATTTGACAGTAATTCTAGTGAGATGGGGGTGGGCAATGGCAGGAGTGTGGTGCTCTCTCTATCTCTGGCCGTAACTTTGGTGGAAGATCAATGGGAACTCTGGAGAAATGGCATCCAAAGTTTATAGAAACATAGAAAATAGGGATTCTGCCAGAGTTTGATGAACCCCGTGGAAATGTTATGCCAAGTTGCTTGCCAATGTGCCACCTGGACAAGATGTAGCAAATTCAGAACATCTAGGCTGACACTTCAGTCCAGTACTGTAGGAGAGCTGCACTGTCGGAGGTGCCATCTTTTGGATGAGATGTTGAACCGAGGTCCTGTCTGCCCTCTCAGAGGATGTAAAAGATTCCATTTTGAAGAAGAGCAGGGTAATTATCCTGATAGCCTGGCTATTTATTCCTCAAACTACACCTAAAAACAGATAATCTAATTATCTATTTCATTATTATTTGTGGGAGCTTTCTATGCACAATTTGCCTGCCATGTTTCCTGCATTACAACAGTGACTGCACTTCAAAAAAAATAGTATTTAATTGGCTGTAAATCACATTGGACGTCCTATGGTCATGAAATGCATTATAGAAATGCAACTTAAGAACATTAAATGCATAAAACTTAGGAGAAGGAGTGACCCACACAGCCACTTGAGCCTGATCCACCATTCAATAAGATATTGATTGATCTTCGACCTCAACTTTCCCGCCCAATTGCCATATTCCTTGATTCCCGCCCGATTGCCATATCCCTTGATTCCCGCCCGATTGCCATATCCCTTGATTCCCCAAGAGCTCAAAAATCTATCTCAACCTTCATAGTGAAGGGATTTGTGTACAGGGGTAGGGAGATGTTACTACAGTTGTACAGGGCCTTTGGTGAGGCCACACCTGGAGTATTGTGTACAGTTTTGGTCTCCTAACTTGAGGAAGGACATTCTTGCTATTGAGGGAGTACAGCGAAGGTTCACCAGACTGATTCCCGGGATGGCGGGACTGACATATCAAGAAAGACTGGATCAACTGGGTTTTAGACAGTTTAGACAGGTTAGAGGCAGGAAGAATGTTCCCAATGTTGGGGAAGTCCAGAACCAGGGATCACAGTCTAAGTACAAGCGGTAAGCCATTTATGACCGAGATGAGGAGAAACTTCTTCACCCAGAGAGTGGTGAACCTGTGGAATTCTCTACCACAGAAAGTTGTTGAGGCCAATTCACTAAATATATTCAAAAAGGAGTTAGATGTAGTCCTTACTACTAGGGGGATCAAGGGGTATGGCGAGAAAGCAGGAATGGGGTACTGAAGTTGCATGTTCAGCCATGAACTCATTGAATGGCAGTGCAGGCTTGAAGGGCCGAATGGCCTACTCCTGCACCTATTTTCTATGTTTCTATGTTAATATACTTGCTTCAGCATCCACAGCCCTTTGCAGCAAAGAATTCTAAAGATTCACAAACCTCTGAGTGAAGAAATTCCTCCTCATCTCAGTCCTAACTGGCTGACCCCTTATCCTGAGACTGTGCCCCCAATTTCTAGACTCTCTCGCCAGGGGAAATAACCTTCAGCATCTACCCTGCCAATCCCCCTCGGAATATTATATATTTCAATGAGATCACCTCTCATTCTTCTAAACACCAGAGAGAATAGGCCCAATCTACTCAATTCTTCCTCATATGCCAACCCTCTGACTCCATGAATCAATCTAGTAAACCTTTGTTGCACCAACTCTAAGGCATGTATGTCCCTTCTCAGATAAGGAGACCGAAACTGTGCACAGTACTCCAGGTGTGGTCTCATCAAAGACCTGTACAATTCTAGCAAGACTTCCTTACACTCGTACTCCACCCGCCACCGTCCCCCACCCCCACCCCTCCGCAATAAAAGCCAAGTTTTCCTTTTTGTCTCCTTTAAGGCAGTATCACAAATACTGCATGCAGTTTTGGGGCCCAAGTTTCCACATGATTTGCGCCTGATTTTTAGGAGCAACTGGTGGAGAATGGACTATCTTAGAAATCGCAATTCTCCACATTTTTTTTTCTGCAGTTCTAGTCAGGTAGAACAGTTCTACTTTAGAACAGAATTTTTTCTTCAAAAGGGGGCGTGTCCGGCCACTGACGCCTGATTTCAAAGTTTCCACAGTGAAAACGTACTCCAAACTAAAGTAGAATGGAGCAAGTGAAGATTTTTGTAGAACTGAAAAAACCTGTTCTACACATTAAAAAATCAGGCGCAGGTTACAAATTAGGCGTCCAGAACGAGGTGGGGGGGGAGGGGGGGGGGAAGGGAACTCATTAAATTCTACAATCAATCCTTATTTATACTTCTACAAATATCATACAAATAAATCCAACCTGAATAAACATTTATAAGCAAAGAAAAGATTAAATAAACCATCTTCCTACCTGTGTGAAAGTGCTTCAGCCATCGTTCGAAGGAAACCGCCGTTTGTTGCCGCGCAAGGGAGGGAGGAGAAGGAGACAGCGGCTTGTTGCCGCGCAGGGGAGGGAGGGGAAGGAGACAGCGGCTTGTTGCTGCGCAGGGGAGGAAGGGGAAGGAGACAGCAGCTTGGTGCCGCGCAGGGGAGGGAGGGGAAGGAGACAGCGGCTTGTTGCTGCGCAGGGGAGGGAGGGGAAGGAGACAGCAGCTTGGTGCCGTGGAGGGAGGGGAGGGAGGAGAAGGAGACAGCGGCTTGTTGCCGTGGAGGGAGGGGAAGGAGACAGCGGCTTGTTGCCGTGGAGGGAGGGGAAGGAGACAGCGGCTTGTTGCCGTGGAGGGAGGGGAAGGAGACAGCGGCTTGTTGCCGCGCAGGGGAGGGAGGGGAAGGAGACAGCGGCTTTTTGCCGCAGAGGGGAGGGAGGGGAAGGAGACAGCGGCTTGTTGCCGCGGAGGGGAGGGAGGGGAAGGAGACAGCTGGTTGTTGTTGTGGAGGGGAGGGAGGGGAAGGAGACAGCCGTTTGTTGCTGCGGAGGGGAGGGAGGGGAAGGAGACAGTGCTGATGTGCTGATGGCAATGTGATTTTATTAAAAAATGTTCAAAAATTAAACAGCTACAAAGAACTACATAAATGGCTGAGTGCCAATGTTTTTTTTCACACTGAGCATGCGCGAACGCTCCAACGCGCACGCGCAGCGTTGCCGGCAGGAAAAAAAACTAATTTAAATAGTACCCGCCCCCTCCCACTTACAAAATCGGTGCGAGTGTAGGCTCCGCCCCCCTGGGCACCGTGCCAAACAGACAAGTAGCTGCAAAGCACTTGAGAATAGCCCGTTTTTTTTCTGGTGCCGTTTTAGGCGCGAAAAACGGACGCCCAGCTCGGAGGGGCGTCCGTTTTTTATCCTGTGGAAACTTGGGTTCTTGATTTCCATATTTACGAAAGGATATACTTGCTTTGGAGGCGGTTCAGAGAAGGTTCACTAGGTTGATTCCGGGGATGAGGGTGATGATTTATGAGGAAAGGTTGAGTAGGTTGGGCCTCTACTCATTGGAATTCAGAAGAATGAGAGATGATCTTATCGAAACGAAAAAAGATTATGAGGGGCTTGACAAGGTGGATGCAGAGAAGATGTTTCCACTGATGGGGGAGATTAGAACTAGAGGGCATGATCTTAGAATAAGGGGCTGCCCATGTAAAACAGAGATGAGCAAAAATTTCTTCTCTCAGAGGGTTGTAAATCTGTGGAATTCGCTGCCTCAGAGAGCTGTGGAAGCTGGGACATTGAACCAAGTTAAGACAGAAATAGACAGTTTCTTAAATGATAAGGGGATAAGGGGTTATGGGAGCGGGCGGGTAAGTGGAGCTGACTCCATGATCAGATCAGCCAAGATCTTATTGAATGGCGGAGCAGGCTCGAGGGGCCATATGGCCTACTCCTGTTCCTATTTCTTATGTTCTTATGTTCTAAATACACAGTTCATTAGAGAAGGTAATATATTTGTCTTTCTATTATTTATGATGAAGTAGTCTTCTGCCATTTCCCTTTCATGGAGCCCCTGCACTATCCACAGTGAAGAGGATGGGCAGATGTGTTCCCAGGCCTCAGGCAATGCCAATCCAAAGCTTCGTCACAAGGGATAGGTACGGACTGAGATGATCAACTGCTCCTTGGGACACAATGGCTGCTGTGCTGCTGACCTTAGTAAGGGGGTGATGGGGAGAATGACGGGGAGTGAGTGTTGTTTATGTTGGGCAGCAGGCCAGGGTTGAACAATGAAGATGTGAGGCTGGATGAATATTCTCAACATTTTGCTTGGGGACCAGTGAATAGTTATGTGGAACTTTACATCTGGAGACTAAATGGGTGAAGTTCATCCCTAAGATGGCAAATCATCCATGCTTGAGGAATTAAGCGCTGTTTCCTTAAGCCTGGTTTTCTGAGCATTATATGAGGGCTGACTCTTCAATTTTCCCAATTGGGTGGAGAGTTTGCCCATACTTTACTCAGCATCAGTTCCCAAAAGGCACCACTGAGATATGTAACTACCTCATAGCTGTGATCCCTTTTGTGCAACTCATTTAGACCTCCCTCATGGTTACGTATCACTTTTTGTCTATCCATGTCGCAACTATACGGTTAACTTATGGGCTATGGGTCTGAATTATTTTACATAGCTGTGTCTTACTCTCTGTATAACCTCCTCATTGCTGTGCTGCTCTATGCATAGCACCCCAGACCTGTTACTCCCTATATACCACAATTGCTACGTATTACTCCTTATATAACCCTGAGCTGTATTACTCTGTATAGCTCCCCTAGAGCTGTGCATTACTCAATATATAACCTCCTCATAGTTATGATACTCCCATTATTGCACCCACAGAGCTGTATGTTACCCTCATATAACTCTCCCATAGCTGTGTGTAGCTCCCTGTATAACTACCCATAGCTGTGTTACTCTCTATCTCCCACAGGGCTGTGTGTTATTCCTTATAGAATCATAGAAGGAGGCCATTTGGCCCGTCGAGCCCATGCCGTCTCTGTGTAAGAGTACTTCAGCTAGTCCCACTAACCTGCTCTTTTCCCGTAGTCCTGCAATTATTTTTCCTTCAGGTACTTATCCAATTCTCTTTTAAAAGCCATGATTGAGTTTGCCTTCACCACCCTTTCAGGCTGTGCGTTCCCGATCCTAACCACTCGCTGCATAAAAAAGTGTTTCTTTATGTCGCCTTTGGTTCTTTTGACAATCACCTTAAATCTGTGTCCTTTGGTTCTTGAAACTTCAGTCAATAGGAAGTTTCTCTCTATCTACTTTGTCTAGACCCCTCATAATTTTGAACACCTCTATCAAATTTCCTCTCAACTTTCTCTGCTCTAAGGCAAACAACTGCACTGGAACCATTCTTGTAAATATTCTCTGAACCTTCTCGAAGGCCTTCACATCTTTCCTAAAGTGTGGTGTGCAGAATTGGACACAATACTCCAGTTGAGGCTGTGGGAGCGCAAGCCTGCATTTCTGAAACTCTTTGCTTCGGCGCGGTCAGGCGATCGAAAGGATTAAGGGCTCAAGTTTCGGACACCTGCTAGAACGGCGCATATCAGAGAGGCCCGCCTAATTTGTAGAACAGAAATTGCGCCTAATACTTACCTTGCGATTCTCTGTCGGCCTGTTTCCAGCTAAGCACAGCGCAGCAGGAGCTGCTGGGGGCGGAGCTACAGCCCTGCGCCAAAAACAGTGCCGCAGCTGCACGCATGCGCAGTAGCTCCTGGCCCTCCCAGCACGTCCTGTCTCCGGGCGACGACCCTATCCCTGGCCAATCCCGGGCCGAGTGGCCTGACTGCCCTTACCTCTTCCCCGGCGGCCCGCCCAGCGTCTCCTGGGGGCAGGCCCCGCCCGAACTCCTCGTCGGTGGAGGGGCCCGCCTGCCCAGCATCTTGTTGGCGACGGGGCCCGCCCGAAGTCCTCGGCATCCTCGGCGGCGGCGGGGCCCGCCCGACTGGCATCTCCTGGGGGTACTCCATCCCAGCAGGCTGTTGGAGGGCTCCCAGTGCTGCAGTAGGTGAGTAGAAACTTTTAATTTTTTATTTATTAATTGATTTTTTATTATTTTTTAATTTTTTTAAAATTCTTTTTGATTGATTTATTGGTTGATTTATTTATCATTTATTATTGATGATGGCTCTTTATTTGTAAAAGTCAAGTATTTAATGCTTGTAAAATCCCCGAACTTCACTCTAACTTCCTTTCCCTCCCCCGATCTCTCGCTCCCTGCGCCTAATTTATAAAGTGTAGGCAAGGTTTTTCTGAGCGTACAAAAATCTACACTTACTCCATTTTAAGTTAGTTTGCAGTAAGTTTTCGCTGCCTAAACTTGCAAAACAGGCGTAAGTGGCTGGTAACGCCCCCTTTTTAAAAAAAAACTGTTCTAAAACTAAACTATTCGAACTCACTAGAATTGGAGCAAACTAAATGCTGAAAAATGCAATTTCTAAGATACTCCATTCTAAACGAGTTGCTCCAAAAAAATAGCAACTCGAGCCAAAACTTGAGCCCTAAAAGTGGAAGATTGGATTAAAACAGGCTGCTAGACGATATGGTGCCATGTTGAGTATTTGAGTGTAACTTGTTACTATCTGAGTTGTGTATAGTAATTCATGACATTGTCCTGTATGGCTCAGAGATGTGGACCATGTACAGTAGACACTTCAAGTTGCTGGAGAAATACCACCAGCGATGTCTCCGCAAGATCCTAGAAATCCCCTGGGAGGACAGACGCACAAATGTTAGCGTCCTGATCCAGGCCAACGTCACCAGCATTAAAGTACTGACCACACTTGATCAGCTCCGCTGGGCAGGCCACATAGTTCGCATGCCAGACACAAGACTCCCAAAGCAAGCTCTCTACTCGGAACTCGTCCACGGCAAATGAGCCAAAGGCAAGCAGAGGAAACGTTATAAGGACACCCTCAAAGCCTCCTTGATAAAGTGCGACATCCCCACTGACACCTGCGAGTCCCTGGCCATAGACCGCCTTAAGTGGAGGAAGTGCACCTGGGAGGGTGCTGAGCTCCTCGAATATCGTTGCCGAGAGCATGCAGAAATCAAGCGCAAGCAGCGGAAGGAGCGTGCGGCAAACCAGGCTCCCTGCCCACCCTTTCCCTCAACGACTATCTGTCCCACCTGTGACAGAGACTGTGGTTCTCGTATTGGACTGTACAGCCACCTAAGAACTCATGCTAAGAGTGGAAGCAAGTCTTCCTCGATTCCGAGGGACTGCCTATGATGATGATGTATTTGAGTATAACTTGTTACTACGCGAATAATAATAGTAATCTGGATGTTAAATGATCTGGTTTGTGTATAGTAATTCAGAAAGCAGTTCGCCATGATATCAGGACAATTTTAATTGTCTAAATGTACAATAAGAGTTCAAAGGCCTTTTTGGTATAAAGATGAGTTTAGATACTGGACACCACACACTGGAATCTCGGAAGGTGTGTCACAAGTAGCCACGGAAAGCAGAGAGCTGCCTTTGTGAAGTATCTCAGTAACTTTCAGACTGGGTTTGTTTAGTATGAATGTCTAAATAAAAGACCCAATCCTGCCTTTACTACAACTGCGTGTGTGTGTAATTCGATGTTTAAAGCAATGAAACAAAAAGAACAAGACAGCCTTACAACATATGCCGAACCAGTGTTTTATACAGGCTCATCAGAACTTCCTTGCTTTTGTACTTTTGCCTCTATTTATGAAACCCAGGATCCCGTATGCTTTTTTAACCTGCCTTGCCATATTCAATGATTTGTGTACATATACCTCCAGGATTTGTACCCTTTAGTTTATATTGCCTCTCCTCATCCTTCCTGCCAAAATGTATCACTTGCCGTGTGTCCGCACATTCCAGCAGCCTGTCGATGTCTTCCTGAAGTCTATCACTCTCCTCCTCACTGTTCACTATACTTCCAAGTTTTGTGTCATTTGCAAATTTTGAAATTGTGCTTTGCACACCCACATCCAAGGGAAGAAATTGCGCAATGCTGTTTGGGGCGATAATTTTGTGGTTGTGCAAAAGTATTGCCGGGTGCTACGCGAGGGACTCCGACGCAAACTTCCGGTTTAGCGCTCCAGGAAGAAAGTGGAGCGCTAAATCATGCGCTATCACTTCCCTTGGAGCGCTAAAGCCGGCAAGAGGGGCAGTAGTGATGCAGCGCTGCCCAATGTCGAGGGCAGCGCTGCCGGGAATGGAGGCTCCTTCCCTTCCTGAAAGAAAAGGGTCATCGCTGCAGGCTCTGCATGGAAACGATGTCCCTCGTCGCTGACTTCAGCTGCGATCTGCACCGATCACCCCTGAGTATTCTAGAAGAGTGCAGGGCTGATAAGAGTGCAGCCGAAGAAAACGCTGAAAAATTGAAGTAACGGAGTCAGAGTCATTTTTCATTGACGCAACCATCATCCCCTTTAAATAGCGTTCCTCAAGCACCCAGCCTTCCTAACAACACCTCCTGCAGCTGTCAGTGTTGTCGCCTGCCGATACTTCAGGAGGCAGAACCGGAGTTCGGGTCCGGCATTCTACTGGGGCGATGTCCAGCACGCTGACGTCACGCTCTTCGGGCGCAGGAGATCGTGGCGCTAGGGCTTACCACTGCCACTAACCTCGATGGTAATTTTGCGGTCGGCGGTATTCTTGCCGCTCCCGGTTCCAAAGACAGTAGCACCCCGTAATTGACCCCCGGAGACACTAATGGGAGGCGCAAAGGAGGCGAATTTCTAGGCCTAAGTCATTAAAATATATCAAGAGAAGCATTGTTCCTAGTACCAAACCCTGGGGAACAATACTGTATACCTTCCTCCAGTCCAAAAAACAACGTTTCACCACTACTCTCTGTACAACCATCTATAGCTGTGTGTTATTCCCTATATAACTCCCCCAGAGCTGTGTTACTCCCTGTATGACTCACCCATAGCGCGCTAGTTGCCATTACTCAGACAGTCTCTATCTGATGTTCTTCCACAACTCAGATGTGCTGCTCTGAGAAGATTTATTGAACCATTGGGATTCTCAGATGGAAACTAAGATAAATTATTTTTAACTCGTCCTCCACAGATCACCAGACAGCGTGGAGGGGAGAGAACCTTTCAGTTCTCAAACTTTCCATTTATAGAAGGGGAAGCTATAAACAATATAGTCCAGAGAAATGGTGAGTCATCTTGTCACACAGCAACAGATAGATCATTAACTGATGCCTGGTCATCCATTGGCTGCAATGCAATGGCAATACATTTACTCGGGAGCAATCGAATGCAGCTAAAATCCCAATAACCGGCATCATTTACCATACTGTGCGCATTGTTAAATAGAACAGTGAATCTTTGTGTTGTTATGGTATCCTTAAATGAATGTGAGACAGTGCCCTAATACATGGTTAAGGGCCAGTTAAAACGAAAGACTTTAAAAACTTGTCGAGATTTATCGCATCGCTCAGAGACCTACCGATAATACAGGGGAAATTTTAACCTAAAAAGAAAGGATGGGTTGGGGGCATGTGGCAAGTTAAAGTTTTAAAAATCTGAATCTTGACCTGAACCTGCCTCCGACCTGCCCACTGCCGGTTTTAACGGAAGCGAGACTGGGCAGGGAGCAAATCTGCTGAATGGTGGCGGCTTGTCTATTTAAATATTATAATGAAGCTGGAAGCCTCTGCTTTAATCTGAATTTGGATTTTAATTTCAGCTGCTTGGGTTTTGCAGGCATCATGAAACCTGCCAGCTAATGCAAGGCGAGGACTGCTGGATCCAGGATGCAAGTGCCTTTACACCACCCTCCACAATCGGAGACCCCCCGTGAGGCTTCTGATTCCCCCAGGCCTCCAATCCCCACCACAGGCCTCTGGTTCTACCGCCCCGGCATCCGATGCACACCCCCCCCACCCCCAAGGCCTCCGACCCCCACCACTAGGCCTCACCCCCACCCCCAGGCATAAATCCCACCCCAGCCCCAGGCATCTGATCCCCCAGCCCCCAGGTCTCTGATTCCCACCCCCGCCATGCTTCTCTGGCCCTCCGATGTCACCTGCCTCCACCCGCTCCTCCTACTCCCCCTACCCCTCCTGGTCCTCTGACCCTACCTGTGCTCCTCCCGGCCTCTGATCTCTTCAGATCCCACCCAGCCCCCCGCCAGTCTCAGCCCCCGATCGCTTCCCTCTCATCTCAGGAATCAATCGAGAGAACCTTTGTTTCACTCCCTCTAGGGCAAGTATATCCTTCCTCAGGTCTGGAGAGCTAAACCACACAGTACACCAGGTGTGGTCTCACCAAAGCCCTGTACAATTGCAACAAGACTTTCTTACCCTTGCAATCCAACCCCATTGCAATAAAGGCCAACATATAATTTGCCTTCCTAGTTGCTTGCTGTACCTGCATGTTAACTTTATGTGTTTCGTGTACAAGGACATCCAAATTCCTCTAAACACCAAAATTTAATAGTTTCTTACAATTTAAAAAATATTCTGTTTTTCCATTCTTCCTACCAAAGTGAATAACCTCACATTTCCCCACATTATACTCCATCTGCCACCTTCGTGCTCTTAACCTTTCTATATCCCTTTGCAGCTCTTTGGGCTGGATTTTCAGCTTTTGTGTTTTTGGGGTGATAATGGCAGCAGGTCGAGAAAGTTAGCGGCTGGGATTAGTTTGCGCTTTAGTACGTAAGTTTGAGTATCTGGGCCCTGTATCAGGGGACGTTGTATACCTCTTGTGGCGCACGGATAGGTCCCGGTAAAATGTTCCATGTGGTGGTGGATGCTTTTTCTAAATGGATTGAATGTGAAATAATGTCGGGAAGCACCACCACCGCCACCATTGAAAGCCTGAGGGCCATGTTTGCCACCCACGGCCTGCCTGACATACTGGTCATGTTTCACCAGTACTGAATTTAAAGAATTTATGACCCGCAATAGGATCAAACATGTCACCTCAGCCCCGATTCAACCAGCCTCCAATGGGCAGGCAGAACGGGCAGTACAAACCATCAAACAGAGCCTTAAACGAGTCACAGAAGGCTCACTCCAGTCCCGAGTACTGCTCAGCTACCGCACGAGACCCCACTCGCTCACAGGGGTGCCCCCGGCTGAGCTGCTCATGGATCATAGTCTGGAGGGCCAGGACCACAAACTTAGTGGTGCCTCTCTGGGCGCATTGCTCAACTGAGCACACACGCGGCATTGCCGTACTCTAAATCAGCGTCGACACCGGGTCACCACACATGGGATCTGGCTATCGCTTTCATCATTACTATACCCGGGTGTGTGCTGTTGAGATCCGAGATGAAAGTCTCCCTGCCCTTTTTGGGTAGCACTACGCGGTTACCCCACAACAGGCAGTCTGCCTGAATGGACAGCTCGTCCTTTCGCCGTTGGAATGGCTTGATTAGCTCTTGCATTTCAACGGGGATGCTGGCCCAGCTCCCATGCAGCACACAGTTTTTTACTTGGGACAGCAGAGGATTTTGGCTGGTCCAAGTCCTAATCTGGCGGACAGTGACAGGTGCTTTATCATTTTCAAACGCTTCCATGACCATCAACAAGTCTGCGGGCTGTGCCACCTTCAACAAGTTTGCAAGCTGCGCCATTTCCATCCCCGTGGTGGGCAATGGTAGCCGACTGAGAGCATCCGCACAGTTCTCGGTGCGAGTGCCCTTCTTTGAATGCGGGCTGAGACATTAGTATTAATCCCCTTGTTTTCAGCGAACAGGGATATGAGGGGCCTGTAATCGGTTTGCAGCTCAAATTTGAAGACAAACAGGTACTAATGCATTTTCTTTACCCTGAACACACATGCTAATGCCTCTTTCTCAATCATGCTGTAGGCCCTCTCGGCCTTAGACAAGCTCCTGGAGGCATAGGCAACAGGTTGCAACTTCCCCGCAACGTTAGCTTTTTGTAATGCACACCCGACTCCGTACGACGACGCATCAGATGCCAGCACAAGTCTTTTACACAGGTTATACAATACAAGCAGCTTGTTGGAGCATAAAATGTTTCTGGCTTTCTCAAAAGCAATTACTTGTTTTTTTCCCCATACCCAGTTCTCACCTTTATGCAATAACACATGTAGGGGCTCTAAGAGGGTGCTTAACACCGGTAGGAAGTTACCAAAATAGTTGAGGAGTTCCAGGAATGACCGCAGCTCCGTGACATTCTATGGCCTGGGCGCGTTCCTGGTAGCCTCTGCCTTGGCATCTGTGGGCCAAATGCCATCCGCCGCGATCTTTCTCCCCAAAAACTCCACTTCTGTTGCCATGAAAACGCATTTCGACCTCTTCAGCCGCCGCCCTACGCGATCCAGTCGCTAGAGGACCTCCTCCAGGTTTTGAAGGTGCTAGACGGTGTCCCGACCCATGACAAATATGTCGTCCTGAAAAACCAACGTGCGTGGTTCCGAATTGAGTAGGCTCTCCATGTTTCTCTGGACGACTGAATTCCAAACAGGCATTTGTTGTCGATGAACAGTCCCTTGTGCATGTTGATGCAGGTGAGGCCCTTCGAAGACTCCTCCAGCTCCTGCGTCATGTAGGCCGAAGTCAGGTCGAGCTTGGTGAACATCTTGCCTCGTGCCAGCGTCGTAAATAGGTCGTCTGCCTTAGGTAGCGGGTATTGGTCCTGTAGCGAGAAACGATTAATAGTTACTTTATAATCGCCGCAAATTCTGACCGTGCCATCACTTTTGAGTACTGGAACAATCGGGCTGGCCCACTCGCTGAATTCCACTGGGGAGATGATGCCCTCACATTGCAGCCTGTCCAGCTCAATTTCCACTCTCTCTCTCATCATGTGAGGTACCGCTCGCGCCTTGTGGTGAATGGTTCGTGCCTCTGGGACCAAGTGGATCCGTACTTTCGCCCTGGAAAAGTTTCCAATGCCTGGCTCAAAAAGGGAAGAAAATTTGTTCAGAACCTGGGTGCATGAGGCCTCATCGACATGTGATAGCGCTCGGATGTCACCCCAGTTCCAGCGGAATTTGCCCAGCCAGCTCCTTCCAAGCAGTGTGGGGCCATCGCCCAGGACAATCCAGAGTGGCAGTTTGTGCACCGTGCCCTCGTAGGTGATCTTGACCATGGTGCTGCCTGGGACAGTGATAAGCTCTTTGGTGTACGTTCTCAGTTTCGTGTGGATGGGGCTCAGGGCTGGTCTGAGTGATTTGTTGCACCACAGTGTCTCAAACATCTTTTTACTCATGATGGATTGGCTAGCACCAGTGTCCAGTTCCATGGCTACGGGTAAGCCATTCAATTTTACATTTAGCATTATAGGTGGACATTTCGTCAAAAATGTGTGCACCCCATGTACTTCAGCAACTGCCTCCTCTCTCTGAGGCTCGAAATTGCTTTGATCCACCATGGACTGATCTTCCTCTGCCACATGGTGGTTAACAGGTTTTACAGAGCTTGCAACTCGTCGGCAAGCTTGTTGGAGGTGCCCCATTGTTCCACAGCTCTTGCAAACATACTCTTTGAAGCGGCATGAATAGGCTGAATCGAAGCCTCCACAATGCCAAAACTTGGATACATTACACTCGATCCCTTCATCTAATTCATTGATATAGATTCTAAGTAATTCAGGCCCAAGCACTGATCCTTCCAGCACCCAACTAGTAACAGCCTGACAACCTGAAAATGATCTGTTTATCCCGATTCTCTGTTTTCTTTCCTTTAACCAATCCTCTATCCATGCTAATATATTACTCCGAATCCCATGAGCCCTTGTCATGGGCGACAACCTTCTCGTGTGGCATCTTATCGAATGCTTTTTGAAAATCTAAATATACAACATCCCTTTATCTACCCTGCTGGTTACATCCTCAAAAAACTCTACTAGATGGGCAATAAATGCCAGCCTTGTCAGCAACACCCTTATCTAGTGAATGGAAAAAAAAAGAACTTCAAGCTCCAACAATTCTCTGTGTAAAGGAATTTCTTCTAATATCTCTCTTGATTGTCAATGGTTAACAAAATCGATATTACATTCCCCATTTGAGGCAAGTACTGACTGGCTTAACGTACTTATGGACATTCTAAGCAGTAATTGGAAACTGTTCCAGACAGCCCGAAAATTGTACCTGAGGTTTGCTGAGGGCATCATGGACAATGGTCAGTCCGATACGTTGTAAGCAACAATTAGCCAGATATATCCCCATTGTGTACTGATTAGTATTTACAATTATATTAGGATGTGTAAAGTCAATGAAAAATGTGAAAACAAGACCAACGGAAGTTTGGATTACAGCATTTGAGGGGGCAGAAAAGACTCAAAATAAAGTAACAGACATGCAGACTGCAGAAACTTCAGAGAGTTCAATCAGCCAATGGCTCGTGCTAGCCAACTGGAGTCCAGCAGGACTGAAAACTATCAAGCCACCGATCAAGTCCACCTAACCTTCTGCTGTGGTGCTCAGCTCATTCCCGAGCCGGGCTTGTCATAAGAACATAAGAACATAAGAACATAAGAACATAAGAATTAGGAACAGGAGTAGGCCATCTAGCCCCTCGAGCCTGCTCCGCCATTCAATAAGATCATGGCTGATCTGGCCGTGGACTCAGCTCCACTTACCCGCCCTCTCCCCGTAACCCTTAATTCCCTTATTGGTTAAAAACCTATCTATCTGTGACTTGAACACATTCAATGAGCTAGCCTCAACTGCTTCCTTGGGCAGAGAATTCCACAGATTCACAACCCTCTGGGAGAAGAAATTCCTTCTCAACTCGGTTTTAAATTGGCTCCTCCGTATTTTGAGGCTGTACCCCCTAGTTCTAGTCTCCCCGACCATTGGAAACAACCTCTCTGCCTCTATCTTGTCTATCCCTTTCATGATTTTAAATGTTTCTATAAGATCACCCCTCATCCTTCTGAACTCCAACGAGTCAATCTATCATCATAAGGTAACCCCCTCATTTCTGGAATCAGCCTAGTGAATCGTCTCTGTATCCCTTCCAAAGCTAGTATATCCTTCCTGAAGTAAGATGACCAAAACTGCATGCAGTACTCCAGGTGCAGACTTACCAATACCTTATACAGTTGCAGCAGGACCTCCCTGCTTTTGTACTCCATCTCTCTCTCAATGTAGGCCAACATTCCATTCGCCTTCCTGATTACCTGCTGCACCTGCAAACTAACCTTTTGGGATTCATGCACAAGGACCCCCAGGTCCCTCTGCACCACAGCATGTTGTAATTTCTCCCCATTCAAATAATATTCCCTTTTACTGTTTTTTTTCCCCAAGGTGGATGACCTCACACTTTCCGACATTGTATTCCATCTGCCAAACCTTAGCCCATTCGCTTAACCTATCCAAATCTCCTTGCAGCCTCTCTGAGTCCTCTACACAACCCGCTTTCCCACTAATCTTAGTGTCATCTGCAAATTTTGTTGCACTACACTCTGTCCCCTCTTCCAGGACATCTATGTATATTGTAAACAGTTGTGGTCCCAGCACTGATCCCTGTGGCACACCACTAACCACCAATTTCTAACCGGAAAAGGACCCATTTATCCCGACTCTCTGTTTTCTGTTAGCCAGCCAATTCTCGATCCATGCTAATACATTTCCTCTGACTCCGCGTACCTTTATCTTCTGCAGTAACCTTTTGTGTGGCACCTTATCGAATGCCTTTTGGAAATCTAAATACAACACATCCATCGGTACACCTCTATCCACCATGCTCGTTCTATCCTCAAAGAATTCTAGTAAGTTAGTTAAACATGATTTTCCCTTCATGAATCCATGCTGCGTCTACTTGATTGCACTATTCCTATCTAGATGTCCCGCTATTTCTTCCTTAATGATAGTTTCAAGCATTTTCCCCACTACAGATGTTGAACTAACCGGCCTATAGTTACCTGCCTTTTGCCTGCCCCCTTTTTTAAACAGAGGCGTTACATTAGCTGCTTTCCAATCTGCTGGTACCTCCCCAGAGTCCGATAATTTTGGTAGATTATAACGAATGCATCTGCTATAACTTCCACCATCTCTTTTAATATCCTGCATTTCATTAGGACCAGGGGACTTGTCTACCTTGAGTCCCATTAGCCTGTCCAGCACTACCCCCCTAGTGATAGTGATTGTCTCAAGGTCCTCCCTTCCTACATTCCTGTGGCCTGCAAATTTTGGCATGGTTTTTGTGTCTTCCACTGTGAAGACCGAAGCAAAATAATTGTTTAAGGTCTCAGCCATTTCCACATTTCCCATTTTTAAATCCCCCTTCTCATCTTCAAAGGGACCAACATTTACTTTATTAATTCTTTTCCGTTTTATATATCTGTCAAAGCTTTTACCATCTGTTTTTCTGTTTTGCGCAAGTTTACCTTCCCTTTATTGCTTTTTTAGTCATTCTTTGCTGTTGCTTAAAATTTTCCCAATCCTCTAGTTTCCCACTAACCTTGGCCACCTTATATGCATTGGTCTTTGATTTGATACTTTCCTTTATTTCCTTGGTTATCCACGGCTGGTTATCCCTTCTCTTGCCGCCCTTCTTTTTCACTGGAATATATTTTTGTTGCGCACTATGAAAGAGCTCCTTAAAAGTCCTCCACTGTTCCTCAATTGTGCCACCGTTTAGTCTTTGTTTCCAGTCTACTTTAGCCCTCATCCCATTGTAGTCCCCTTTGTTTAAGCATAGTACGCTCATTTCTGACACAACTTCATCACCCTCAATCTGTATTACAAATTCAACCATACTGTGATCACTCATTCCGAGAGGATCTTTTACTAGGAGATCGTTTATTTTTCCTGTCTCATTACACAGGACCAGATCTAAGATGGCTTGCTCCCTTGTAGATTCTGTTACATACTGTTCTAAGAAACAATCCCGTATGCAGTCTATGAATTCCTCCTCCAGGCTACCCCGTGCGATTTGATTTGACCAATCGATATGTAGGTTAAAATCCCCCATGACTACTGCCATTCCTTTTTCACATGCCTCCATTATTCCCTTGATTATTGCCCGCCCCACCGTGAAGTTATTATTTGGGGACCTATAAACTACGCCCACCAGTGACTTTTTCCCCTTACTATCTCTAATCTCCACCCAAAATGATTCAACATTTTGTTCATTGGAGCCAATATCATCGCTCACAACTGCCCTGATATCATCTTTTATTAACAGAGCTACCCCACCTCCTTTCCCTTCTTGTCTATCTTTCTGCATCGTCAGATACCACTGCATGTTTAATGCCCAGTCTTGGCCACCCTCCAACCATGTTTCTGTAATGGCCACCAAATCATACCCATTTGTAATGATTTGTGCCGTCAACTCATTTATTTTATTTCGAATGCTGCATGCATTTAGGTAGAGTGTTTTCATCCTAGTTTTTAAACCATGATTTTTAGTTTTGACCCCTCCTGCAGCCCCTTTATATTCAGTGGCCCTTTTTGTTTCTTGCCTTGGGTTTCTCTGCCCTCCACTTTTACTCATCTCCTTTCTGTTTTTTGTTTTGTCTCCTTTTTGTTTCCCTCTGTCTCCCTGTATTGGTTCCCATCCCCCTGCCATATTAGTTTAACTTCTCCCCAACAGCACCAGCAAACACTCCCCCTAGGACATTGATTCCGGTCCTGCCCAAGTGCAGATCGTCCGGTTTGTACTGGTCCCACCTTCCCCAGAACCTGTTCCAATGCCCCAGGAATTTGAATCCCTCCCTGCTGCACCACTGCTCAAGCCACGTATTCATCTGTGCTATCCTGCGATTCCTACTCTGACTAGCACGTAGCACTGGTAGCAATCCCGAGATTACTACTTTTGAGGTCCTACTTTTTAATTTAGCTCCTAGCTCCTTAAATTCGTCTCGTCGGACCTCATCCCTTTTTTTATCTATGTCGTTGGTACCAATGTGCACCAAGACAACTGGCTGTTCTCCCTCCCTTTTTAGAATGTCCTGCACCCACTCGGAGACATCCTTGACTCTTGCACCAGGGAGGCAACATACCATCCTGGAGTCTCGGTTGCGGCCGCAGAAGTGCCTATCTATTCCCCTTATGATTGAATCCCCTATCACTATCGCTCTCCCACTCTTTTTCCTGCCCTCCTGTGCAACAGAGCCAGCCACGGTGCCATGAACTTGGCTGCTGCTGCCCTCCCCTGATGAGTCATCCCCTTCAACAGTACCCAAAGCGGTGTATCTGTTTTGCAGGGGGATGACCACAGGGGACCCCTGCACTTCCTTCTTTGCACTGCTCTTCCTGCTGGTCTTCCATTCCCTAGCTGGCTGTGGACCCTTCTCATGCGGTAAGACCAACTCGCTACACATGCCACTCACGTTATTCTCAGCATCGTGAATGCTCCAGAGTGAATCCACCCTCAGCTCCAATTCCGCAACGCGGTCCGTCAGGAGCTGGAGGCGGATACACTTCCCGCACACGTAGTCGCCAGGGACACCGGAGTCGTCCCTGAGTTCCCACATGGTACAGGAGGAGCATAATACCCGACCGAGCTCTCCTGCCATGCCTTAACCCTTAGATACCCTTAAATTGGCAACAACAATATTACAGTTTACTTACTGATCTAAAAAAGAAAAAGAAAAGCTACTCACCAATCACCAGCCAATCACTTACCCCCTTGGCTGTGACATCACCTTTTGATTCTTCTTCTTGATCTACTTCTTTTTTGCCTTCTCTCCCCCCTGTAGCTGCACCGGTACGTCTTTATAGGCCGCTCCGACGCTGCTCCCGCCTCTCGCCAACTGCCGCTGCCTGTGGAACACCCGCTGGGCCTTTATAGGCCTCACCACGCTGCTCCCGCCTCTCGCCAACTGCCGCTGCCTGTGGAACACCCGCTGGGCCTTTATAGGCCGCTCCGACGCTGCTCCCGCCTCTCGCCAACTGCCGCTGCCTGTGGATTGTCAACAACGTGCGATCTTTATTGACATTTAACTCCAGCTGGCAATAGCATATTGGCCACAATAACCTTCCCACTGCAACAACAGCTAAGTCCTGGCTTTATAGGAGAATGTGTGAACAGTTTTGAATGGGTTGCTTGTTATTGTTTGACTTTCTTAGGTTCGGTGTCAGTGGCTGGAACCATTATCGGAGAAGTGCTAACATTGGCAGAGGAGATAAAGCATGCTTGTTGCCAAGCAAGCCATGGGATTCAGTGAATGTGATTGCTCAGGGTTTAGTTCATACAACAACACCAACATGGGGCAGCGTAGAGTCCCAACCAGATTAAATTTGCCTTGCCAGAAAAGCAGGAACAAACTTAAATGGCTTTTAACCAGAATTAAGGTTCTCTCTCTTTCAGCTGAGTATTACTTTAAAGGTGACTATTACTGGACAGCGAGTGGCAGACGAGAGAAAGACGTGGAGGCCCTGACCTGAGTGAGAAAACCAGTGGCAGGTCGGGGCCATAAAAGGAGCGGAGGTGCGGCGGCCCGGGAGCAACGTGGCAGCCATTTCAGGGAGCAGCGCGAGCTGGTGCAGGAGGACAACGGCAGCGAAGAGTGACATCATCAAGGCCCAGGTCAGTGATTTTAGTGTGGGCAGATATAGCAGTGGAGGGATGTAATCGGGGCGTGAGTTCGGGGCCAGGGGCCCATGGACCAGCCCACACTGCAATATGTGAGCGCACTAGGCCCGTGCAGCAGAGCAGGTCTCCAGTCGTCTTGCATAACCCTTGCCACTGGACCAAGACCCAACTCTGTCAAGCCCCTGTGGTGGCTGGTGTGCAACGGCCACCACACGTTAAAAAAATCCACGCACAGGCATCTTCCACCCTTCAGGATGTAGTTCAGCATCTGGAATATTAGGTCCTTCATTGAAACAGCTGTCAACTCACCCTTTTTTTGGCGTGGAAGCAAGTCATCTTCGTTTTGAGGGACTGCCTATGATGGCTTTAAAGGTCTATTTATCAAGGAGGCATTGAGGGTATCCTTGAAGCGTTTCCTCTGCCCACCTGGGGCTCGGTTGCCGTGTCGAAGCTCCGCGTAGAGTGCTTGATTTGGGAGTCTCGTGTTGGGCATGCGGACGATGTGGCCCACCCAACGGAGCTGTTCAAACGTGGTCAATGCTTCGGTGCTGAGGATGTTGGCCTGAGCGCGAACACTGACATTGATGCGTCTATCCTGCCAATTTGAGGAGTAGACACCTCAAATCGCTGGAAAAATACCACCAACGATGTCACCGTAAGATCCTGCAAATCCCCTGGGAGGATAGACACATCAACGTCAGTGTTCTCGATCAGGCCAACATCCCTGGAATCGAAGCACTGACCGCACTCGACCAGCTCCGTTGGATGGGCCACATTGTCCGCATGCCGGACAGAAGATTGCCAAAGCAAGCGCTCTATGCGAAACTCCTACACGGCAGGTGGGCAGAGGAAACATTTCAAGGACACCCTCAAAGCCTCCTTGATAAAGTGCAACATCCCCACCAACATCTGGGAGTTCTTGGCCAAAGACCGCCCTAAGTGGAGGAAGAGCATCCGGGAAGGCACTGAGCACCTCGAGTCTCATTGCCGAGAGCATGCAGAAAACAAGTGCAGGCAGCGGAAGGGGCAAGTGGCAAACCAGACTCCCCACCCACCCTTTCCTCCAACGGCTGTCTGTCCCACCTGCGACAGAGACTGCAATTCCCGTATTGGACTCTTTAGTCACCTGGAATGGAAGCAAGTCATCCTCGACTCCGAGGGACTGCCTGTGATGATGAGGCCTATTAAACTCTCAGTTTGGTGCAGAAGCAAAGTGATCTCAAATACACATCAGTCCACAAAACCCAGGCTGATGCTTCAGTACAGTACCGAGGGAGTGCTACACTGTCAGAGGTGACATTCTTCGGATGAGACATTAAACTTAGGTTTCGTCTGCTCGCTCAGGTGGCTGTGTATCTCTCCCCCAACAAGTAGTCATTACCTCATTGCTGTTTATGGGAGCTTGCTCTGTGCAAATTGGCTCCATATTTCCTACATTACTACAGTGAATACACTTTAAAAGTACTTCAGTGGCTGTGAAACACTTTGGGTTGGATATTCAGTCTTTTCTCATCCCTGTTAGCGTCCTGGAGCGGCGACATTGGTGGCGCTAAGCACTTCTGGGCGGGATGGTGTGCAACACCAATGGTTGTGACACTGGCTCGATTTTTGACTGCCGTTGGATCCGTAGCACTCCGTAGAGCGCCCTGCTGGGACTGCCTGTGAAAGCTGGTGGGCCGAGCTGTAGCGGCCACAGGGAAGTAAGTAATGTCGACCTCAGGTAAGTGTGATTGTTTTTTATTTTATTTCTTTGCAATTTATGTTATGTTGTGAATTATTTATTGAGAATGTGATTTTTTTCAGGTTTTTTTTGTTCTCCCAGGCCTCTCTGAGAGCACTCCGAGGTCGACTGTTTAGTTCGGGATTTTCATTTGCTCAGCCGGCCCAGCGCACTAAAAGAGGTGTGTAACACTTCCCTTAGCGCTCCGCCCCTCAGGGCCCAGCTAATGAATTTACCTGACTGAGGCGCAAACTGTTCCCAGGCGCAAACTTTACCTGCTACGCTGCCATTACCACCCCCAAATGAGCAGAGTCATCCTGAGTTTGTGAAATGTATTAGATAAATGCAGTTCTTTCTTCTTCTTTTACATAATCATCATATCTGAGCTTTTAAAAAATTTGTTCCTGGGATGCTGGTATCGCTGGTAAAGCCAGCATTTATTACTCATCCCTAATTGCCCTTGAGAAGATGGTGGTGAGCTGCCTTCTTCAGCCACTGGAGTCTGTATAGCGAAGGTACTCCCAAAATGCTATTATGGAGGGTGCTCCAGGATTTTGACCCAACGATGATGAAGGAAAGGCGATATATTTCCAAGTCAGGATGGTGTGTGATTTGGAGGGGAGCTCGCAGGTGATGGTGTTCTCATGCTTCTGCTGCCCTTGTCCTTCTAGGTGGTATAGGTCCTGGGTTTGGGAGGTACTGTCGAAGAAGCCTTGGTGAGTTGCAGTGCATCTTGCAGATGGCACACACTGCCGCCACAGTGGAGCGGGTGAATGTTGAACGAGATGGATGGGGTGAGAATCAAGCAAGCTGCTTTGTCCTGGATGGTGTCAAGCGTCTTGAGTATTGTTAGAGCTGCACTAATCCAGACAAGGAGAGAGTATTCCAGCACACTCCTGACCAGTGATGGTGGAAACGCTTTGGGGAATCAGAAGGTGAGACACTCATCGCAGAATACCCAGCCTCTCGCCTGCTCTTGTAGCCACAGTATTTAAATGGCTGGTCCAATTAAGTTTCTGGTCAATGATAACCTCCCAGGATATTGATTTGGGGGAATTCGGCAATGCTAATGCCATTGAATGTTAAGGAGTGGTGATTAGACGCTCTCTTGTTGAAGCATTGACCCCACTCGATCAGCTCCACTAGGCAGGTCACATAGTTCGCATGCCAGACATGAGACTCCCAAAGCAAGTGCTCTATGCGGAGCTCCTTTACGACAAACAAGACAAAGGTGAGCAGCGGAAACGTTACAAGGACACCCTCAAAAGCCTCCCTGATAAAGTGCGACATCCCTACTGACACTTGGGAGTCCCTGGCCAAAGACGGCCCTAAGTGGAGAAAGTGCATCCGGGAGGGTGCTAAGCACCTCGAGTCTCATCGCCGAGATCATGCAGAAATCAAGCGCAGGCAGCGGAAAGAGCGTGTGGCAAACCAGTCCCACTCACCCTTACCCTCAACGACGATCTGTCCCACCTGTGACCGATTCTGTGGCTCTCGTATTGGACTGTTCAGTCACAAAGAACTCACTTTAGGAGTGGAAGCAAGTCTTCCTCGATTCTGATGGACTGCCTATGATGATAATGATGATGATGATTGTTGTGTATCTGTAAAGCATGCACTCCCATGTTCCGCCACCAGGGGGCTCATACCCTGAAGTCCCAAGGGATCCCAGCATCCCTTGGGAGCACTGTATATAAGCCGGCCCTGAAGGCCTGTTTCTCACTCTGGAGTGTCTTATTAAAGACTGAGGTCACTGTTACTTTAACCACCCTGTGTGCAGTCTCACCTGTGTTAGGAACACAATAACTGGCAATGAGAATACGAATCCAACGCAAAAATGCAGCAAACTGTGGGCACCCTGGAGAAGTTCTCGGAGGGTGAGGACTGGGAAGCCTATGTCGAATGGCTAGACCAGTACTTTGTAGCCAATGAGCTGGACGGAGAAGGAAGCGCTGCAAAAAGGAGAGCGGTCCTCCTCACAGTCTGCGGGGCACCGACCTACAGCCTCATGAAGAATCTTCTGGCTCCGGTGAAACCCACAGATAAGACGTATGAGGAGCTGTGTACACTGGTTCGGGAGCATCTTAACTCGAGGGAGAGCGTGCTGATGGCGAGGTATCGGTTCTACGCGTTCCAGTGATCTGAAGGTCAGGAAGTGGCGAGCTACGTCGCCGAGCTAAGGCGACTTGCAGGACAATGTGAGTTTGATGGCGACCTGGAGCAAATGCTCAGAGAAATTTTTGTACTGGGCATTGGCCACGAGACCATCCTATGAAAACGTTTGACTGTCGAGTTCCCGAACCTCCGTAAGGCCGTTGCGATAGCACAGGCGTTTATGTCCACCATTGATAACACCAAACAAATCTCTCAGCACACAAGTGCTAGCAATGTTCATAAATTAACTGGAACTGTGTTTGCGAGCAGAAATGTACAAGGCAGAACCCATGAGTCTGCAACTGCCAGCCGGCCTTAGATGACCCAGATGATCTGTTGCAACTGTACAGGGTATTGGTGAGGCTGCACCTGGAGTACTGTGTGCAGTTTTGGTCACCTTACTTAAGGAAGGATATACTAGCTTTGGAGGGGGTACAGAGATGATTCACGAGGCTGATTCCGGAGATTAGGGGGTTACCTTATGATGATAGATTGAGTAGACTGGGTTTTTACTCGTTGGAGTTAAGAAGGATGAGAGGTGATCTTATAGAAACATTTAAAATAATGAAAGGGATAGACAAGATAGAGGCGGAGAGGTTGTTTCCACTGGTCGGGGAGACTAGAACTAGGGGGCACAGCCTCAAAATAAGGGGGAGCCAATTTAAAACCGAGTAGAGAAGGAATTTCTTCTCCCAGAGGGTTGTGAATCTGTGGAATTCTCTGCCCAAGGAAGCAGTTGAGGCAAGCTCATTGAATGTATTCAAATCACAGATAGATAGATTTTTAACCAGTAAGGGAATTAAGGGTTATGGGGAACGGGCTGGTAAGTGGAGCTGAGTCCACGGCCAGATCAGCCATGATCTTGTTGAATGGCGGCGCAGGCTCGAGGGGCTAGATGGCCTACTCCTGTTCCTAATTCTTATGTTCTTATGTTCTTATGACTCAGAGTCCGCAACAAAGGATGAATGCAAGGCAATTCACACCTTGTTGGCGTTGTGGAGGCTTCCATTCAGCCTATTCATGCCGCTTCAAAGGGTATGTTTGCAAGAGCTGTGGAACAATAGAGCACCTTCAATGAGCTTGCAAACGAGCTGCAAGCTCTGTAAAACCTGTTAACCACCACGTGGCAGAGGAAGATCGGTCCATGGTGGATCAAAGCAATTTCGAGCCTCAGAGAGAGGAGGCAGATGCTGAAGTACACGGGGTGCACGCATTTTCGACGAAATGTCCACCTATAATGCTAAACGTAAAATTGAATGGCTTATAAAGTAACTATTAATCATTTCTCACTACAGGACCTAAGGCAGATGGCTGGCAGGAGGCAAGAAGTTCACCAAGCTCGACATGACTTCGACATGACGCACAAGGGACTGTTCATCTACAACAGATGCCCATTTGGAATTCGGTCGGCTGCAGCGATCTTCCAGAGAAACATGGAGAGCCTACTCAAGTCGATACCACACACGGTGGTCTTTCAGGACAACATATTGGTCACGGGTCAGGACACCGCCGAACACATACAAAACCTGGAGGAGGTCCTCCAGCGACTGGATCGCATAGGGCTGCGGCTGAAGAGGTCGCAATGCGTCTTCGTGGCAACAGAAGTGGAGTTTTTGGGGAAAAAGATCGCGGCGGATGGCATTTGGCCCACAGACGCCAAGACAGAGGCTATCAGGAATGCGCCCAGGCCACAGAACATCACGGAGCTGCGGTCGTTCCTGGGACTCCTCAACTATTTTGGTAACTTCCTACTGGGGTTAAGCACCCTTTTAGAGCCCCTACAGGTGTTATTGCGCAAAGGTGAGAACTGGGTATGGGGAAAAAAACAAGTAATTGCTTTTGAGAAAGCCAGAAACATTTTCTGCTCCAACAAGCTGCTTGTATTGTATAACCCGTGTAAAAGACTTGTGCTAGCATGTGATGTGTCATCGTACGGAGTCGGGTGTGTATTACAACAAGCTAACGTTGCGGGGAAGTTGCAACCTGTCGCCGATGCTTCCAGGAGCTTGTCTAAGGCCGAGAGGGCCAACTGCATGATTGAGAAAGAGGCATTAGCGTGTATGTTCATGGTAAAGAAAATGTATCAGTACCTGTTTGGCCTCAAATTTGAGCTGGAAACCGATCGCAAGCCCCTCACATCCCTATTCGCTGAAAACAAGGGGATAAATACAAATGCCTCAACCCACATACAAAGGTGGGCACTCGCGCTATCAGCGTATAACTGTACCATCCGCCACAGGCCAGGCACCGAGAACTGTGCGGATGCTCTCAGTCGGCTACCATTGCCCACCACTGGGGTGAAAATGGTGCAGCCTGCAAACTTGTTGATGGTGGCGCAGCCCGCAGACTTGTTGATGGTCATGGAAACATTTGAAAATGATAAATCACCTGTCACAGCCCACCAGGTTAGGACTTGGACCAGCCAAGATCCTCTGCTGTCCCTAGTGAAAAACTGTGTACTGCAAGGGAGCTGGGACAGCATCCCCGTTGAAATGCAATAGCCAATTAAGCTGTTCCAGCGGTGAAAGGACGAGCTGTCCATTCATGCAGACTGCCTGTTGTGGGGTAACCGCATCGTGCTACCAAAAAATGGCAGGGAGACGTTCATCTCGGATCTCCACAGCACACACCCGGGTATAGTAATGATGAAAGCGATAGCCAGATCCCACGTGTGGTGGCCCGGTATCGACTCTGACTAAGAGTCCTGTGTACGGCAATGCAGCGTATGTGCTCAGTTGAGCAATGCGCCCAGAGAGGCACCACTAAGTTTGTGGTCCCGACCCTCCAGACCATGGTCGAGGATCCATGTCAACTATGCGGGTCCGTTTCTCAGTAAAATGTTCCTGGTGATGGTGGATCTTTTTTCAAAATGGATTGAATGTGAAATAATGTCGGGAAGCACCGCCACCGCCAGCATTGAAAGCCTGAGGGCCATGTTTGCCACCCACGGCCTGCCTGACATACTGGTCAGTGACAACGCGCCATGTTTCACCAGTGCCGAATTTAAAGAATTCATGACCCGCAATGGGATCAAACATGTCACCTCGGCCCCGTTTAAACCAGCCTCCAATGGGCTGGCAGAGTGGGCAGTACAAACAATCAAACAGAGCCTTAAACGAGTCACAGAAGGCTCACTCCAAACCCGCCTGTCCCGAGTACTGCTCAGCTACCGCATGAGACCCCACTCGCTCACAGGGGTGCCCCTGGCTGAACTACTCATGAAACGGACACTTATAACCAGACTCTCGCTGGTTCACGCCAACCTGCATGATCAGGTAGAGAGCAGGCGGCAGCAACAAAATATAAACAATGGTCGCATCATAGTGTCATGGTAAATTGATCTGAATGACCCTGTGTATGTGCTAAACTGTGGACATGGTCGCAAGTGGATCGTGGGCACGGTGATAGCTAAAGAAGGGAGTAGGTTGTTTGTAGTCAAACTAGACAATGGACAAATTTGCAGAAAGCACCTGGACCAAACGATACAGCGGTTCACAGACTGCCCTGAACAACCCACAGCAGACACCACCTTTTTCAAGCACACAACACACACCCAAAGGATCAACGACACCACGCCGGACCAGGAAATCAAACCCATCACGCCCAACAGCCCAGCAAGGCCAGGCTCACCCAGCAGCCCGGCAGGGCCATCAACATACCAATACAGTGAGGGCACAGCCAACACACCAGAACAGACATTTGTACCGAGGCAGTCCACCAGGGAAAGAAAAGCTCCCGACCGCTTCACCTTGTAAATAGTTTTCACTTTAACTTTGGTGGGGGAGTGATGCTGTGTATCTGTAAAGCATGCACTCCCATGTTCCGCCACCAGGGGGTTCATCCCCTGAAGTCCCAAGGGATCCCAGCATCCCTTTGGAGCACTGTATATAAGGCCTGTTCCTCACTTTGGAGTGTCTTATTAATGACTAAGATCACTGTTACTTTAACCTCCCTCTGTGTTATGAATACAATAATGATGATGTTGGAGAATAGTCATTGCCTGGCGTGAATGCTACTTGCCACTTATCAACTCAAGCTTGAATGTCGTCCAGATCTTGCTGCACGTGGCCATAGACTGTTTCATTATCTGAGGAGTTGTGAATGGAACGGGACACAGTGCAATCATCAGCGAACATTCCTACTTCTGACCTTATGATGGAGGGAAGGTCATTGAGGAAGCAGCTGAAGATGGTTCGGCCTAGGACACTGCCCTGAGGAACTCCTGCAGTGGTGATTGGCCTCTGACAACCACAACCATCTTCTAGGTATGACTCTAGCCAGTGGAGAGTCTTTCCCCTGATTCCCATTGATTTCAATTTTACAAGAGTTCCTTGGTGCTAGATTCTGCCACAATTGCTGCCTTGTCAAGGGCAATCACTCTCACCTCACTTCTGGAATTCGACTCTTTTGTCCATGTTTGGACCAAGGTTGTAATGAGGCCTGGAGCTGAGTGGTCCTGGCAGAACCCATACTGAGCATCGGTGAGCAGGTTAGTGGTGAGTAAGTGCAACTTGATCGCGCTGTCGGCAGCAAGTTCCATCATTTTGCTGATGATTGAGAGTGGACTGATGGGGCAGTAATTAGCCGGATTGGACTTCTCCTGTTTTTTGTGGACAGGACATACTTGGGCAGTTTAACATATTGTTGATCTGAGGATCCAGAGCTTGTCGATCTGAGGATTACATTAAGCAATGAGGTATGAGAATACCATAGGAGCGCAGTTATGCTGCCACATTCGTATTCCTGCGCAACAGCTTTGCTTTGATTCTAATTGGAGCACTGTGAGTCTTACTCAGAGGAACTCAATGGGGCAGAAATTGCCCTCCGCCCCGTTTGAGGCTGATAATTTGTATTCTGTGATGAATTACCGGCCGAATCGATGGAGCGGAGAATAGAGGATAATTGCTCTCTTTTCATTCAAGAGGTTTTTGGGGCACCAAAGAAGCTAGTCGGGAGTGGGATGGAAGACGGGCGATGTCATCAGTGCCATACTGAGCACATTAGCATAACGCTAATGACGTCAGCGCAAAGCGGACGTGCCGCATCACACTGATGCGTATCAATGTCCCTCCCTCTCATTTCAATATCCCTCCCTCTGCGAGGCATACATTGAGCCCACTCGCCCACCAGGGAGGATTTTGGCCGGGCCAACCGCCCGGTACCCAAGATGGGGTGCCAGCGTGCCTATTGGCGACCCGGCCAAACCCATGACCGCCATTGTCGGGCCAACTGCAGAGTTGGCCGGCAATTAAAATAAAATGGCGGCCACAGCGGTGCGCCCTCTCCTTTAAGGTTGCACCGCCCAGCTACTGGCAGGTTCCCGCTGACAGAAGCTGTTGGGGGCTCCGACCGGCAGCGGCTCCGCGCCCACGAGCAATTTCCCTCATGGGGCAGAAGGGGCTGTTGTGTTCCCGACAACGGGTCAGAGCGGCGGGGGGGCGGTGGAAACACAGGGTGCGACGGAAACCTGTTTCCACCGCCCCTTACTCGGGGGCAATTCCACATGCGTCGGAAAGGACTTACCGCCCCGTTTCCACCTCTTAGAGGCCTTAAGGAAGGGGGAAATTCCGGCCCCAAACTGTTTAAGCTTTACACTGTGTGAAGATAATGTAAAATTAACTATCTTACATGCAATATGTATATTAAACAGTTTCCTGACTGTAGAATCTTTGCTGTTTGTCAGTTCCTGCTCTGATATTTTTAATATTTCTTCTTGGGATGTGCGCACTGCTGGCAACATCAGCATTTATTGCCCACCCCTAGTTTCCCTGAGATGGTGGTGGGCTTTCTTAAAGCACTTGTATTCAAACTGAGTAGTTTTTGAGGACACTTTATAGGACATTAAGGGGCCGAAATTGCTCTTCTCCCTAAGGCCTGTTACCACCACAAATCGGCAGAGTGGAGTGGCCGCCGACTTTTGGTGGAATGGCGCTGATAGCCCAAATGCCCTTCTGAGGTTCCCCCTACCACTCCGCTGCTACTGATCCATCTTAAGCGCGTCATCACCGTGCGCAGCGGTGATCTAACCCCTCCCCGACGACGATATTCCCCCGGGAAAATCCTCGGCAAGCCCAGCGTTGCCAAAACAAGCTTTTCCTCGGTGGCCCAATGAGGCTCTGGCCTTCTGCTGCAGTGGTGCATGTTCCCTCAGAGGCCTCCTTGTGAGGGTCGAGCCTGTACATGGAGTAGGCTCAGTGTTGGTAGGGCAATGCCTTGTGCACATTGCGAGAGGCAGGATGTCACGCAGGAGAAGACGGTGCCATCAGCAACGGGTACAGAGGCAGTGGGCAAGGAAGCCAGCAGTCATGGCTTCCCAACATGGAGAAAGGCCTGCAGAAGGCCGCAGACCTTCACGTAGAGAGGGTGGCCACGAGGGAGATGGCGTGAGGAGCAGGGTCAGGTACACTGACCCCCCCCCCCCCGTAGCAGCAACCTGCAGAGGCTGAAGAACATCAGCAGGAACAGAGCGAATACGATCAGCCAGCTGCCATCGGAGGAGCCCAGCACAAGCTTGGGGGAAGGAGGCCCTGCTGTCAAAGGGTGTATCGATGTCAGTTTTCATTCCTGGAGCTCAATGATGAACAATATTTGTGAAGGCTGCGATTTAGAAAGGACATACTGAGGGAGTTTTGCAATCTCCTGCGGGCAGATCTGCAGCCTCAGACAAGGTTGAGGACAGCTCTCACCATTGAGACCAAGGTCACCATAGCTCTCAACTTTTATGTGACGGGCTCTTTCCAGTCTGCAACTGCAGACATATCCAACATATCCCAAGTCTCCGCCCATCGCTCCATCCGGCAGGTGACCGATGCTCTGTATAAGAGAAGAGTCCAATATATCTCCTTCCCCATACCAGGGAGAAGCAGGTAGAGTGGCAAGCTGGATTTATCTGGATTGCAGGGTTCCCCAGGGTGCAGGGTGGCATCGACTGCGCACAGGTTGGCCTGAGGGTGCCACTGAACCATCCCGAATTCTTTATGAACAGAAAGGGATTCCATTCCCTGAAGGTGCAGCTGGTGTAGGATTCTGGCAGTTGATGCCAGGTATCCAGGCAGCAGCCACGATTCGTTCATCCTGCACCAGAGCAGTGTGCCGGCCGTCTTCACTGGGCCAAACCACGATTGTGGATGGCTGCTTGTGGCTGCTGACTCCACTTTGGAACCCCAGGACTGCAGCCGAGCATGCATAACAACCACGCTCATTCTGCCACCAGGTGCAATATCAAGCACTGCATCGGGATCCTCAAACAGAGGTTCCGTTGCCTGGATCGCTCTGGTGGCACTTTGCAGTACTCTCCTGAACGGGTCTCCATATTCGTGGTGGTCTGTTGCACGCTGCACAACCTGGATCTCATGAGGGGCAAGCTGCTGGAGGTCGAGCCAGCAGTACCATCTGAGGAGGAGGTGCAGCAGCAGCAGGAGGAGACGCAGGAGGAGGAGGACCATGATCCCCGTCGCCACCCACCCAAGAGATGTCGTCGCCATTCCAACCCTGCAAGGGAGGTGCAGAGACGTCTGATTGTTGTTCGATTCAGATAAATTTCATCTCCACATGACCCTTCAGCTTTTATTTTCCATGGATATCCCAATGAGTGCCTTCATACATAATTGCCCACTCTGAAATGATACACCTGCCCAGGTATAGGTGCCAAAAATAAAGATTTATGACATCATCTAAATCAATGCAAAAAGCAATGCAAAAAACTTATTTCTCACTCTTGTGCATTTCCTTATAACCTCTCTTACACGTGCCTAATCTACGGCTATGCCTCAGTGTTTCCCCTGTGGCTGCCTCATGGCTCTGGGAAGACTGCTGTGTTTCATGTGTGGAACTTGCAGATGTCCTTCGAAGATGCCCTCGACCAGCTTTGGGCCTGGAAGGACTGGCTGCAGACTGGTCAACACCCTCCTGGGAGGGTTCAGTCTGGCTTGGCTCAGGCGAGGCCATGCGTGGAGGCACTGGTGGAGTGACAGGTCTGGGACCAGGAATGCTGCGTCCCTGAGGGAGCGCATCATCTGTATCCTGGTCCGAGGAGCCTGAGTCATTCACCAGGGGCACATTACCACCACCACCAATCTGAGGGAGCTCAGGTTGGGGATGGGGGGGGACACCGGATGGTCCCCCGTGGCTTGTGGTGGATCCAGCTGCGAAGGCAACACTGAGGTGTCAGGTGGCATCGAGCTGAGACTGCATGAGAGCAGCCAGTGTCTCAAAGCCAGCAGACATGGCAGCAGGAAGACGCTCCGTGGCCTGTTGGCCAGAGTGCATGAACATTCTGCGCTTCCAGGGCCACGGCCATCCTCTCCAAACCAGCACCGATGCGCTCGTTCCCTCACGCCTGTGCTGCAATGGCACCTGTCATGTCACCTGCCAGTTGCAGCACCACAGCTGGATCCTCATGGACACTCTGGGAGTCCACCATCGCCTGCACACTGCCTTCGCAGCTGGATCCACCACAAGCCACGGGTGACCATCTGGTGCGTCCCCACATCCCCAATCTGAGCTCCCTCAGATTGATGGTGGTGGTAATGTGCTGTCCCTGGTGAATGACTCAGGCTCCTCGGACCAGGATACAGATGATGCACTCTATGGAGTGAGCAGAGCTGTCGACTATGAGGGAGGCGGAGTCCTCCATGCTCCTCACCACGTCCAACAGGCTCTCTGGGACCCTTTCCAGTGCCCCCGACATCTGGGAATGCATGGCCTCCACCCTTCTCTCATAAGCCGCAACATCGATGGGCTTGTCTGAGTCCTCCTCAGCAGAACGCTGGTGCGGAGTCGCCCACCGGAGAGAGATGGCACCTGAGGCTGCCTAGTCCCATCACCATGCTGCAGCCCTCTACTCCCCGGTGCAACACCCAGTGCAGACCCCTGTACTATCTGCACGGGATCGGACCACCAGTATCTGAACTGGCGCGTGTGGGTGGAAGCAGTGATGCCAGCATTGTCCTCTTCTTCCTCTTCCTCATCACTGAGGTCCCCAAAAGATAGAGAGTGCTCCAGGGTGTCAGCAAGGCTGGAGCCCTCAATGTCCTTGATGCTGTCATTAAGTATTTCGATACTGCTGTACTCAAGGTTGCCATCGAGGCCTGGTACTGATCTGACAGGTGGTGCCTCTCTGTCTCCTGTGCTGCCACTCGGTTCCAGGGTTGACCAATGGATCCACCACAGACCAATCCACATCTGGACTGGGGGTCAAGCAAGGCTGCGTCATCGCACCAACGCACTTTTCGATTTTTTGCTGCAATGCTTCATCTCACCCTTATCAAGCTCCCCGCTGGAGTGGAGCTAAATTATAGAACAAATGGGAATCTGTTCAACCTCCGCCGCCTCCAGGTCAGATTCAAGGTCGTCCCATCCTCTGTCATTAAACTACAGTAAGCAGTCTGTGCACACTCGGAGGCGGATCTTCAAGCCATCGTTAACACCTTCACCAAGACGTACAAGAGCATGGGCCTTACGCTAAACATCCGTAAGACAAAGGTCCTCTACCAACTTGACCCTGCCACACAGCACTGTCCCCCCAATTATCAAAATCCACATCAGGGCCTTGGACAACATGCACCATTTTCCATACCTCAGGAACCTACTGTCAGCAAGAGCAGACATTGACGACGAGGTCCAACACCGCCTTCAATTTGCCAGCGCAGCCTTCGGTCATCTGAGGAAGAGAGTGTTTGAAGACCAGGACCTCAAATCCAGCACCAAGCATATGGTCTACAGGACAGTAGTGATACCCGCCCTCCTATATGGCTCAGAGACATGGACTATATACAGCAGACACCTCAAAACGCTGGAGAAGTACCATCAGCAGTGCCTCCGCAAGATCCTGCAAATTCATTGGCAGGATAGACGCACCAACATCAGTGTTCTCAATCAGGCCAACATCACCGGCATCGAAGCTTTGACCACACTCGTTCAGCTCTGTTGAGCGGCCACATCGTCCGCATGCCTGACACGAGGCTCCCAAAGCAAGCGCTCTACGTGGAGCTTCAACACGGCAAGCAAGCCCCAGGTGGGCAGAGGAAACGCTTCAAGGACACCTTCAATGCCTCCTTGATGAAGTGCAACATCCCCACTGACTCCTGGGAATCCTTGGCCCACGACCGCCCAAAATGGAGGAAGAGCATCCGGGAAGGTGCTGAGCACCTCGAGTCCCATCGCCAAGAACAAGCAGAAACCAAGCATAGACAGCGGAAGGAGCGTGCGTCAACCCAGACTCCCCACCCACCCTTCCCTTCAACCACTTTCTGTCCCACCTGTGACAGAGACTGTAATTCCCACATTGGACACCTCAGTCACCTGAGTGGAAGCAAGTTATCCTCGACCCCGAGGGACTGCCAAGGATGATGTGCTGCCACTCGGTTCCGGGGTTGTCTCCAGGCCTGGCGCTGGTCTCACAGGTGGTGCCTCTCGGTCTCCTCGGCTGCCACTCAGCCTCTCATCTGCAAGCCTAAATGGGAGAAGGGCTGCCATGAGGGGGGAGGTAGGGGATTGATGCATTGAGGCTGCACCGAGCATAGTAGGTGCTGTTGCATTCAGGGAGAGAGAGCATTAAAGGAGGACCTTCGCATACCACATCGGCATCTGCAGTACCGGTGGTAACAGGGAAGGCACCATGTCTGCCAACGACCGCCTCAACCCTCTCCTTCAAGGGTGTGAGAATTTGGAGATCGGCCTCACCAGCACCAGTCCTTCTTTGCTCCATTCTGTTGTGTGCAATTTTGGCCTGCAAAACATGGAATGGTTGGTGAGTACCACTATGATGACGCATCAGAAATGGGTGCACAAGTGTATCCCTGACATGTAACTGTAACGTGAGATGAAAGGGAGCCTCCATTACACAGACTTACACAGATATATAGAGGCCTCAACAATGAAATACTGCTTCAGTGACGATGTAGTGAAGGTGGGAAATAAGAGAAGGATGAAGGAGAGGCTCGCAGATGCAAGGTCAGCAGTTGGTGGAACAGGTACTCACTTTCATCAGATGGATGATGTCATTCAGCAGTTTTCTGCACTGAGTGGCTGTGTGGTTATGAACGGAGGTCCCTGAGACCTCCACAGCAATCTCTCTCCAGACATTGGTAAACACCTCGCGAGTGGGTCTCCCTGCACCTAGCTAAAGGACTCGCTTCCTTCCCTCCACACCTTACATCAGCGTGTCCAGCTCGACACTGAAAATTCTACTTGCTCTTCTTGCTCCAGCAGCACCAGCCATCGTTGGATACAACTCCTTCCCCCCTCAGGGCTTAGCTGCAAACTCTGGCCTTTAAGAAGTCCACGAGCAGCTGACTTGTTAGCTGCAAATGACCACAAGTGTGAATTTCCTTTTGGTAATGCCGATCCAACCCACCCACACCGCTGCAAACTCCCAATTCCCGCCGGTCATTACCGCTGGACGCCGCTTTTTCAAAAACATCCGTGAAAATTGATCGAGTGCCCGCCGCAAACATCGTGACGGTAATGTCGCCAAAAAGACGGTAGGTGCACTAGGTTTCTGGCGGGCCTGAATTTCGTCCCCTTGGACTCCAGGGCCTCATTTAAATATTTAGGTTACAACTCCCACCCAAACCCAGCAGGAATCACTGCCTGGCTGGTGAGTGAGAGTGGGAATTCCAGCAGCAGGAGACCCGTGGGAACAGCTCCTGGGTAAGTGGTGATGGGGTGTGGTGGGGGGGGGGGGGAGGGGGGGAGAGGGGCGGGGGGGTCCAGTGGTGATTTTGATCAGGGAAGCGGAATGAAAGCTCGGGATCAGGGAAGCCCAATTCAGCTCCGGGCAGGTTTGACCGCTCAGGCCTCAGATTGAAACTGTGGATCGGGCCCTAATAGCGTTATATTTAATGAGGAGTCCACCAGCGTGGGGTGGGTGCCTTGCTGTACGCAATTTAAAATTACAGTTGATCAGATCAGGACAGGAAAGGAGCGGGTAAAGTTCCCTGCTCCATTTTAACTGTCCGCCGCCACCCCCCACCCCTGCTCCCCCACTTCCTATGTTCCGCTCGGCAGGGGGAGTTAAAATCAAAGCTTTTAACTCCAGATTTAGATCTGAATCTGACTCCAGAGTGGAGCGGTGATAAATCCCCTGTGGAGAAAAACTCACACCACTTGGGCATTACTCAAGTGTAATTCCTATCCACAAACAGACTGTGCTTATAATATGGCGTTGCACCTCCGAAGCACTTTATAAATCAACAAAGAATACTCCAGAATGTGTCGAGAGTAGAGATTCTTCTACCTATGATGCCAAAATTTTTTTAAATCAATCCTTCTGGAGTGGAGATAGGTGCAGATTTTCAAGTGCACAAATGCAGAGTTCCCTGTTGTTTGTGAATGTTTAATTCTCTTAAGAACATAAGAACGTAAAAATTAGGAGTAGAAGTAGCCCATACAGCCCCTCGAGGCTGCTCCACCATTCAATAAGATCATGGCTGACTTTTGACCTCAACTCCACTTTCCTGCCCGATCCCCATATCCCTTGATTCCTCTAGAGTCTAAAAATCACTCTATCTCAGCTTTGAATATACTCAATGACTCAGCATCCACAGCCCTTTGGAGTAGGGAATCCAAAGATTAACAACCCTCTGAGTGAAGACATTCCTCCTCATCTCCGTCTTAAATGACCAATCCCTTATCCTGAGACTGTGCCCCTTAGTTCTAGACTCTCCAGCCGGGGGAAACAACCTCTCAGCATTTACCCTGTCAATCTCCCTCAGAATCATATGTTTCAATGAGATCACCTCTCATTCTTCTGAACTCCAGAGTCATAAATCTATCAGTCTGATATTTAGAACAAAGCATCAACACAGTCATAATTAACTGAATGAAGTCAGTCTATTTTCCTGCATCGTTGCCAGGTCAGAATCCTGGAATTCCCTCCCTAACAGCACTATGGAAATACCTTCACACACAGACTGCAGCGGTTCAAGAAGGCCCACACCACCTTCTCAAGTACAACTAGACATAGGCATTAAAATGATAGCCTTGTCAGCGATTTCCACATATTGAGAATGAATATATATATATATTTTAAAATTATCTTGTCATGTGCTTTAGGTTGAGTAACTGTCGTAATTATTTTTTATTCGTTCACGGGATGTGGGCGTCGCTGGCAAGGCCGGCATTTATTGCCAATCCCTAATTGCCCTTGAGAAGGTGGTAGTGAGCCGTCTTCGAGAACCGCTGTAGTCCGTGTGGCGAAGGTACTCCCGCAGTGCTGTTAGGGAGGGAGTTCCAGGATTTTGGCCCAGCAATGATGAAGGAATGGCGATATATTTCCAAGTCAGGATGGTGTGTGACTTGATGGGAAATTGGAGGTGGTGGTGCTCCCATGCACCCGCTTCCCTTGACATGCTAGGTGGTAGAGGGTGCGCTTTTGGGAGTTGCTGGCAACGAACCATTGGCGTGTTAGTTGCTGCAGTGCATCTTATAGCTAGTAGATCCTGCAGCAACAGGTGATGGAGGAAGTGAATATTTTAGATGGTGGATGGGGTGCCAATCAAGCGGGCTGCTTTGTCCTGGATGGTGTCGAGCTTCTTCAGTGTTGTTAGAGCTGAATTAAAATTATTTTAGAACAAATCAATTAAGCACAAGCAAGTCCAATCCTTTTTAAAAATAATTATTTTGGCTTACATATCTATTATAATTGTAAAGAACTAAAATGAAGAACAATTTGGAGTGAGTGGAATGTTTACTGCAAGCGGGAGCTTGTGGGTAAATCTAAACTTTCTCATTCTCATGGATATTTTACAGACAGCTATGTTACACTGTAGCTTGAATAAGAATGTTTGATTGTTTCTACCATGTAAGAGGTGATTCATAAATTTAAGTCAGTTTTCCATTATTCCTACGTTATAACATTGACTACATTTCAAAAATTAAAGCGTTTGGGATGTTCTGAGGTCATGAAAGGCACTATAAAAATGCAAGTCTTCCTTTCTTTTTCTAATTGGTATTGCAGGAAAATTACGCTCAGCCACCATTTTGTTTGCTGTCCATTGAAATTTTAAAAAATAGAACAAGAAAAGTGTATCCTGTTCATTTTTTTCTTTTAAGTTACTTCATAACACTTTAGCTTTACTGGTTCTTAATTGTGTTTTGACTTGCTGAGATGAGATAATTGATCTGCAATTTGTCTCATCCACTGATGTGAAGGGTTCATTTTGCATGTCCCCATTTCCCAATCCTGATAAGTAATTCGAGGTAACCTATCTTTTGAAAAGAAAATTTTGCTTTTGAAAAATTTTGAATGATCTCTCTAGTCTTTGAAACGCCATATCAATTAACTCAATAAAAGCTAAGACAGTAGTGCATAAAAGCAACGTGCCAAAGCTTAACATGTTTATAGAACCTTAATTTGTCTAGTATTTTAATGCAGCAGTTTAAAATAAATGGTTTGATGGTTCTGCTAATAAAAATAGACAAGAATGCCCTATGTGTTTGTCCATTAACATCATTTGCGTTCATTTCTCGGCTTCCCCTTGCCTCAGCCCATCTACTGTTGAAACCCTCATCCATGCCTTTGTTACTGCTAGACTCAAGTATACCAATGTCCTCCTGGCCAGCCTCCCATCTTCCAACCTCCAGTAACTTGAATTCATCCAAAATACTGCCGCCTGTATCCTAACTCACGCCGAGTTCCATTCACCCATCATCCCTGTGCTCGGTGATGTACATTGGCTCCTGGTCTAGCACTGCCTCAAATTTAAAATGCTCATCCTCATGTTCAAAGCCTTCCATGGCCTTGCCCCTCCCTATTTATGTAACCTCCTCCAGCCTTATAGCTCTTCATTCCTGGCAGAAAATTGGCCAGCAGGACCTTAATCAGACCCGGGAGTTATAATAGTCCTGGCCTTACTTCTGGAGCATCGGGTGAGTTTATAACACACTGCTACCCACCTGCCTGGAGTTAAAAACAAGGCCCCAGAGTGTGAACCTGAAGGGGAGTGAGGGTGAGTGAAGGAGGACTGAAGGGGAGTGAATGGGGAGTGAGAGCGATGGACAGAAATAGAAAGACAAAGGAAGTGCAAGAGAGTGACAGAGTGAAAGCCAGACGTGGAAATAAAGGGGAAGACTGACATAAGAAAATATGAAATAGGAGCAGGCCATCGAGCCTGCTCCGCCATTCAATAAGCCCATAGCTGAAGGAGCAGTGTGGCGGCATACCACTCCAGGGAGCAGCACGTGCTGGAGCAGGAGAGCAATGGCAGTGAAAAGGGACATCACCAAGGTCCAGGTCTGTGATTGGAGCATGGGCAGATACAGCAGGAGTGGCGAGGTCGGGGCGAAGGAGCGGCGAGGTTGGGGCGAAGGAGCGGCGAGAGATTGTAGAGGAACGTGATTGGGGCCCAGCAGAGGCATGAGTTCGGGGCCCAGGAAAGGCGAGGGCCCAGGAGCAGCACGGGTCAGCCCACACTGAGATATGTGTGTGCACTAGGTCTGTGCAGCAGAGTTGGTCTCCAGTCGTCTTGGTTAATCCTTGCTACTGGACCAAGACCTAGCTCTGTCAAGCTCGTGTGGTGGCTGGTGTGCAACGGCCACTACTCGTTAAAAAATCTACGCAGAGGCATCTTCCACCCTTCAAGATTTAGTTCAGGACCTGGAACTTTAGGTCCTTCATTGAATCACCTGTGAACTTCTTGACATGGAAGCAAGTCATTCTCGATTCGAGGAACTGCCTATGATGATGAGCTGATCTTCGACCTCAACTCCACCTTCCCGCACTATCCTCATATCCCTGGGTTCCCAGTATGACAGAGTCAATGGAGAGTGAAAAACAGACACTCACAGACATAGGAAAAAGATTATTTATTGAATGGTGAGAGACTGGGAAATATTTGTATTCAGAGGGTCTTGGGTGTCCTTGTACATGAATCACAGAAAGTTAACATGCAGGTACAGCATGCAATTAAGAAAGGAAATGGTATGTTAGCTTTGGTTACAAAGGGATTAGAGTATAAGAGTAAAGTACTCTAACGACAATTATTCATGGCATTGGTGAGGCCATATTTGGAGCACAGTGTACATTCTGGTCTCCTTACCTAAGGAAAGACATGCTTGCTATTGAGGGAGTGCAACGAAGGTTCAGCAGCCTGATTCCTGGGATGAGGTGATTACCATGTGAAGAGAGATTGAGTAGACAAGGCCGATATTCCCTAGAGTTTAGAAGAATGAGAGGTGATCTAATTGAAACATAGAAGCTTGACAGGGTTAATGCTGAGAAAATGTTTGCCCTGGTTAGGGAATCTAGAATACGGGGTCACAGTCTCAGAATAAAGACTAAGGTAAGAAGAAATTTCTTCACTCAAAGGGTTGTGAATCTTTGGAATTCTCTACCCCAGAGAGCTGTGGATGCTGAGTCATTGAATATATTCAAGACAGAAGTTGATCATTTTTTGGGAACTAAGGGAATTAAGGGCTATGGGGATAGTGCAGAAAGGTGGAGTTGAGGTAGAAATTCAGCCATGATCTTGTTGAATGGCAGAGCAGGCTCAAAAGGCCAATTGGCCTACTTCAGCTTCTTATGTTCTTATAGAAACCCGATCATTGATCAGCCGGAAATAAAAGAGATTGCAAATGAACCAGAGGGGAGATGAGGAGATATGTTTTTATGCAGTGAGTTGTTATGATCTAGAATGCACTGCCTGAAACGGTGGTGCAAGCAGATTCAATAGTAGCTTTCAAAAAGGAATTGAATGTATACTTGAAAAGAAAAAAATTGCAAGGCTATGGGGAATTTGCAGGGGAGTGGAATTAATTGTGTTTTTTTTAAACTGTATTCGTTCATGGGATGTGGGAATTGTTATGTATGTATGTAAACCAAAATGTAAGACTTGCCACTAGGGGACACAACTGTGGGAGACCCAAGGGTCACCTGTGTACCCTGGGGCAAGCAGGTATAAAAGGTGATTCAGCATGCTGCTTCTCCACTCTGGATCTGAATAAAGAGACCAAGGTCACAACAGTTTGAGCTTGCAATACAGTCTTGTGGATTTATTCTGAACATAACAAATTGGCGACGAGTAACGGATCATGAACTTTCACGTGGTAATGGCTGCCATTGGTATTCTTGAGTGATTTGTTGAGGGTGATGATTGGGAAGCCTTCACTGAGCGCCTCGACCAGTGAGATGGCGATCAAGCGCAGGGCGATTTTCCTCACCGTATGTGGGTCTTCGATATATGGCCTTCTCAAAAATTTGCTGGCACTGGTCAAACCAATGGACAAGTCTTACACAGAGCTGTGAACGCTGGTTAGGGAACACCTCAAGCCAAAGGAGAGCATCCTGATGGCCTTGTATCGCTTTTACACGCACCATCGCTCTGAGGGCCAGAACGTTGCGAGTTTTGACGCCGACCTAAGACGCCTTGCGGGACTTTTTCATGTTTGGAATTGGCCACGAGGTCATTCTTCGCAAACTGCTGTCTGCCGAATCCCTAGATCTGAGCAAGGCCAAGATAGCCCAAGCCTTTATATCCACGAGCGATAACATGAAACAGATATCTTCACAGAATTGAAGCTCACCGGCAAGTACTGTGCATAAAATAATGTTTTCAGCAGGCAGAACGGCACAGGGCAGGGCCCACATGACTGCAGAGGCCAGACTTAGGCCTAGAGTGACTCAGAGTCTGCCGTGGGGCGTGAATGCATATCCATTAGCACCATGTTGGCGCTGCGGGAGCAGCCATAGAGATCATCAATGTCGATTCAAGCCCTATGTATGCAAGGGCTGTGGAACAATGGGACACCTCCAATGTGCAAATGATCTCTGACTCGCCACGTGGCAGAGTCAGGAAAGGATGACCAATCCAGTGAGGATCATGATGAATGAGCAGGAGAGGCAACTGAACCTGAGGATGAAGAGGAAGTATATGGGATACACACCTTCACCACCAAAAGCCGTCCAATAATGTTAAAAGTTGAACTTAACAGCACTCCAGTCTGCATGGAACTAGACACGGGTGCGAATCAATCAGTTATGAGCCAGAAGGCATTAGAGAGGCTGTGGGGCGATGAAGCACAGCGACCCAAGCTGATCCCGATTCTGGCAAAGCTGCGCACCTACACCAAGGAACTGATACTAGTTATTGCAGACTAAGAGTATCCCATGAGGGAGCAGTGCACGATTTACCACTGTGGATTGTTTCAGGTGATGAGCCAACGCTGTTTGGTAGGAGGTGGATGGGGAAAATTCGATGGAACTGGGAAGACCTCTGCATACCTTCTCCGGCAAACGACATCTCCCATTCTCAAAGGTTGAGCAAAGCCCCATCTTCAGCAGAACCAGGCATCGAAGTGCAGATTCATTTGCAGATCCCCAAGGCACAGGCCGTTCATTACGACCACGAGGAGTTGACGATCAACCGAGCAGTGGTACAGGCGCGGTATCAACCATCCAAAGCCGACGACCTCTTTGTGACGATGGAAGAGGCTCCAGGTCGACCATGCGGAGTGAGATTCCGGTCGAAACGATCCATATGCGTCTTCCCGAAGCCAGAGGCAAAATCCCTGGGGAGGAAGATCGCGGCAGTCGGCATCATGGACACGGACGAGAGGGCATCCGGACCACGGAACGGAAGAGCATCCAGACCACGGGATGAGTGTGCGCCCAGACCACAGGACGAGAGTGCGTCCAGACCACGGGACGAAAGGACGTCCAGACCACAGGACGAGAGAGCATCCAGACCATGGGAGGTCACCACAACGGAATGGAGGAATGTGTCGCCCAGCAAGGAAGACGACTGGGTTTGGGGCAAAGTTAAAGGGGCGGCCGCTGAGAAGGTCAGGAACCCACCATGTTCCAAAAAGTTGTTTGCACTATGTAACCCATGTGAGCGGTCTTTCGCGGCCAATGGTGTACCATTATATGGGGTACATATACATGAGATGTATGCAACCCTGTGTAACCAGCATTATACCGCCAGCAGAGGGCATACCTGTTGGAGTCCCAAGGGTTCCCAGCATCCCTTGGGAGCACTGTATATAAGCAGGCCTCCCATGCTGTACCAACACTCTGGAGTTAGAATAAAGGAACTAAGGTCACACTTACTCACGTCTACAGTACTCAGTTACATTACTTTATTTGAGACATAACAAATGGCGACGAGTAATAGATAACGAACCATCACGCGAAAATGCAGAGAACTGTTGGCATCCTTGAGAAATTCTTAGAAGGGGATGATTGGGAGGCCTTCGTGGAGCGACTCAACCAATACTTCATGGCCAACGAGCTGGAAGGGGACGAGAACGCTGCCAAACAAAGGGCGATCCTCCTCACCGTCTGCGGGGCAACAACCTATGGCCTCATGAAGAATCTTTTCGCTCTGGTGAAACCAACAGCCAAATCGTATGCAGAACTTTGTATGCTGGTCCGGGAGCAGCTAAATCCAAAGGAGAGTGTTCTGATGGCAAGTCATCGATTTTACACATCTCATCACATCTGAAGGTCAGGAATTGGCAAGCTACGTCGCCGAACTAAGACGCCTTGCAGGACATTGCGAATTTGATAGATTCCTGAAGCAAATGCTAAGAGACTTTTTCATGCTTGGCATTGGCTTTGAGGTTATGCTTCGCAAACTATTGACTGTTGAAACACCGAACCTGAGCAAAGATATAATGCTAGCCCAGGCATTTATGTCCACCAGCGATAACACCAAACAAATTTCGTAGCATAAAGAGGTTTCGGCAAGTACTGTACACAAAGTAACGTCGTTTTCAGGCAGGAATGCATATGGCAGAACCTACATGCCTGCAGCTGCATGACCTCAGATGACCCAGAGTCTGCCATCAAGCGTTAATGCAAGGCAACTGACACCTTGTTGGCACTGTGGAGGCGATCATCGAATCCATCAATGCTGCTTCAAACACCATGCGTGCAAAGGCTATGGAACAATGGGATACCTCCAGCGAGTGTGCAGACGAGCAACAAACCCTGCAAACCAGCATGTTGCAAAGGAAGATCGATCCATGGTGGATCAAACTGAACTTGAGACTCAAACCGAGGAGGCAGAAGTGCATGAGGTACACACCTTCACCACGAAATGTCCACCGATCATGTTAAAAATCGAACTGAACGGAATTCCAGTATACATGGAACTGGACACGGGTGTGAGTCAGTCTATCATGAGCAAAAAGGCCTTCGACAGGCTGCGGTGCAACAAGGCACATAAGCCCAAGCTGAGCCCTATTCATACCAAGCTGAGAATTACACTGATCCCTGTAATTGGCAGCGCAGCAGTAAAAGTCTCCTATGATGGAGCAGTGCACGAATTCCCATTATGGATTGTATCCGGAGATGACCACACACTGTTCGGCAGAAGCTGGCTGTGGAAAATCCGCTGGAGCTGGGACGACATCCGAGTGCTTTCGTCAGTCGACGACGCCTCATGTGCCCAGTTTCTGAGCAAGTTTCCGTCGTTATTTGAGCCAGGCATCGGAAGTTTCTCGGGGACGAAGGTGCAGATCCACCTGGTTCCCGGTACACGACCCATCCACAAGGCTCGGGTGGTGCCATATATGATGCGAGAGAAAGTAGAGATCGAGCTGGACAGGCTGCAACGAGAATGCATCATCGCGCCGGTGGATTTCAATGAGTGGGCCAGTCCAATTGTTCCGGTCCTCAAGGGCGAATTTGTGGGGTCTATAAAGTAATGAATAACCGTTTTACGCTGCAGGACCAGTACCCGCTACCCAAGGCAGATGATCTATTTGCGACGCTGGCAGGAGGGAAGACATTCACCAAGTTGGACCTGACTTTGGCCTACTTGGCGCAGGAGTTGGCGGAATCTTTGAAAGGCCTCACCCGCATCAACACGCACAAAGGAATGTTCCTCTACAATAGATGCCCATTTGGGATTCGATCGGCCATGGCTATTTTTCAAAGGAACATGGAGAGCCTGCTAAAGTCGGTTCCGTGCACTGTGGTTTTCCAGGACAACATATTGATCACAGGTCGAGACACCATCGAACACTTGAAGAACCTGGAAGAGGTTCTAAGTCAGCTAGATTATGTGGGACTCAGGTTGAAATGCTTGAAGCGTGTTTTCCTGGCACCAGAGGTCGAGTTCTTAGGGAGAAGAATCGGGGCAGATGGCAGCAGACCCACCGATGCCAAGATGGAGGCTATCAAGAACGTACCAAGACCATAGAACGTGACAGAGCTGCGGTCATTCCTGGGACTCCTCAATTATTTTGGTAATTTCCTACCCGGGTTGAACCTCTACATGTGTTGCTACGCAAGGGAGATGGGTATCGGGGAAATCACAAGAGGCTGCTTTTGAGAAAGCCAGAAATCTGTTATGTTCCAACAAACTGCTTGTTCTGCATGACCCATGTAAACGTTTAGTGCTAGCTTGCGATGCATCTTCGTACAGGGTCGGGTGTGTGTGTTACAACAAGCAAACGAATCGGGAACATTGCAACCGGTCGCCGATGTGTCCAGGAGTTTGTCCAAGGCCGAAAGGGCCTACTTTGAGAAAGAAGCTCTAGCATGCATTTACAGGATTAAAAAAAAATGCACCAGTATCTTTTGGGGCTTAAGTTTGAGTTAGAAACTGACCATAAGCCGCTCATATCGCTATTCTCAGAGAGCAAAGGGATTAATGCCAATGCCTCTGCTCGCATCCAAAGATGGGCGCTCACGCTGTCTGCATATAACTATGTAATCCGCCACAGGCCAGGCACAGAGAACTGCGCTGATGCTCTCAGTCGGCTATTATTGCCCACCACCGGGGATGGAAATGGTACAGCCTGCAGACTTGCTCTTGGTGATGGATGCATTTGAAAACGAAAAGTCACCCGTTACGGCCTGCCAGATCAGGAACTGGACCAGCCAGGATCAGTTATTGTCCCTTGTAAAAAACTGTGTCCTCCATGGAAGCTAGTCCAGTGTCCCAGCGGAGATGCATGAAGCGATCATGCCGTTCCAGCAGCGCAAAGACGAAATGTTCATACAGGCGACTGTCTTTTGTGGGGTAATCGCGTGGTTTTGCCTAAGAAAGGCAGGGAAACGTTCATATGCGATCTACACAGTACCCACCCAGGCATAGTAATGATGAAAGCTATAGCCAGATACCATGCGTGGTGGCCCGGCATCGAATCAGATTTGGAGTCTTGCATGCGCCAATGCAACACTTGCTCTCAACTGAGCAATGCACCCAGGGAGGCATTGCTAAGTTTGTGGTCATGGCCATCCAAATCGTGGTCGAGGATCCACGTTGACTTTGCTGGCCCGTTTCTCGGCAAAATGTTTTTGGTTGTTGTGGATGCTTATTCAAAATGGATTGAGTGTGTAATAATATCTGTAAGCACGTCCACTGTCACCATCGAAAGCCTACGAGCCATGCTTGCCACGCATGGCCTGCCTGATGTCCTTGTCAGCAACAAATGGCCGTGCTTCACCAGTGTTGAATTCAAGGAATTTATGACCTGCAATGGGATCAAGCACATCACATCTGCCCCATTCAAGCCCACATCCAACAGCCAGGCAGAACGGGCAGTCCAAACCATCAAGCAAAGTTTGAAACGGGTGTCGGAAGGCTCCCTCCAGACCCGCCTGTCCCGAGTCCTGCTCAACCACTGCACCAGACCCCACTCGCTCACCGGGGTTCCCCCAGCCGAGCTGCTCATGAAAAGGGCGCTCAAAACAAGGCTCTCTCTAGTTCACCCTGATCTCCATGATCACGTCGAGGACAGGCGACATCAACAAAGCATGTAACATGATCTCGCAAATTTGTAACGCGATATTGAAGTCAATGACCCTGTGTTTGTACTCAACTATGGACATGGTCCCAAATGGCTTGCTGGCACTGTCATAGCCAAAGAAGGGAGTAGGGTGTTTCAGGTCAAACTCGCAAATGGACTAACTTGCAGAAAGCATTTGGACCAAACCAAAGTGCGATTCACAGACAGCCACGAGCAACCCAAAGAGGATACCACCAACTTCAACCCTCCAACACACACAAGTGGCAAATGACATCACGGTTGACCACGAAGCTGAACTCACCATCCTCAGCAGCCCAGCAAGGCCAGCTGCACAGCAGCCTAGCGAAGAACCAACCAACTCACCTACACCTGCATTTGTACCTAGATGATCGACTAAGGAGCGAAAGGCCCCAGATCGTCTCACCCTGTAAATAAGTGTACTATTGACTTTGGGAGGGAGTGATGTTATGTATGCAACCCTAAGGGCCCAATTTTCCACAACCCCTTTTTTCGGCGCACTTACCCTAAATGCGCCACTGGAAACGGCACCGAATAAAAGTGGCCCCATCCTGCCCGCTCTGCCGAGTCTCAGGTGTCCCAGCGTGGCATACATAGTGCAGTGGGGGGGGCAGAGCAACAGCCCAGCACAGAAAACACTGCCGGCAGCTGCACACATGAACAGTGGAGTCTGCGCGCATGCTCCTCGCCCTCCCAGTGTGTTGTGCGGGCTGTGAGCAGGACCCAACGCTTGCAGCCCCTATTTCTGGCCAAAGGGACGCCTGATGTTCGCCGCACCTTATCCCTGGCCGAAGGGACGCCCCGATGTTTGCCTGGTGAGTGCGGAATATCCTGCAGTATTTATTCAGGGTCGCTCAAAGTTGTCAGAAACTGAATGCAACATAAACAAAGTATAAAAGTTGGGAATTTGGTAAAAGTTGGGAATTTGGTAAGTGGGAATTCGGTGCAGAGGGGAAGGAGGTTCTGATTTTTAGCTTCAATACTTGTTACATATTTAAATATTTCATATAATCTACTTATAACTTAAAGTAGATCAAGTAATGAGTTAAAAAACTATATGCTAAGTTGATTAAATGTTGAAAGGTTGTTTCCCCTGGCTGAGATTATCCACTTTGGACCCAAGAAAGATAGATCAGAATAAATGGTGTGAAGCTCAGAACTGTGGTGCTTTAAATGTGCTAACATGCGCCGATTTCTTAACTGCCTGCAATGTTTTTCAGAGCTGGCCACATACGCTGATCTAAGTCAATTTGGAGTAAGTTTTAGCTAGCCAAAGTGGCATAAATGGCCAAAACTGGTGTAAGTGGCTGGGAATGCTCCCTTTTGATAAAAAAGCAACTAAAAAACTCGTACCTAACTGAGTTACTCTGGAGCAAGTTTATTGGGGAAAATTGAGTTTTTTAACTTACGCCAGAAAAACCAACTTACTCCAAAAGAAATTGGAGAAAGTCATGGCCAAAATTGGGCCCTATGTAACCAGCATTATACCGCCACCAGAGGGCGTACCTGTTGGAGTCCCAAGGGATCCCAGCATCCCTTGGGGGCACTGTATATAAGCAGGCCTCCCATGCTGTACCAACACTCTGGAGTTAGAATAAAGGAACTAAGGTCACATTTACTCACGTCTACAGTACTCAGTTACATTACTTTATATGAGACATAACAGGGGGGACTTTACAACAAGCTAAAGTAGCGGGCGAACACCAACCGGTCGTATATATATCTGACAAAGTACTTGTAACAAGTGATGTGTTATCACACGGGGTTGGGTGTATTGTATAGCAAGCCAAAGTAGCGGGCGAAACCTAACCAGTTGTATATGTATCTAGCAAAGTATTCGTAGCAAGTGAGATGTTACCACACGGGGTCTGGAATGTTGTGCAGCAAGCAAAAGTAGCGGGCGAGCCCCAAACGATTGAACATGTATCCAATAAGTTAACCAAGGCAGCAGCCTGTATTCACGTGACTAAAGAGACGTACCAAAGAGTGTTCCAATATGTGCTCGATTCAAACAAGCTGCCCATCCCACAAGTTTGAGAGAGCAGAGGCACCACTATCGATGCGTTGTTTCATTAATGTCTAACACTGTGCATTGTAACATGATCTGCCATGGTATTAATGCCCTCAGTTGGCTACCGTTGCCAACCACCGGGGTGGAAACGGCGCAGCCTGCAGATCCACTCATGGTGGAAATGCTAGAAAGCGAGGGGTCAACCATAACGGCCCCGCAGTTTAGGACCTGGACCAGCCAGGATCCCACGTTACCGCCTGCCAAAGATGGACTGCTAGACGGGATGTTGCAACCTATCCGTCGCAAAGACGAAAGGCACACCCAACATTGCAAAGTGAGGCAGGGCAGCTACACACAGTCGATGGCCCAGGACCCACGGGGACCAATAGGCCTCCCGCCACTACCGAAAGTCTCAAGGCCATTGCGGCCCTCCTGGGATTGCTAGACCTCAGGGTAAGACTTGCCACTAGATGGCACACCTGTGGGAGACCTAAGGGTCACCTGTGCACTCTGGGGCTAGCTGGTATAAAAGGTGATTCATCATGCTGCTTCCCCACTCTGGAGTCTGAATAAAGAGGCCAAGGTGCATTCTCTGCTGATGGCCTATGGAACAGTTTGAGCTTACAATACAATCCTGTGGATTTATTCTGAACAAAACAGGCGTCACTGGCAATGCCGGCATTTATTGCACATCCCTAATTGCTCTTGAGACGGTGGTGGTCAACCACATTGCTGTAAGTCTGGAGTCACATATAGGCCAGACCGGATAAGGATGGAAGATTTCCTTCCCTAAAGGACATTAGAGAACCAGATGAGTTTTTATGCTAATGCGGTAGTTTCATGGTCACCATTACTGATACTAGCTTTTTACTCCAGATTTATTTAATTAACTGAACTTAAATTCTCCAGCTGCTGCGGTGGGATTTTAACTCATGTTTCTGGATCATTAGTTTGCCTTTTAAAGAGCCGGCACAGGCACAATGGGTCAAATAGCCGAGTTCTGTACTGTATGATGGAGATGTTTTGGAGGAAACGGAACAAAACAAAAAACATCCATGATGGAAGTAAAACAGCCAGGAAGCAGATTATAGAATGAGGAAAAGCCGGGAGCAACCAGATCAATGAAAATCTTTTATGGCAGAACAGCAGGGAAAGCAGCTGTGTATTTGGTCAGCTCCCTGTGTGGGTCTCAGACGCAGAACTCCAATTCTTGAATAAATATCACTGCGTCTGATTCTTGAACACACCCTTCAGGACATAGGGTTCTTATCACTCAGTGAAGCCAAGGTATTGGGACATCTCAACGCTCCGCAAGGGTGGTCTTCGTAACTTGGCGTGAAGGGACAGAATTATTTCCATTGTGTTTGCATTCCTTTCTCTTAGTGCACAGGTTTGTAATGTGCCAGGTTTTTCCTTTTAATGGCCTGTGCCAGTAATAAACCAGACCAACCCAACTGTTACATAAGGTGATGACTATTTTAATTGATGGTTGTGTTTGTAATGGCAGTCAATGGCTTTTTTCCCCTCAAACCTTTAATGCTTGAGGTTTGCATCAACAACCAGCTTTCAGCTGGTCTTAATATTGCTAAATCCACACAAAAGACAACAATTCCTTCAAACTAAGGCCTAAGAAAGAAAAGAAAGAACTTGCATTTATATGGAGCCTTTCATGACCTCAGCACGTCCTAAAGCCTGCAAAGGGTCAATTTTCAATATGCGCGCATCATTTATTCTCTGCTTTGAGACAACCTCAGCTTCATCACATAACTGAAGTTCCGCATCCCTGGTACCATTCTAGAAAATCTCCTCTGCGCTCTCTCCAAGGCCTTAAATATCCCTCCTATAGTGATTTTATAAGTCATTAGTTAGAGGCCTAACCAATGATTTAAAAAAGTTTAGCCCAACTTCTTTGCTTCATGTCTCTACTTATAAAGCCCAGGATCCTCTTTGATTTTTAACAGTCTTATCAACTTGTCCTTCAAAATCTTCAAAGATTTATGTATGGGGACCCCAAATCTGTATTTCTGCAGCCCACTTTACAATTGTGCCATATTCTTCCTAAAAATGTTATTCTTTAAATTTTTATGTAATGTGGGGCAAGAACTTTTGCGAGAGCGCAAAAATATCGCCGGGTGTTACACAAGTGAGGCCAACGCTGGATAGAGGATTGGCTAACTAACAGAAAACAGAGAGTTGGGATAAATGGTTCATTCTCTGGTTGGCAACCAGTAACTAGTGGGGTGTCGCAGGGATCAGTGCTGGGACCCCAACTATTTACAATCTATATTAACAATGTGGAAGAAGGGACTGAGTGTAACGTAGCCAAGTTTGCTGACGATTACAAAGATGGGAGGAAAAGCAGCGTGCAGGGCTTATCAATCGCGGCAGAAGAAATCTAAATAAAAAATGACCTGAGGGCTGAATAAAAATGTTTCCCCTACCTCACCGGCAATCCCTTTAACTAGTGCTACCCAAGTGGCTGGGCTATCTTGCAATGCCTCCTGCAGCTGCTGGTGTTGATGCCCTGCGATGCTGCAGGGGGCAGAAGCAAAGTTCGCATCCAGGGTGGTATCTCACTGGATGATGTAACAATTTCCGGGACGCAGGAGATCGTGGCGTTAGGGTTTACCGCCGGCGCTAACCTGCAAAGGAATTTCGTGGACATCAGTACTCTGGTTGCGCCGGTCGCAGAGGCAGTAGCACTCCGTTATCGCACCCTCCCCCGGAGGCGCTAGCAGGAGGTGCAAAGAAGGCTCATTTCTTCCCCTTAATCTTATTCCAGATGATATGATTAATGCCTGATTGCTGATTTACCAAGAGCTGGGTTTTACATGTTGACTCTGACTCCACCCACTAATACTCAGAGATCTGTCAGCCGAATTAATTGCAAACAGGTCTTACAAGAAGTGAGATGGTGCAAATAGAAATGTCTTCTTTTACCTCCCTGACCTGGGTTTGAATGCAGGCCAGACTAATGGTATGAAAGTCTCTTCTCTGTGTTGGCTAAAAGGACCCCAGGTGAAGTGTATCAAATGTCATTTCAGCTTTGGTCCCAGTGGTCTTGACTCCTTGGGAAAGAATTGTCTACAAAACAGATTCAAAAAGAAAGACTTGCATTTCTGTAATCCAAACATTCAGTTTAATTATAAAAGAAAGATTGTATTTATATAGCGCCTTTCACAACCTCAGGTCATCCCAAAGCGCTTTACAGCCAATGAAGTACTTTTTGAAGTGTAGTCACTCTTATAATATAGGAAACGCGGCAGCCAATTTGCGCACAGCAAGCTCCCACAAATAATAATGTGATAATGCCCAGATAATCTGTTTTTGTGATGTGGATGGAGGGATAAATATTGGCCAGTTCATCGGGGAGAACTCCCCTGCTCCTCTTCAAAATAGTGTCATGCATCTTTTATGTCCGCCTTAAGGTGGGTGGGGGGGGTTAACGGGTCCTCAGTTTAATGTCTCATCTGAAAGACGGCACCTCCAACAGTGCAGCACTCCTGCAGTACTGCACTGGAGTGTCAAACTAGATTTTTGAGATTGGAGTGGGACTTGAACCCAGATCCTTCTAAAGATGTGGTAAGAATGGTACCACTGAGCCATAACAAGAGTCTGTCACCTTATCTAAGCTGACGATGAAGGTGTTGCATTGTTGGGAAATACCTTCTTTCAGATGAGCAGACAAATTGAAGCCTAATTATACTGTGGTACCAGTTCAAGAATCCTGACCATTTTTCTTTCAGCTTCACACCTGCTGCACTGTCACTAAAACCAGCATGGTCCAAAAAGTTCCCCAATGAAATGCTATGGAAGGTACTGAAACTTTTTAAACTTCACTTATCAGAGAATCAACTGTCCCATTCAGAGAACTCCACTTTCCCTGGCCAGAGAGCAAGGCAAATCTGGTAGTATAACTCAGCTCGCCGTTGGTCTGAGCCAGTACTGGTCTCAAACTAGCATCCATCGTATAACAATGCCCTGATGTGCTTTCATGTGACCCAAGGTCAGCACCAAGGAGCTTGTGGACATAAAATAGAGAAAACACGCACGTAAATCGCAAAAGAATATCATAAAATCGAAAGTCAGTTTCCATAAGTCATCTGTAATCCAATATAAACAGTCAAGCCTTGGTAATTTTAGCAGCCATAGATCTTTCTCCATGTCTGGGGTGCGGCTGTTATAAACTGTGCACACAGCTCCACACTTGACTTTCTTCAGTCCCATTCATTCAAGCATACGGCTCCATAGTCTGGGCTGTGACTTGGGGACAGATGTGTGGGGGAGGGATTCCCAATGCCCCTCTCCAAACCGCTAGAGGCACGATACGTTCTCTCACCAATGAGACTGCACTGAGGCTAATTCTGTACAGTGGACAGGAGCAACACCTGCGAGCCAGATGAAATGCGTTAGCGCTCTAAATACTTCAGAGATTGATTCAGTCAGCTTCCAAAAGATTTCTTTCTTCTGCAGTAGAAACAAAGCAGGGCTATAAATCAGTCACCCTAGGGGAGAGGGCTGTGAACAGTATAAAGTGGTTTCTTGTTAAACTCTCTGTTTAGCTCCATTGATTATTGTATCTGCTCCAATGATGGCTGCCTGCAAATCACTCTTGTGTACTGCTGCGAGATTCTTCTCAACCGCATGCTTGTCCATTTTTTCCTATGTTCTTCACAGCTATCCCTGCCCCTGCCCCTCCCCCCCCCCCACCCACCACATCTGCATCTGGAGTAACTGCATTCAGTTCTGGGCACCGCAGTTCAGGAAGAATATACTGGTCTTTTGCAGCGAAAATTCACCAGAATGATACCGGGACTGAAATGTTCAATTGAAAAGGTTCAATTGTGACAAGTTGCATAGTCTCGACTTGTATTCCCTCAAGTATAGAAGATTGATATAGAAGCAGTGATCTGATAGAGGCGTTCAAGATGATTAAAGGATTTGTTGTGGTAGATTGAAATAAACTATTTCCATTGGTGAGGAAGTTCAAATTTAAGTTAGATTGTTCAGGGTGATGTCAGGAAGCACTTCGTCACACAAAGGGTGGTGGAAATCTGAAACTCTCGCCACCAAAAAGCTGTTGAGGTTGGAAAGTCATTTGTAAATTTCAAAACTGAAATTGATAGATTTTTGTTAGTCAAGTGTGTTAAAGGATATGGAACCAAGTTGGGTAAATGGAGATGAGCTACAGATCAACCATGATCTAACTGAATGGCGGACCAAGCTCGCGGGGCTAAATGGCTTACTCCTATTCCTATGTTCCTATATTCCATCTCCAATTTCCTCCCCCTCCTCTCATAGTTGTGTCAACACCTACTGCAGTACTTTTATATGCTTGCAGTCTGCACTCTCACTACCATTGGGTCCATTCTACACGTGACAGCCAGGCCAATTAGCATCAACAGGCCATTAGGCTATGGAGGGCAGAACAACCACTCTTGATTTTGGCCATCTCAACTGAAATCTGCATGTATACATTGTCCAGCAGGAACCTCTGAATAGTGGGAATGCTGGCTAATTTTATCTCCTTTGCCTAATTTATGGAAGTCAACTGTAATGGGTTTGCTATATATTGAAAAGCATAAACGTTACAACACAGAAACAGGTTATTAGACCCAACCAGTTCGAGCTGGTATTTACCCCCAGCACAAAAATCAAGGCTGACACCTCAGTGCAGTACTGAGGGAGCACTGCATTGTCGGAGGTGCCATCTTTCAGATGAGACGTTAGCCGAGGCCCCGTCTGGCCTCTCAGGTGGACGTAAAAGATCCCATGGCACTATTTTGAAGAAGAGCAGGAGAGTTATCCTCGGTGTCCTGGCCAATATTTATCCCTCAATCAACATCAAAAAACAAATTATCTGGTCATTATCACATTGCTGTTTGTGAGAGCTTGTTGTGCACAAATTGGCTGCCGCATTTCCTGCATTACTACAGTGATTACACATCAAAAGTACTTAATTGGCTGTAAAGCGCTGAGGTCGTGAAAGTTGCTATATAAATGCAAGTCTTTCTTTTCTTTCTTTTTCTTGTGAGAAATTAGTCCTAATCATATTTACTCAACCTGCTCCCATATCCCTTTATCCCACTTTCTTTCTTACCTATCCAATGTAATCTTGAATATTGATTTTGTTTCTGCCACAACCACTAACCCTGGGAGTGAATTCCACAGCCTCTCAACTGTCTGTGTGAAGAGGTTGCTCCTGCCCTCTGTTCTACATCTCTTACACTTTATCTTGTATTAATCATCCTTCATTCTTGACCCCACAACACCTGGAATCTGTCTGCTTCTCTCTACTCTGTCCCACCCTTTCATAACTTTAAACACTTCTATTATCTGAATCATAGAAGTTTACGGCACAGAAAGAGGCCATTGGGCCCATTGTGTCTGTGCCAGCCAAAAAAGAGCTATCCAGCCTAATCCCACTTTTCAGCTCTTAGACCATAATAACATAACAATTGGGAGCAGCCGTAGGCCATTCGGCCCCTCGAGCCTGCTCCACCATTCAATAAGATCATGGATGAGCTTCTGCCTCAACACTTTCCTGCATTATCCCCATAGCATCAATATCCAAAAATCTATCAAACTCTGTCTTGAATATATTCACAGAATGATCCTCCATGGCCTTCTGTGGTAGAGATTTCCAGAGATTCACAACCCTCTGAGCAAAGAAGTTGCTCCTCATCTCAGTCCTAAATGGCCAACTCCTTATTTTGAACCTGTGACGCCATGTTCCAGATTCCCCAACCAGGGGAAACATTTTCTCAGCATTAACCCTGTCATTTTATATGTTTCAATTCGATCACCTCTCATTCTTCTAAACTCTAGGGAATTTAGGCCTAGTCTACTCAATCTCTCTTCATATGGCAATCACCTCATCCAAGGAATCAGTCTACTGAATCTTCTTTGCACTTCCTCTATGGCAAGTATGTCTTTCCTTAGGAAAGGAGACCAGAACTGTACACTGTACTCCAGGTGTGGCCTCACCAATGCCCTGTATAATTGTAGTAAGACTTTAGCCTTATACTCAAAGATTTTTGTAACCAAAGCTAACATACCATTTGCTTTCTTAATTGCTTGCTGTAGCTGCATGTTAATTTTCTGTGATTCATGTACAAGGACATGCAGGTCTATCTGAATACAAACATTTTCCAGTCTCTCGTCATTCAATAAATAATCTTTTTTCTATGTGCGTGTGTCTAATTTTCACTCTCCATTGATTTTGTCCATCTTTTCTCTCTGTCATACTGGGAATCCAGGGATATGAGGATAGTGCGGGTAGGTGGAGTTGAGGTAGAAGATCAGCCATGATCTTGTTGAATGGTGGAGCAGGCTTGATGGACTGAATGGCCTATTCCTGCTCCTATTTCTTATTTTCTTCTGTCAGACTTCCCCTTTATTTCCACGTCTGGCTTTCGCTCTGTTACTCTTTCTCACTTCCTTTGTCTTTCGATTTCTGTCCATCGCTCTCACTCCCCATTCACTCCCCTTCAGTCCTCCTTCACTCACCCTCACCCCCCCTCAGGTTCACACTCTGGGGCCCTGATTTTAACTCCAGGCAGGTGGGTAGCACTGTGAGTTATAAACTCACCCGATGCTCCAGAAGTAAGGCCCGGACTATTATAACTCCCGGGCCTGATTAACGTTCCACTGGCCAACTTCTTGCCAGGGCCGAGAGCTGGAAAGTGGGATTAGGCTGGATAGCCTTTTGTTGGCCGGCATGGACACGATGGGCCGAAATGGCCTCCTTCCGTGCTGTAAACTTCTATGATTCTATGATCCATCCTGTAGGCTTTTCCCTCATCCACACAGGCAGCAAATACATCATACCTGTTGGATAAGAGCAAAGGCTGAGGCTCCTCCAGCACTGCACCTGGGATCCCCTTAACTGCCTGAGTTGCAGTCAAACTCTCCTGTCCCTGACCACTAACCAGACTTGCACCACTACCTAATCTAAGGGGTGTGACTGCCTCTTGGATCAAAGTGTCCAGGTAAATCTCCCCCTTCCTGATGCCCTGCAATGTCAGCATCTCAGACTCCAGCTCAACAACTCTAAGCTGAAGTTCCTCAAGATGCAGGCATTTACTGCAAACACGATTGTCTGGCATCACAATGCTCTCCACAAATTCCCACATGCTGCAGTTGCGGCACATCATCTGCACTGGCACCCCTATATAGAAACACAGAATGTGACCTTGTTCTATTTAATCTCTTGGTACATAGCCTTGTAGCTAACGGCACTTCAAGTGCAATCTGCTTTGTTCTAACAGAAAAGAAAACCCCAATTTTTCATATTTGTATTTCCTCACGTTGGCATCAGGTAACTGGGCCACCCTGACTAGGTCACTGACCTGAGCTTTTTAGAAAGCACAGCTTGTTCATTTTTCCTCTTGAAAGTATAAAGCCCGAAATGTGAAAATACCACTTTGGCTCACCAAGACTGCTCATTGCAAGAGGCAATGTGTAATTTGTCCCATTATGTTACTTATTTAGGGGGCAATTTTCGGCATCATTGGGCGATGTTTTTTTGGTGCCCGGCGATTTTTCTTTGGTGTAAGCGGTCATTTGAAATTGTCCCCAAAGTTTTGGCGCCGACAACGACTGTCAGCGCCAGATTTTTTTGGCGCCAGATATTTTGACGCTGGTATGCGTTAAAAAGGAATTCCGCTCCGTTTCTGGCCATTTATGCCAGTTTCCCCAGCAATGATTTTTTTCAAAACAGTGCAGAGAGATCTTAGACACCATTGTAAAAATGTCTACCTTAAGTTAAGGAAATCGGCGCTGGCCCGCTGCAATCTCTGGCCAAAGGTCCTCCACATTACCCGGCCCGCTGCAATCCACGTCTAGAACTTCTGTGCCAGACTGAACAACAATCATACTCCAGGCACTGAAAAATAAACTTGCAGAAGAGCCTTTTCAATCTATTGGCCTTAATACAATTGAATGCAACTTCCCGTCAATTTCATACTATTTCAGTCCACAGTATTTTCAATTAATTTGGTATTCAAAACTGCCTAAAATGTAAAATTTCTAAGTGTTGATTTGTGGTTAGTGAATTTAGACTGCATGTGTGTGGGGGGGGGGAGGCGGAGGGGGGTGCAATGGAGGTGAAGAGGAGAAATGGGGTGGAAATAAAACATCTTAATAGGGAATTGTTATTCATGCTTTTATTGGGCCGGAAATTCCGGCCTCCCCGGGTTCGTTTGGAGTGTGTACGGACCCAGGAAGGCATCGCAAAAGCCGGATTTTGGCACGCAATGATCATGCTCTGAAAACCAGCTTTTCCGATCTGTCAAGTTCTGGCTTGACAGATCGCACGCATCTCAGCAGCAAGGACATTCGCATGGGCAAGATTGCGGTATTTGCAGCGAAGGTCCTTAAAACTCTTGCACCTGGTAAAAACAGGCGCATAGCCTACTTTTTCCATTGCCACAGAAGAAACACAGAAACATAGAACATTGGTGCAGGAGTAGGCCATTCGGCCCTTTGAGCCTGCACCACCATTCAATATGATCATGGCTGATCATGCAACTTCAGTACCCCATTCCTGCTTCCGGGGTCGGCGAGAGGCCTACAAAAGGCCCAACGCGGCGGCAGTCGGGAGCAGCGTGTGGAGGTGCGTCGCTGAGTCGGGAGCAGCGTCGAGGAGGTGCGTGGAGAGGCGAGCCGGTGCAGCTACAGGGAGAAGGCAAAAAAGAAGTAGAAAGAAACAGAAAGGTGACGTCACAGCCAAGGGGGTAAGTGATTGGCTGGTGATTGGTGAGTAGTTTTTCTTTTTTCTCTTCTAAAACAGTGAGTAAACTTTAGCATTGTTGTTGCCTATCTAAGGGTTAAGTCATGGCAGGAGAGCTCTGACACGTGATATGCTCCTCCTGTACCATGTGGGAACTCAGGGACGCCTCCAGTGTCCCTGACGACTACGTGTGCGGGAAGTGTATCTGCCTCCAGCTCCTGACAGACCGCGTTGCGGAGTTGGAGCTGAGGGTGGATTCACTCTGAAGCATCCACGATGCTGAGAATGTCGTGAATAGCACGTTTAGTGAGTTGGTCATACCGCAGGTGAAGGGTCCACAGCCAGCTAGTGGTCATCCCCCTGCAAAACAGATACACCGTTTTGAGTACTGTTGAGGGGGATGACTCATCAGGGGAGGGCAGCAACAGCCAATTTCAAGGCACCGTGGCTGGCTCTGTTGCACAGGAGGGCAGGAAAAAAAGTGGGAGAGCGATAGTGATAGGGGATTCAATTGTAAGGGGAATAGATAGGCGTTTCTGCGGCCGCAACCGAGACTCCAGGATGGTATGTTGCCTCCTTGGTGCAAGGGTCAAGGATGTCTCGGAGCAGGTGCAGGACATTCTGAAAAGGGAGGGAGAACAGCCAGTTGTCGTGGTGCACATTATTACCAACGATATAGGTAAGAAACGGGATGAGGTGCTACGAGATGAATTTAAGGAGCTAGGAGCTAAATTAAAATATAGGACCTCAAAAGTAGTAATCTCAGGATTGCTACCAGTGCCACGTGCTAGTCAGAGTAGGAATCGCAGGATAGCTCAGATGAATACGTGGCTTGAGCAGTGGTGCAGCAGGGAGAGATTCAAATTCCTGGAGCATTGAAACCGGTTCTGGGGAAGGTGGGACCAGTACAAACTGGACGGTCGACACCTAGGCAGGACCGGAACCAATGTCCTCGGGGGAGTGTTTGCTAGTGCTGTTGGGGAGGAGTTAAACTAATGTGGCAGGGGGATGGAAACCAATGCAGGGAGACAGAGGGAAACAAAAAAGAGACAAAAGCAAAAGACAGAAAGGAGATGAGTAAAAGTGGGGGGAAGAGAAACCCAAGGCAAAAAACAAAAAGGGCCACTGAATGTAAAGGGGCTGCAGGAGGGGTCAAAACTAAAAATCATGGATTAAAAACTAGTATTAAAACACTCTACCTAAACGCACGCAGCATTCGAAATAAAGTAAATGAGTTGATGGCACAAATCATTACAAATGGGTATGATTTGGTGGCCATTACAGAAACGTGGTTGCAAGGTGGCCAAGACTGGGAATTAAACATACAGGGGTATCTGACGATTCGGAAAGATAGACAAGAAGGGAAAGGAGGTGGGGTAGCTCTGTTAATAAAGGATGATATCAGGGCAGTTGTGAGAGACGATATTGGCTCTAATGAACAAAATGTTGAATCATTGTGGGTGGAGATTAGAGATAGTAAGGGGAAAAAGTTGGTGGGCGTAGTTTACAGGCCCCCAAATAATAACTTCACGGTGGGGCGGGCAATAATCAAGGAAATAATGGAGGCATGTGAAAAAGGAACGGCAGTAATCATGAGGGATTTGAACCTACATATCGATTGGTCAACTCAAATTGCACGGGGTAGCCTGGAGGAGGAATTCATAGAATGCATACGGGATTGTTTCTTAGAACAGTATGTTACAGAACCTACAAGGGAGCAAGCTATCTTAGATCTGGTCCTGTGTAATGAGACAGGAATAATAAAAGATCTCCTAGTAAAAGATCCTCTTGGAATGAATGATCACAGTATGGTTGAATTTGTAATACAGATTGTGGGTGAGGAAGTAGTGTCTCAAACGAGCATATTATGCTTAAACAAAGGGGACTACAGTGGGATGAGGGCAGAGTTGGCTAAAGTAGACTGGAAACACAGATGAAACGGTGGCACAATTGAGGAACAGTGGAGGACTTTTAAGGAGCTCTTTCATCGTGCTCAACAAAAATATATTCCAATGAAAAAGAAGGGCGGTAAGAGAAGGGATAACCAGGGAAATTAAGGAGAGTATCAAATTAAAAACCAATGAGTATAAGGTGGCCAAGGTTAGTGGGAAAATAGAAGATTGGGAAAATTTTAAACGACAGCAAAGAATGACTAAGAAAGCAATAAAGAAAGGAAAGATAGATTACGAAGGTAAACTTGCGTAAAACATAAAAAAGGATAGTAAAAGCTTTTACTGATACATAAAACGGAAAAGAGTGACTAAAGTAAATGTTGGTCCCTTAGAAGATGAGAAAGGGGATTTAACAATGGGAAATGTGGAAATGGCTGAGACCGTAAACAATTATTTTGCTTCGGTCTTCACAGTGGAAGACACAAAAACCATGCCAAAAATTGCTGGTCACAGGAATGTGGGAAGGGAGGACCTGGAGACAATCACTATCACTAGGGGGGTAGTGCTGGTCAGGCTAATGGGACTCAAGGTAGACAAGTCCCCTGGTCCTGATGAAATGCATCCCAGGGTATTAAAAGAGATGGCGGAAGTTATAGCAGATGCATTCGTTATAATCTACCAAAATTCTCTGGACTCTGGGGAGGTACCAGCGGATTGGAAAGCAGCTAATGTAATGCCTCTGTTTAAAAAAGGGGGCAGACAAAAGGCAGGTAACTATAGGCCGGTTAGTTTAACATCTGTAGTGGGGAAAATGCTTGAAACTATCATCAAGGAAGAAATAGCGGGACATCTAGATCGGAATAGTGCAATCAAGCAGACGCAGCATGGATTCATGAAGGGGAAATCATGTTTAACTAATTTACTGGAATTCTTTGAGGATATAACGAGCATGGTGGATAGAGGTGTACCGATGGATGTGGTGTATTTAGATTTCCAAAAGGCATTCGATAAGGTGCCACACAAAAGGTTACTGCAGAAGATAAAGGTACACGGGGTCAGTGGAAATGTATTAGCATGGATCGAGAATTGGCTGGCTAACAGAAAGCAGAGAGTCGGGATAAATGGGTCCTTTTCGGGTTGCAAATCGGTGGTTAGTGGTGTGCCACAGGGATCGGTGCAGGGACCACAACTGTTTACGATAGACATAGATGACCTGGAAGAGGGGACAGAGTGTAGTGTAACAAAATTTGCATATGACACAAAGATTAGTGGGAAAGCGGGTTGTGTAGAGGACACAGAGAGGCTGCAAAGAGATTTAGATAAGTTAAGTGAATGGGCTAAGGTTTGGTAGATGGAATACAATGTCGGAAAATGTGAGGTCATCCACCTTGGGAAAAAAAACAGAAACAGGGAATACTATTTGAATGGGGAGAAATTACAACATGCTGCAGTGCAGAGGGACCTGGGGGTCCTTGTGCATGAATCCCAAAAAGTTAGTTTGCAGGTGCAGCAGGTAATCAGGAAGGCGAATGGAATGTTCGCCTTCATTGCGAGAGGGATGGAGTACAAAAGCAAGGAGGTCCTTCTGCAACTGTACAGGGTATTGGTGAGGCCGCACCTGGAGTACTGGGTGCAGTTTTGGTCGCCTTACTTAAGGAAGGATATACTGGCTTTGTAGGGAGTACAGAGACGATTCACTAGGTTGATTTCGGAGATGAGGGGGTTACCTTATGATGATAGATTGAGTAGACAAGGTCTTTACTCGTTGGAGTTCAGAAGGATGAGGGGTGATCTTATAGAAACATTTAAAATCATGAAAGGGATAAACAAGATAGAGGCAGAGAGGTTGTTTCCACTGGCCGGGTGACTAGAACTGGGGGGCACAGCCTCAAAATACCGGGGAGCCAATTTAAAACCGAGTTGAGAAGGAATTTCTTCTCCCAGAGGGTTGTGAATCTGTGGAATTCTCTGCCCAAGGAAGCAGTTGAGGCTAGCTTATTGAATGTATTCAAGTCACAGATAGATAGATTTTTAACTAATAAGGGAATTAAGGGTTATGGGGAGTGGGCGGGTAAGTGGAGCCAGATCAGCCATGATCTTGTTGAATGGCGGAGCAGGCTCGAGGGGCTAGATAGCCTACTCCTGTTCCTAATTCTTATGTTCTTATGTTTCTCTCCATACCCCTTGATCCCTTTAGCCATAAGGGCCACATCTAACTCCCTTGTGAATATATCTAACGAACTGGCCTCAACAACTTTCTGTGGTAGAGAATTCCATAGGTTCACAATTCTCTGAGTGAAGAAGTTTCTCCTCATCTCGGTCCTAAATGGCTTACCCCTTATCTTTCGACTGTGAACCCTGGTTCTGGACTTTCCCAACATCGGGAACATTCTTCCTGCATATAACCTGTCCAATCCCGTCAAAATTTTATATGTTTCTATGAGATCCCCTCTCATTCTTCTAAATTCCAGTGAATATAAGCCTCGTTGATCCAGTCTTTCTTCATATCTCATCCTGGGAATCAGTCTGGTGAACCTTCGCTGCAGTCCCTCAATAGCAAGAATGTCCTTCCTCAGATTAGAAGACCAAAACTGCACACAATACTCAAGGTGTGGTCTCACCAAGGCCCTGTACAACTGCAGTAAGACCTCCCTGCTCCTATACTCAAATCCCCTCGCTATGAAGGCCAGCATGCCATTTGCTTTCTTTGCTGCCTGCTGTACCTGCATGCCTACCTTTAATGACTGATGTACCATGTCACCCAGATCTCGTTGCACCTCCCCTTTTACTTATCTGTCACCATTCAGATAATAATCTGCCTTCCTGTTTTTGCCACCAAAGTGGATAACCTCACACCTATCCACATTATACTGCATCTGCCATACATTTGCCCATTCACCTAACCTGTCCAAGTCACCCTGCAGACTCCTAGCATCCTCCTCACAGCTCGCACTGCCACCCAGCTTAGTGTCATCTGCAAACTTGGAGATATTACACTCAATTCCTTCATCTAAATCATTTATGTATATTGTAAATAGCTAGGGTCCCAGCACTGAACCCTGCGGCACCCCACTAGTCACTGCCTGCCATTCTGAAAAGGACCCAGTTATTCCCACTCTTTGCTTCCTGTCTGCAAACCAGTTCTCCATCCACGTCAATACATTACCCCCAATACCATGTGCTTTAATTTTGCACACTAATCTCCTGTGTGGGACCTTGTCAAAAGCCTTTTGAAAGTCCAAATACACCAAATCCACTGGTTCTCCCTTATCCACTCTGCTAGTTACATCCTCAAAAAACTCTCGAAGATTTGTCAAGAATTTAAAGCAGCCTTGCTCAAAAATGCATTACTTAAACTTTTCAGATGGGCTCTAATTTGCTGACTTCATTCTGTTTTCTTTTGCCCTATCAGAATGCTTCAAACAAATCTCATTTGATCTTTAATCCAATCCAATTCCAAATTTACACTGTCTTCCAATGGGACATAAACCATGATGAATTTTTGCAGTACAAAAGGCAGTTTGTATATATAAATTAGGGAGGAAGCATGTTTACAAAGTCATCAAATGAACACTTCAATTCTGGAAGGCAAAGCTTGATTTTACAAACAAGACTGATGGGGGCAATTTTCAACTTTGCCCTAAGGGACCACCTGGCAGAGCAGATCACAGCTTATAGAACCTACCCCTGTTTCATTTCAACTTAGTTATTTTAAACTACATATTTTATAATAAAGTTAACAAGATTAACTTTTACATCTTTTAATGCCTTTATTAAAATTTTTATATGAAGGTGTCACATTCGTGCTTGTAGTTTCCCTTTCGTCTCCAGCACACAATCACAGAATGGGCGTTCAGGTCAGCATTGGAAAGGAGCGTGATTATTGTGTGTGTGTGTGTGTGTGTGTGTGGTTTTATGCTGCAAATTTGGCTCTGAACAAAATTTTAATTCTCAGTTTTTAAAAGCACAGAGTTTAAATGTGAACAATATTTGTTCCCTTTTGTACCTCTTTCTCCCCCAAAGCCTACATTGCTTCATAATTACCTTTTTTGTACCTTTTATGTTTAAAAAGTGTCTTGTAAAGATGACTCATGCTGATCAAGTTAATGAAATAGTTTCCTGAACTTTACCTAGTTTGGTTACAACACAGAAGTAGGCAATTTGGCCTGTCGAATCCATGACATAACCTAGAAAGATTTTCTAGTGCTGGATTCAAAAAATAACGTACAGGATTATGGTTAAATGTAAAAAATAAATATGTTTATTAAACATTTGTACAGTACAGTTGTACTTGTACTTAATTTAACTATTAACTGTACTAAATTTTGTATCAAACTTTTCAATGAAGAAACAAACAAACAAGCCATCTCTCCTCCCCTTAGGGCTGTGTGCCACTCCCGCCCATGTTGTTGCTTCTACCCCTCCCCGTGCCCGTTGTTGCAGACTTCTGCTTCCTGGCCCCGCCCGACCCCAAGGTGTTTTCTGTTTTCTTTCCGACGGTGCGTTTGTTGTTGGTGGGTCAGGGACAGAGCTATCAGACGTCATTGTGGAAGGCCCGGGTTCCTCTTCGGACCCTTCTTCAGCCTGTGGATCAAATCCCTGAATGTTAGTGGCAGCAATGACAGCTTGGGTGTGCACCCTTATTGCTGCTACTACCTCTGACAACCCCCCACTCATCTGTCCCGACAGTGTTGCTACCTCTAATGACAGTCCCGCAATTTCTCCCCTCACCTCACCCATTCCTCCAGTCAGTGTTGCTACTTCAAGTGCCAGTCCCACCAGTTCTATCCTCACCCCACCCAAGGTTTCGAGGAGCGATCTCAATCCACGGCTGTTAGTTGCAGCCTACTTGCCGGACCTCCACCAGTTTTTGACCTTTCTCGGATGATCTGTGACACCATCTTCTGCAAAGATGAAAATAGAACTTTTTTAAGAGAGGGTCCTTCTGCACACACACACATTAATCATATTCAAAAATGTTATTGCAGTGCATAAATATAAATATACATTTAAATAAATTTAAATAAAAATATTACTTACAGTCACTGCTTGTCCGAGGTCCTGCCACTTCTTTTTGAGCTGTACGCCCCTTCTCAGGGTAATAGACAATGCATTAAACTCTACTGCAACTTGGTCCCAAACTTTTGCAAGTTCAGAGGGTTTAAGTTTCTTTTGGTCCATTCTCCCTTTGTTTTCAAGCACATCCCATCTCCTCTCAATTATGTCTACCATGGGCTCAATTTCTTCTGCTAGACATCTCTTGGCCCTTACAGCTTCCCCTTCCCCTTCCCCTTCTCTGTCCCTTTCTCTTTCTCTGACCCTTCCCTTGCATCCATCTTTTGTTTGAAGCTGTATTTTCAATCCGCAAACCCACCTCTGCTACCAATGGGTTCTCAGTGGTGATCCAGACCAGGCAGACCCATCATGTGCAGAAAGTGATTTTTTTCCCCCAGCGTATACAGTGAGTGATTTTTTTTTCCAGCGCATGCACTGTTATTTTTTGGCACACACTACAACTCCGCCCCCAGAAATGTCTTCAGGTAGCGCGGCGCTAAAAATAACTTCTTCTTTTGTAAGGAGTGGTTTGCAGGGGGTCAGTTTTCCCTTCTGACCTTATATGAGCGGTTCCGAATCGCTCCCATACCCTTGGTTCTAGACACTGGAATTATGAAGGGACTGTGACAGATTTGGACAGACAATCGGTTTCAAGGTAGGAAGCAGATATGGCTTTATTGTGTTTAAAAAGAAGTAAAAGGCACACCTTTAATAACACACACTGACCAATACACACTGAGGGGTACAACACATTGAATAAAATGTCAAATTACAGCCTGTGGGGAGAAGAATACAGCTTAAACTCTAAATGGGGTAAAGAGGAGAATGCAGATATATTTACACAAGTTATCCCAGCCTCCCCCCCTCCCAATTCCCCTAACTAACTAAGTTATAGCTCTGAGGGTTCAGGGGCTATGCTCACCAATCCCTTTAGACAGTTGCCGGTGAATCACGGTTTCGGGGTTCGCTGCACTTGGCCTTCTAGGCGAGCCGTACCCCGGACGGAGGAGAGGACTTCGGACTGCGTAGTCTTCGGTTGGGGTGCGTTCGTTGATGCGCTAAGTTGCGTTTTGGATGTATGGGTTAAGTACCCACTTTCTTTGGTTAGGAATAGTTTTAGTTTGTCCCTTTTTGGTAATTTCTCCCCTGTTGGGACGTTCAGAAGTAGATTGTAGAGTGGTTGTCAATTTGGTTGCTGACAACCTTCCGTTTTGTAGGCCTCGTGCTCAGTCAGTTCCTGATGAGTTCTGGTAGTTGCCTTCACTATTCCATTTCTTCACTGTCGAGGAAGCAGGCTGCTTGTGTCTGTGTCTGTGTTCCAGTCTATGTCCTTGTTCGAGTCTGTGCGAGTTCCAAGTCTGTGTTCTGTTCGAGTCTGTGCGAGTTCCAGTCAGTGTTCTGTTAGTTTTTTCCCTGTAAAACTGGTGGATAGATATATCCCAAAAAAAAGGTTCCGTTATCCCCCATCAAATATCTTGGGCTCTGTTTAAACTGTTCTGTCCATTGATTTTCAAATGTCTCCTTTGTCAGCAGTAACTCGATTAGGGTGTGAGAATGTGCTATCACTGGTTTTGCATTGTTTTAGGATTGTCCAGTTTCCTGACCATGATTTCCATTGTGCTTGATTGGGTAATTCGATTATCTCTTAGGGGATGAATTGTTTCAGAGGTTAGCCCCACCTCCTGTATTTGATAACTCTTTTTCGCAGCCAAAATGTTGTAGAATCTTAAAATTGATATGCTCCTTCCCATAGATGTTTAAGGGATCTCAAGCTTCTGTAATTTAGATCCATTTTGAATTCCCTTTCCTATGAGTCCAAACACTGGGGGGGGGTCTCCATGAATGCATCCCCTTTTATCCCCCACAGGCTTTGTCTGCCCCTTTAAACTCATTTTAAAAGCCCAGAAAGGGATTCTTCTCCTCTGCAGGGGAAAGGTACCTGGAATCTTTGCGAGATATTGGTAAATTCTACATTTGTGGAAATTGCCGGGTTTTTTGCGCAAACGGGGCAAATGTACGTTATCGTTCGTGGGTGCCTGAAATCGTGAATGTGGAAAATCAGGGCCTTAATCTCCTGAGGAACTTAACAACCTCACAGATCATTTCAAAGACAAGAGAACTCTGGAAAAGTACTGCTTCATTATGAGTAAAAGCTTCAGGAGGTCAATTTAACGTCATTTAACACTAGCTCTAGATGTTCTGATGTTTCACATATAGCTGATGTATACAGTCCGAAAGGCCCCAGGTTAACTTAGTGTGTCAGCCGTGGTTCAGTTGGTAGCACTCTCGCCTCTGACTCAAAAGGTTCATAGACCCACTCCAGAGATTGAGCACAAAAATCTCAACTAACACTCCAGCGCAGTACTGAGGGAGTGCTGCACTGTCTGGGGTATTATCTTTCGGATGAGATGTTAAAGCGAGGCCTGGTCTGCTCTCTCAGGTGGATGTAAAATATCCCATGGCACTAGTTTGAAGAAGAGCAGGGGAGTTCTCCTCTGTGTCCTGGCCATTATTTATCCCTCAATCAATATCACTAAAACAGATTATCTGGTCATTATCACATTGCTGTTTGTGGGAGCTTGCTGTGCACAAATTGGCTTCCACGTTTCCTAGATTACAACAGTGACTATACTTCAAAAAGTGCTTCATTGGATGTAAAGCGCTTTGAGACATCCTTTGGTCGTGAAAGGTGCTATATAAATCTGAGTCTTTCTGTCAAATCTGACATTAAAGAATTCTACAGTTGACACACCCAAGAATAAGAGGCTAGAATCAAAATGTTCTGCGGAGTATTTTTTCAGCTAAGTCAATATGGATCCTTATAACCTTTGACTCTGTTCTTAACTAAAGATATATCTGGCTGCTTTCCAAATATGATATTGCATGAACTACTTTGCTAAGATCTACTCCATCTCTTTGTGCACCCTGTACTTCTCTAAGATAAGGGCCTAGAAATTGGCCTCCTTAGCACCTCCCATTATCGCCTCCGGGGCACGCAAAGCAAGCAATGCTCCACATCCTACCAACGGATCTGTTGAATGCTGACAACAACTTGTATTAATATAGTGCCTTTTTTAACATTAATAAACGTCCCAAGGGGTGATGCAAAAGTGTAATCGGACAATATTCAATATCGAGCCAAAGAAGGAAACATTCGGAGACTAAAAGCTTGGTCAAAGAGGTTGGTTTTAAGGAGGGTCTTAAAGAAAAGGGAGGTGGAAAGTGGAGAGGTGTAGGGAGTGACACTACTAAATATCCCATTCTGCAACACTGATATCTCTCACCTTGATGAGCACAAATAAAATTACAATAAGCCTCAATGCTTCTGTGTTAAGGAATGAGGCTTTAAAACAAAACCAGTAATTAGAGCACAATTCTGAATTTCTCGTCCCCATCCCTCTTTCTGTGTGGAAAGTTGTGAATCAACTTGGCTCAATTGGTAACACGCTTGCCTCTGGGACAGGTTTACTAGTTTAAGCCAGTACCAAGAATCCTCTATGTTAACACTGCAGTGCAGTACTGAGGAAGTGCTATCTTTTGGTCAAGATGTTAATCCATGGCCTCATCTGGTGGTTCGGACAGATATTGAACAATCCACTGGGCTATTTGAAGAAAAGCCAAGAGTTCTTCCATATCCCGACCAACATTACTCCCTCAGCCAATATCACCAAGATATTCATCTCATTAGGTATTCCTGGAACAAAATGGCTGCCATGCAAAAAACCATAACAAAGTAATTCATTGCAGAAGAAGCTCTTTTTTTTAGATGTTTCTGAGAGACTTGATAAGGAGCTATATAAATCCACATTTTTTCTGACTATCATAGGGAGAACATCTGAAGAAACAAAGAGAACTACCGAATAATAAAAACAGATAATAAATAATTCAGTCTAGACTTTGGTTAAGATGGAGGGTCATCTGGTTCGCCCTCAGTAGCTATGGTTTCCTCTGTCTGGATGCACAGTAGTTGAAGTCTATCCAAGCCTGTAAATCTATTAAACTTGAAAGATAATTTTGCGACAACTTATCATCGAGCAACATATGGACTTGAACCACGTTTACTGCATTCTTCCCATATCACCCATTAGCCCCTTGATCGTGTAGCTGTCATTAAATGTGGAGCAAATGTTCAGGCCTAGAGGGAGACAGGGTAGTGCTGAATGATGATTTTCCTTCATTCCAGGTATTGGCTCGTTCCCAAGAGATAGCACATTCTGTGTCTCCCAAACTTTCCACAGTTTCTCTCCTACATTCCCATGTGTTGTTTTCCTTATAGACCCACAGTGAAACAATGAAATCCCTTGCATTTATATAGCGTCTTTAATGTAGTGAAATGTCCCAAGACCGCTTCACATGAGCGTCATCAGAAAAGAATTGACACTGAGCCACGTAAGGAGATATTAGGACAGCTGACCAAAACCTAGACCAAAGAGGTAGATTTTAAAGAGCATCTTAAAAGAGGACAGAGAGGTGGAGAGGTTTAGGGAGGGAATTCTAGTGCTTAGGCCTTAGACAGCTGAAGGCACGGCTGCCAATGGTGGGGGCGAAGGAAATCGAGGATTTACAAAAGGCCAGAGTTGGAGGAACACAGAGTTCTCGGAGGTTACAGAGATAGAGTGCATCAAAGCCATTGAGGGATTTGAACAAAAGGATAGGAATTTTAAATTTGAGGTATTGGTGAACCGGGAACTAATGTAGGTCAGCGAGCACAGGGATGATGGGAAGTAATGCAAGTTAAGATACAAGCGGAAGTGTTTTGGATGTTGGAGTTTACGGAGGGTGGAAGATGGGAAGCCGGTCAGGATAGTGGAATAGTCAAGTCTGGAGGCAGCAAAAGCATGGATGAGGCTTTCAAAAGCAGATGGACTGAGGCAGCAGCAGAAACCAGCAATGTTACGGAGGTGAAAATTGGCAGTCTTGGTAACATGGGTCAGAAGCTCATCTCAATAGTAGGAAAATAAAATTGTATCGGAGGATGACGCATTGACTGGAAAAATGCATTACCCCAGTACGAACCTTAGATGACAGAAAGGTGCTAAGTTTAAACCCTGTGTTGCATTAGCTGATCACAATTGCTACAGTAAGTTTCACTGCCTCTGTGTTCAGGAATGGGAGTTCCTGCTCTTGAATGCTATCCAGAGATTCTTACAGGGGCAGTGTTAGGGCTGTGCAACCGGTGCCGTGGCACGGGGCCCTGTGTGTATCCAATCCCCATATCCAGCCGTCCTGGAGGCATTTCCCTTCAGGACAATTTCTCTCCGCCATTTTCCCGGCTCAAGTCCAGACTGTTTCATAGAATCATAGAAAGTTACAGCACAAAAGGAGACCATTCAGCCATCGGGTCAGTGCAGACTGAAAAATAACTAACCAGCCTAATCCCACTTACCTTGTAAGTTGCAGCACTTCAAGTGCATATCCAAGTACTTTTTAAATGCAATGAGGGTTTCTGAAACTCCCACTGTTTCAGGCCGTGAGTTCCAGACCCCCACCGCCCTCTGAGTGAAAAACATTCTCCTCAGCTCCTCTCTAATCCTCCTTCCAATTACTTTACATCTTTGCACCCTGGTCATTGACCTCTCTGCTAGATGAAACAGGTCATTCCTATACCTTAAACACCTCAATTAAGTCTCCTCCTCTGTTCCAAAGGAAACAACACCAGACTATCCAAGTATGCCCGATTGCTAAAATTTTTGGTCCGCTTAGGACTCCCTCAGACAAACTCAGCTGATGTAAACTGGGGATTCCAGCCCCACGCTGATGGAGAAGGAACCTTATTAAGAGAAACAGCACAGAGCACGTAAACCAAGAATTACACTTCAAATTAGAGGAAAGCTGCCGGACTAAAGGAACATTTAAATTCGTGAGAAATTGTTTCAAAACAGAAGCCCTGAATTTTCATAGGTCTTCTGCTGGAACCCAAAGAAAAATAGGGCAAACGGTGACAGATAGTTGGGGGTAGAAATTCGGTCGCGCCTCTGCTGGGTGTTAATCCAGGTGGAGCGGTAATTTTTGTGCCAGGAAATGCTTTGTGTCTCCTGCCACAAAATTCACCAGCTGGGCCCTGAGTGTGGAGCGGAGCACTAAGGGAAATGTTTCACACCTCTTTTAGGGCGCTAGGCCGGCTGAGCAACTGAAAATCCCACACCAGCCAGCCACAGAGTACACACCATAAATATTACCAATACATTACTGACGCCACATCAACATTAATCGCAAATATAAAAAAATAAAAAAACAATCACACTTACCTCAGGTCGACATTACTTCACTCACTGCGGCCGGTACAGCTTGGAGCGGCAGCTATCACAGGCGATCCCACTCGGGTGCGCTACGGGCACTACGGATCGGGCACGAACCAAATATCGAGCCGGTGTCACAACCAGGGGCGTTGCACACCGTCTCGCCTGTTCCGGCCGGTGCTACTCCCCAACCCCACAAACCCGGCACTGAATGTCCTGGTGGGGCGCTGGAAGCTGGCCGCCCGCCCTGAAATGCTTTCCGCAGCCATTACTGCCCCTCCAAAACAGGGCAAAAACAGAGGTGGCAACAAGCCGAAAATTCAGCCCTGCGTGCTTTTAAAAAATTATTTCAAGGGATGTGGGCGTCGCTGGGAAGGCCAGCATTTATTACCCATACTTAATTGCCCTTGAGAAGGGGGTGTTGAGCTGCCTTCTTCAATTGCTGCAATCCATGAGGTGAAGGTACGCCCACCGTGCTGTTAGGGAGGGAGTTCCAGGATTTTGATCCAGCATCTTTATAGTGTTTCATTTGCATGCTCCTGTTATGATATGAGGACTGCAGCTCATTTTAGGAATGTAGGATAGGCAGTAGGCTATCTTGACACTCGTGCCTGCTCCGCCATTCAAGAGATCATGGCTGATCTGTATCTCAACTGCATTTTACTGCCTTTGCTCCATATCCCCCAATACCCTTACCTAACATAAAATCGATCAATCTCAGTCTAAGCTCCGATTGTCCCAGCAGTCACAGCCTTTTGCGGGACAGAGTGCCAGATTTCCACTACCCTTTGCATGAAAAAGTGTTTCGTGATTTCTCTCCTATATGGCCTAGCAATCATTTTAAAGTTATGTTCCCTTGTTCTTGATTCCTCCACCAGATGATCCTTACCCTAGTGGATCCCTTTATCATTTTAAATGCCTCGAATCTTTAAATTCAAGGGAATACAAGCCAAATTTATGCAACGTGCCCTTCATGTTTTAACACTTCCAATAACCATAGACAACAGCTTTGGGAGTTATACAATTCAGTATCCTGATCTTCCAAAGATTCAATTTTTTTTTTGAAACAGCTCAAGTCCTCGGATTCTATTAAAAATATGTTTTCCAGCGAAACATGAGGGATTTACATATCTCAGACTGATCGGGATGCAGGTGTGAATATACACTGAACACTGACAGCTGAAACCAGTAGTGACAGCCGCCGACAAACTGCAAGAAAACCTGAAGCTAAATTGTTCTGGTAGGCAAATAAAAGTTGCTTCAAAGGGCCAGGGACTGTCAATGTGAGTGACAATAACCAGGGCACTATAATAATTCCACAGGGCGAAGAGAGCTGTAAATCAGTCTAACAAAACAAAGGTTTGGTGTAATTCAATCTGAGGGCGATCACACAATTGCAGCACAAAATGAGACCATTCGTCCAATCGTGACTATGCCGATGCTAATTCTTCAAATGGAATTATATGTTCTAATCCTATATCCCTCTCACTTCCCCGTATCCTTTAATGGATTTCTCATTCAAATACTTAGCCAATTTCCTTTTCAATCATGGAGCATCTTCACCACATGGACTACAGCAGTTCAAGAAGAAGGCTGGCCAACATCTTCTCAAACTCAACCATGGATAGGCAATAAATATGCCGGCCTTGACTGCAACGCCACATCCTGAGAATTATTTTTTTTATTCATTCACGGGATGTGGGCGTCGCTGGCAAGGCCATCATTTACTACCCATCCCTAATTGCCTTTGAGAAGTTGGTAGTGAGCCACCTTATTGAACCGCCGCAGTCTTTATGGATTATAGTTTTTTGTGGCGGTTTTGATACAACTGAGTGGCCATTTCTGAGGGCAGTTAAGAGTCAACCACATTGCTGTGAGTCTGGAGTTACATGTAGGTCAGACCAGGTAAAGACGGCAGATTTCCTTCCCTAAAGGATGTTAGTGAACCAGTTGGGTTTTTATAACAATCTGATAGTTTCATGGTTACCATCACTGATACTAGCTTTTTTTAAATTCCAGATTTATTTAATTAACTGAATTTAAGCTCCCCAGCTGCCATGGTGGGATTTTCACTCCTGTCTACACATTATTAGTCCAGGTTTCTGGATTACTAATCCATAACACAACTGTTATGCTACAGTACCCTCAATCTTTCTAACATCTGCCTGTGCAGAAAAAAAACTTCTTCTAACTTCTTTCCTCATTCTTCCAGTTATAATTCTCAGTTTGTATCCTGTTACTATCAATTCAGCAAACAGTCAAACAATCTTGTGCTGATTGCACTCCCAAAACTTTGCATAATTTTGAAAACTTTTCTTAAACCTTCTATTCCGTTAAATTTTCACTGGTTCTCCAAAATAGGTAGTTATATGCATGCACGCAGGTTCTTACACAAACATGTACAATAAAAGAAAACCTTGCATTTAAAAAGTGCCTTTCATGACCTCGGGACATCCCATAGTGCTTTACAGCCAATGAAGTACTTTTGAAGTGTAGTTACTATTATAATGCAGGGAAATGCAGCAGCTAATTTGTGCACAGCAAAGCCCCAATAAGATAATGACCAAATAATCTGTTTTAGTGAGGTTGATTGAGGAATAAATATTGGCAAGGCACTGGGAGAACTCACCAGATCTTCCTCAAAATTGTGCTATGGGATCTTTTACATCCATCTGTGAGGGCGGACAGGGCATCGGTTTAATGGATCATCTGGAAGGTGGCACCTCTGACTGTGCTGCATTCCTTCAGTGCTGCACTGGAGTATCAGCCTAGATTTTATGCTGAGGTCTCTGGTGTGGGACTTTCTGACTCAGAGGCGAGATTGCTACCGTTGAGCCAAGGCTGACACACGCAAACATGTACACACAGGCACATGGCCAACCCAGGCATTCAGAACCGTGTGACTCAGCACCAACTCTGGTCAGTGCACTGAGTCACTGAGACATAGGTGAGCTAGTTTCCTTCTCTTCATTGAAAGTTGAAAGAAACCTGGGTCTCTTAGTAGACTCGATGCGAAACATATCCAGCCAATGCAAAGCAGCAATCATTTTGAAATGCTGAGCCAAAACAGTAGAATATAATTCAGAGGATGCAGTGATCAAATTTTACTGGGCTCTGATCATATCGCATCTTGAATACTGCTCTGGTTGCCAAGAAACAAGGAGAGACAATTCAAGCACTGGAGGAAGCTCAGAGAAGAGCCACAGGGCTGATCCCTAATGTTCCTGGTCTGAATTTTAAGGAGAAACTGGAAAGATTTGGGCTTTTCAGTCTGAAAACGAAGTATATGAGAAGTGATCTTATAGAGGTATGTGCTTACTACAGGCTTTGTAAGAATGTACAGACCCTTAATTTTGTGTATATTAAAATGCTTTGCCAGGCCAAAAGACTTTTCAAAGTGAAATAAATCTGCTGAGTGTAACAAGCTGTCTTTCACTGATAAAAGGAGAATAAGAACGTTCTTTAAGTCTTGCTCTGAGAATTTAATGGAGATGATAACAAACTTTAATGAGCAAAGGCTAAGAACTTGACCTAATTCACCAGCATATTTTGAGGAGCGTTAAGCGATGCAGATGGGTACATTTATTTTGGAAAACTTACTGAATTGCTTTGACACATTAACCTGTTTTTTCAAAAGGGCTGATAAGGCCAGACAATGCAATCAGTCGGTTGGGGCCACGGGGGTCATGAAACAAGACATCTGTAGCTGAAGGGATGAAACAGACCTTGGGAGTTTTGCAAGACAGGACACAAATTAATGAGTATTCCACAATGTGTATTGGGATCTAATGGTCTGCTGACCACTTCTGAAAATTCTTATGAGTAACTGAGTGACTCGGGGTCTGACAAGGGCACCTAGCAGATAACAACGGTCGTAAACACAGTATGTGTATGTTTGAGAGATTGACAGCTCAGAAACTCAAGCTGAACATTGGAGGAACGCCCCTCACAGTCCCTGCATGATGGAAATTTACTGAGAAGAACAAGAACTGTATAAAACATATCAACACTGCAGTCGGAAGGATGTGGCCTGGCCAGTCATCTCGCCTACGAGGACCTACAATCAACGCTGAACTGATCATCTGCGGGTGGGTGTATGTATGATCTCTTGTAACATTATTGGTGTACTGTTCGAATAGTGATTAAAGTTTTTAATCTTCCTTAAGAACAATAAAATCTTAAAGATGGAGCTCATGTATCTTGTGTAATTTCTCATAAATCTCAAGTACGAATCTGTAACCTGTAGGTCTCAGGAGTTACAGCTTATACAGATTGCAGTTGATTAGCAATTTGTATGCGGATAATGACGTATAACCAACCCATCGATAATAGTAGATAATAGTAAAGTAAAGCCTTTAGGTCGTGGTCAATAAGGCAGTACACGTAACACAGGTTATGTCAGCATAGTGGTTATGTCACTGAAAAGAAAAATAAAGACTTTCATTTATATAGTGCCTTTCACGACCTCAGGATGCCTCAAAATGCTTTACAGCCAATGAATTACTTTAAAAAAAATTATAGTCACTGTTATAATGTAGGAAACGCGGCAACCAATAGGCACATTGCAAGCTCCCAGACATCAACACTGCACTGCTGGGCCGCATTCTTTCTTGAGAGAGTGCATCGACAGAAAAACCTGTTGGGGGCACCGCGCAGCAGGGGATCGATGAGTTCAGCTGAATTTAGAAAGGTAAGTATTTTTCTTTATTAAAACTGGCAGTGCACTAACTCATGACTCGCTTTCGTCGGTCATCAGAATTGGGCGGGCTTGTGTTCAGGCCGAAAAATCCCCAACCTGAATTTTGGTCAGGTCGGCCATTTGACCCCAAAGCAGCGGCTTTGTGGAGACTACAAGGTTACAATTAACCAATTTTTGAAACAGGATCAGTACCCGTTACCGAAGGCTAATGACCTGTTCGCCATGCTAGCTGGTGGAAAGTCGTTCACTAAACTGGATCTGATGTCAACCGATATGACACTTCGAAGAAACTCACCTGCATCAACACCCATAGAGTATTGTTTGTCTACAACAGGTGTCCTTTTGGAATTCGTTCGGCTGCAGCCATATTTCAGAGGAATATAGAAAGTCTACTGAAGTCCGTTCCTAGAAGTGTCATGTTTCAAGATGACATTCTGGTCACAGGTCGCGACACTACTGAACATCTGAACAATCTTGAAGAAGTCCTATATTGTCTGAACAAAGTGGGACTCAGGCTGAAACGTTCAAAGTGTGTCTTCATGGCACCTGAAGTTGAATTCCTGGGGAGGAAGATTGCTGCTGATTTGAAAACCAAGGCCATCACAAATGCACCCAGGTCTCAGAGTGTGATGGAGCTGCGTTCATTCCTTGGGCTACTCAACTACTTTGGTAATTTCTTACCCAGATTGAGCACTTTGTTAGAGCCACTGCACGTGTTACTCAGAAAAGGCGATATCTGGGTCTGGGGTGTGCTCAAGATAGAGCCTTTGAGAAAGCTAAGAATCTGCTCTGTTCAAACAAGTTGCTTGTTCATTATGATCGGTGTAAGTGTCTTGTATTGGCCTGTGATGCTTCATCATATGTGTACTCCAACAAGAAAATGAGTCGGGTAAGCTACAACCTGTTGCGTATGCTTCGAGATGTTTGTCAAAGGCAGAACGAGCTTACAGCATGGTAGAAAAAGAAGCTTTGGCTTGTGTGTATGGGGTCAAAAAGATGCATCAGTACCTATTTGGTCTTCGATTTGAACTCGAAATGGATCACAAGTCACTCATTTCATTGTTTTCGGAAAACAACGGGATTAATACCAATGCATCGTCCCATATCCAGAGGAGGGCGTTGACATTATCTGCCTATGATTATATTATTCATCATAGACCTAACACTGAGAATTGTTCCATTGCACTGAGTGACCGGAGCAGGAGGTCGAATGCCAAGACAGTCCCCATGAAATTATTTAAATGCTGTACTTTTAATTCTGCCCTCAATGAAACACAGGAATGGTTAAGAGGCAGAACACTCCTTCTACTAAAAATCTCTCAAATCTGTCCAACAGCAAGTCTGCCTAAGTGTTAGTAAGCTGCAAACAGTAATGGCCAACAAAAATTATTTCTAAAGATCAGTGCCTTTAATTAGCGCTCCTCCAGCCGACTCCTGACTGAAACTGTCATTGTCCACATCAGGCGGTAAGTGAGGGGGTGCCACCGAAATTCTCTTCCGGGGCGGTAACGGGCTGCTGCGCACGGCAATAACATCATCATTGCTGGGCGTAGCCAAGCAGGGGCGTTACCTTTTAGTATCTCTGCAAAACCCCAGGCCAATTTCGCTGCGTGCAGGCGGAAACCCATTTGCGCCTCCCGCGGACGCAAACGGGAGGCGCAAAGTACCCTAATTTCACCCCCATAGTTTCATAAACAATGCAAGCAACTAACAATAAAAGTTAGAAGTAAAAAATACAATGCAATCATTTCTGATAAATAATGAAAAATGATTACAAACGGCGACACAAATATATTAGTGAGTAAGCTCAGTGATGTTCTCACTATGTATAATACCCTTGCATTGAACGAGGCACAATCAGGCACACAAATTCATTAAGACTTTGACTGGCTTTGTTTGTCATGATTTTCATTCAGAGCTACGAGGATTAGGCAATGAATGTTGGCCTTGCTGGCGGCACCCACATCCTGAGAATAAATTAAAGAAAATACATGGCATGAGGTACAGAAAGTGTCAGCCATGGCTCAGTTGGTAGCACACGTACCTCTGAGTAAGAAGGTTGTGGGGTCAAATCCCAATCCAGAGATTTGAGCAGAAAAATCTAGGCTGACTCACCACTGCAGTACTGAATGAGTGCTGCACTGACTGAGGTGGCCTCTTTCGAATGAAAGGCTAAACCATCTGCTCTCTCGGATGCAAGTAGAAAATCCTATTTCAAGAAGTGCAGGGGAGGTATCCCTGGTGTCCTGGCCAATATTTATCCCAAAACCAACATCACTAAAAAACAGATTATCTGGTTATTATCACATTGCTGTTTGTGGGAGCTTGCTGTGTGCAAATTGTCAGCTGCGTTTCCTGCATTACAACAGTGACTACACTTGCAAAAGTACTACATTGGCTATAAAGCACTTTGGGACGTCCAGTGGTTGTGAAAGGTGCTTTGTAAATGTAAATCTTTCTTATTACTTGATCTTTACTGCTGGGACTATAATCACATGAAAAGCCACATTTCATTGAAGAAATATTGTAATTTCAGGGCTGTTCTAGTTCCACTCTGACAAAAAATGTACCTGTGCTCGCGGTGAAAGGGATACTCTTTGATCAACCATTCTTCCTTCATTCCTCTGAAATGCTGAGAATGAATCTTTCAGACAAGACGCTAAACCGAGGCCCAGTCTGCCCTCTCAAATGGATGTCAAGATCGCAGGGCACTATTTTGAAGAAGAGCAGTGGAATTCATCCTGGTGTCCTGGCCAATATTAATTCCTTAACCAACGTCACTAAAACAGATTATCTAATCATTTTTCTCCCTGGTGTTTTGGGAACTTGGGCTCAATTTTCCCCAAAGTTGTTTTTTGGCGTACTTGAAGAATTACGCCCGCTTTTTGGGGGGGCTCAAGAACGTGTTAAAAAAAATCATCCAAGTTTCCCCATTTGAATTCTTCATTTTGGCGCTGCCTAGCCTGTCATTTAGTTTTATGGGTAGAGCCTTGATTTGCACCAAAAAGATTGGGTTGCCACGGTAACCAAGGACTCAATGCGGGCTGAGGCTGGAAAGTGAAACATACAGCCAGCTCACAGCAACCTGCACAAGCACATTACAGCAAATTACCAAACACATTAAACATTGCAGCAACTTACCTCCATTAAATTATTAAAGTGTAATGACAAAAGTCTATCTCCCTTCCCACACCCTCTCAATACCGGACCCGGTCCCTGCTCCTATCCCAGGCTGAAAGGCCTCCCTGTGCTGGTCCAATCCCCCACCCATCCATGGCCAAATGGCCTCCCCCTCTCCTGGTCCCCGCTCCTATCCCTGGCCGAATGACCTCCCGATGCCAGTCCCCGCACTTATCCCTGGCCGAATGCCCCCCAGTCCCGACTCCTATCCCTAGCCAAATGGCCTCCCGGTTCTGGCTCCTATCTCTGGCCAAGTGACCTCTCTGTCCCGGTCCTCGTACCTATTCTTGGCCGAATGGTCTCTCCCCTCCCGGTCCCGGTCCTATCCCTGGCCGAATGTCCTCCAGGTCCCAGTCCCCGCACCTATCCCTGGCCGAATGGCCTCCCAGTCCCTCCACCTATTCCAGGGCAAACGGTCTCCTCTCTCCTGGTCCCTGCACCTAACTATGCCCGAAAGGTTCCCTCCCCTTCCACTCTCTCTCACCTCTCTACTGCTGCTGTCCAGGAATGATTTATTTACCTGCGCTGATTTTCTTAACTCACCAGAAAGTTTTCCCACAGAGGCCACATACTCCGTCCAAAGAAGAATTGGAGTAAATTGGAGCTGGCCAAACTTGCTTAACTGGCCAGAATTGGCGTGGGTGACAGGTTACGCCCCCATGACACACAAAAAAAACAAATCTAAAAAAATTGTAACTGACTGAGTTACGCTGGTGCACATTGATTGGGGAAACTTATATTTTTTAATTTAGGCCAAAAAAAGTGGCGCGCGCCAAGAAAACGGCGCAAATCACTGGAGAAAATTGACCCCATGATTTGTGCAAATTGGCTGCCACGTTTCCTACATTACAACAGTGGCTACACCTCAAACAGTATTTAAGTGGCTACAAAGCACTTTGGGACATCCTGATGTCAAAAAAGCCACTATATAAATGCAAGTTGTCTTCAACTCACTGTGAGGCCCCAAGACTCAATAACTACTGGGTTGGATACAAGGCAAAACTTGTCATCTGTTAGATGATGCCTCTTTCACCTCTACCCTCCAAATTCTTTCTTGTCTCACTGCAACCCTTTTTACTGTCTCTATTTTATTAATGTCTCCTGAACTTTCCTCCCTTGTTCCTGCCAAGTTTCAAATGTGCTGTCTTCCAAACTGTTCCTCCATCCTGGGCTGAAATCCAGACTCATCACAGTCTCCTACTTGAGATCATTTTAATCCCAAAAGCAGAACTCCATTCAACCTACTTTCCTTCTATAATCCACAGGCTTTTAAAACTCAAGTTTGTGGTCAACCTAATCTTCACTGATCCTGTCTTCTCCCAACACTTCCAAACCTTAGCTCTTTCCCTAGATTTCCCAATAAGAAAAATTCTCAAGGCTCCGGTTATGCTAATGTCATTTTTGACCAAAACTGACCATGTAAACTTGCTGGCAATGTGTTTACTAGCAAAATAAAACAGACATGGAAAGTTTACAATTGAATTCCCGCTGAGGGTACCAAAGGGTAATAACCCTCTGTATAGGACATGGTATGAAAAAATTCAGCAAGGGCAATTGGTCCAATATACTGTGAATGGGCCCAGATTTGGGGAAACAAGGACTAATCACCACAGCTACAATATCTGCGGAAGGTTTATGGCCCTCTGAACAGAAAGAAAGAAAAAGACTTTCATTTCTATAGCACCTTTCACGACCACCGGACGTCCCAAAGTGCTTTGCAGCCAATGAAGTATTTTTTGAAGTATAGTCACTGAAGTAATGTGAAAAATGTGGCAGCCAATTTGCACACAGCAAGCTCCCATAAACAGCAATCAGATAATGACCAGATAATCTGTTTTAGTGATGTTGATTGCGGGATAAATATTGGCCAGCACATCGGGATAACTCCCCTGCTCTTCTTTAAACTAGTGCCACGGAGACTTTTACGTCCACCTGAGAGAACAGACAGGGTCTTGGTTTAACGTCTCATCCAAAAGAGAGCAACTCCGACAGTGCAGCACTCCTTCAGTACTTCATTGGAGTGTCAGCCTAGATTTCTGTGCTCAAAGGCTGTGGAGTGGGATGTGAATGCACAACCTTTTGACTCAGAGGTGAGGACGCTACTAACTGAGCTACGTCTGAGATTAATAAGAACATATAAGAACATAAGAAAGGAGTAGTTCATAAGGCCCCTTGAACCTGCTCCACCATTCAATAAGATCATGGCTGATCTGATCATGGACTCAGCTTCACTTCCCCTCCCACACCCCATAGCCCCTTATCCCCTTATCGTTTAAGAAACTGTCTATTTCTGTCTTAAAGTTATTCAATGTCCCAGCTTCCACAGCTCTCTGAGGCAGCGAATTCCACAGATTTACAACCCTCTGAGAGAAGAAATTTCTCCTCATCTCTGTTTTAAATGGACGGCCCCTTATTCTAAGATCATGCCCTCTAGTTCTTGTCTCCCTCATCAGTGGAAACACCCTCTCTGCATCCAGCTTGTCAAGCCCCCTCATAATCTTATACGTTTCGATAAGATCACCTCTCATTCTTCTGAATTCCAATGAGTAGAGGCCCAACCTACTCAACCTTTCCTCATAAGTCAACCCCTTCATCCTTGGAATCAACCTAGTGAACCTTCTCTGAACTGCCTGCAAAGCAAGTATATCCTTTCGTAAATATGGAAACGAAAACTGCATGCAGTATTCCTGGTGTGGCCTCACCAATCATCATCATAGGCAGTCCCTCGGAATCAAGGAGGACTTGCTTCCACTCCCAAAGTGAGTTTGTTGATGGCTGAACAGTTCGATATGAGAGCCACAGATCCTGTTACAGGTGGGGCTGGTTTGCAACGTGCTCCTTCTGCTGCCTGCGCTTGTCCTCTTCATGCTCTTTGCGTTGAGACTTGAAGAGCTCAACGCCCTCCCGGATGGACTTTCTCCACCTTGGGCGGTCTGTGGCCAGGGTCTCTCAGGTATCAGTGATGATGTCGCACTTTACCAGCGAGTCTTTGAGGGTGTCCTTATAACGTTTCTGCTGTCCTCCTTTTGCTCGTTTACCATGAAGGAGCTCCGCATAAAGCATTTGCTTAGGGAGTCTCGTATCTGGCATACGTACTATGTGGCCTGCCCAGCGAAGCTGATCGAGTGTGGTCAGTGCTTCAATACTGGGGATGTTAGCCTGGTCAAGGACACTGATGTTGGTGCACCTGTCCTCCCAGGGGATTTGCAGGACCTTGCGGAGACATCGTTGGTGATATATCTCCAGTAACTTGAGGTGCCTTCTATACATCGTCCATGCCTCAGATCCATACAGGAAGGCGGGTATTACTACAGCCCTGTAGACCATGAGTTTAGTGGTAGATTTTAGGGTCTGGTCTTCAAACACTCTTTTCCTCAGACGACCGAAGGCTGCGCTGGCGCACTGGAGGCGATGCTGAATCTCCGCATCAACTGTCTGCCTTTGTTGATAAGAGGCTCCCAAGATATGGGAAATGGTCCACGTTGTCCAGGGCCGAGCCGTGGGTCTTGATGATTGGAGGGCAGTGCTGTGCAGCGGTGACAAGCTGGTGGAGGATCTTTGTCTTACGGATGTTAAGCATAAGGCCCATGCTTTCATATGCCTCAGTGAATACATTGACTATATCCTGCAGTTCAGCCTCTGAATGTGCACAGACGCAGGCGTCATCCGCATACTGCAGCTCAATGACAGAGGTTGGGGTGATCTTGGACCTGGCCTGGAGGTGGCGTAGGTTAAATAGCTTCCCACTGGTTCTGTAGTTTAGTTCTACTCCAGTGGGGAGCTTGTTGATTGTGAGGTGGAGCATGACGGCGAGGAAGATTGAGAAGAGGGTTGGAGCGATAACGCAGCCCTGTTTGACCCCGGTCCGGACGTGGATTGGGTCTGTAATGGATCCATTGGTAAGGATCATGGCCTGCATGTCATCCTGAAGCAGGCGAAGGATGTCGACAAACCTTTGGGGGCATCCGAAACGGAGGAGGACGCTCCATAGACCCTCACGGTTGACAGTATCAAAGGCCTTTGTAAGATCAAAAAAGGCCACGTATAAGGGCTGGCACTGCTCCCTGCATTTTTCCTGCATCTGGTGCGCTGCAAAAATCATTTCTGTTGTGCCCCATAGGGGACGAAATCCGCGTTGTGATTCCAGGAGGAGCTCCTCGGCCACAGGGAGAAGACGATTGAGGAGAATGCGAGCGACAACTTTCCAAGTGTAGTTGCCTCACCAATACCTGATATAACTGTAGCAAGACTTCCTTGCTTTTATACTCTATCCCCTTTGCAATAAAGGCCAAGATATCATTGGCCTTCCTGATCACTTGCTGTACCTGCATACTATCTTTTTGTGTTTTATGCACAAGTACCCCCAGGTCCCGCTGTATTGCGGCATATTGCAATCTTTCTCCATTTAAATAACTTGCTCTTCGATTTTTTTCTGCCAAGGTGCATGACCTCACACTTTCCAACTTTATACTCCATCTGCCAAATTTTTGCCACTCACTTAGCCTGCCTATGTCCTTTTGCAGATTTTTTTGTGTCCTCCTCACACTTTGCTTTTCCTCCCATCTTTGTAAAGGAGTATACACTTCACTTACAGTATTACCATTGCTCAGTGCTAGCAGTGTGTTCAAGTCCTATTCCAGAGACTTGAGCACAGAATCCAGGCTCATACTCCAGTGCAGTATTGAGGGAATGCAGGACTATCAGAGGTGCCGACTTTCAGATGCAACCTGCTTTCTCAGGTGGATATAGAAGATCCTATGGCACTTTTTAAAGAAAATCAGAGAAGTCCTGGCCAATATTTCTCCTTAATTCCCTATTGGAATTCTTGGTGACTATCTTATATTGATGGCCTCTAGTTATGTTCTTCCCCACAAGTAGAAACATTCTCTCTGTATCCACTCTATCAAAACCTTTCAGAATTTTAATGACCTCTATTAGGTCACCCCTCAGCCTTCAAGAGGAAAGAGACACACCTTGTTCATCTTTTCCTGATATGTATACTCTTGCATTTCTGGTATCATCCTTGTAAATTTTCTCTTCACCCTTTCCAGTGCCTCTATATCCTTTTTATAATCATCATAGGCAGTGCCTTGGAATCGAGAAGACTTGCTTCCACTTTTAAAATGAATCCTTAGGCTGAACAGTCCAATACAAGAGCCACATTCCCTGTCACATAGAAACATAGAAAATAGGTGCAGGAGTAGGCCAATTGGCCCTTTGAGCCTGCACCACCATTCAATAAGATCATGGCTGATCATTCACCTCAGTACCCCTTTCCAGCTTTCTCTCCATACCCCTTGATCCCTTTAGCCGTAAGGGCCATATCTAACTCCCTCTTGAATATATCCAATGAACTGGCATCTACAACTCTTTGCGGTTGGGAATTCCACAGGTTAACAACTCTCTGAGTGAAGAAGTTTCTAATCATTTCAGTCCTAAATGGCTTAACCCTTATCCTTAGACTATGTCCTCTGGTTCTGGACTTCCCCAACATCGGGAACATTCTTCCTGGATCTAACCTGTCCAGTCCCGTCAGAATTTTATATGTTTCTATGAGATCCCCTCTCATCATATGTCAGTCCTGCCATCATGGGAAACAGTCTGGTGAACCTTCGCTGCACTCCCTCAATAGCAAGAAAGTCCTTCCTCAGATTAGGAGATCAAAACTGAACACAATATTCCAGGTGAGGCCTTACTAAGGCCCTGTACAACTACAGTAAGACCTCCCTGCACCTATACTCAAATCCCCTTGCTATGAAGGCCAACATACCATTTGCCTTCTTCAACGCCTACTGAACCTGCATGCCAACTTTCAATGACTGATGTACCATGACACCCAGGTCTCGTTGCACTTCCCCTTTTCCTAATCTGCCGTCATTCAGATAATATTCGGCCTTCGTGTTTTTGCCACCAAAGTGGATAACCTCACATTTAGCATGGGTGGGACAGATAGTCGTTGAGGGTAAGGGTGGGTGGGACAGGTCTGCCACATGCTATTTCCGCTGCCTGCGCTTGATTTCTGCATGCTCTTGGTGATGCACTTCCTCCACTTCGGGCGATCTTTGGCCAGGGACTCCCAGGTGTCAGTGGGGATGTTGCACTTTATCAGGGAGGCTTTCAAGGTGTCCTTGTAATGTTTCCTCTGTCCACCTTTGGCTTGTTTGCCGTGAAGGAGTTCCGAGTAGAACGCTTACTTTGGGAGTCTCGTGTCTGGCATGCAGACAATGTGGCCTGCCCAGCGGAGCTGATCAAGTGTCGTCAGTGCTTCAAGGCTGGGGATGTTGGCTTGGTCGAGGACACAAATGTTGGTGCGTCTGTCCTCCCAGGAGATTTGTAGGATCTTGTGCAGAAATCGTTGGTGGTATTTCTCCAGCGACTTGAGATGTCTATTGTACATGGTCCATGTCTCTGAGCCATACAGGAGGGCGGGTATTACTACAGTCCTGTAGACCATGAGCTTGGTGGCAATTTGAGGGCCTGGTCTTCGAACACTCTTTTCCTCAGGCGGCCGAAGGCTGCACTGGCGCACTGGAAGCGGTGTTGAATCTCGTCATCAATGTCTGCTCTTATTAATAAGAGGCTCCCGAGGTATGGGAAATGGGCCACGTTATCCAGGCGGTCAGAACTGTACGCAGTACTCTAAGTGTGGTCTAACCAAGATTTGATAGAGGTTTTGCATAACCTCCCCACTTTTCAATTCTATACCTCTAGAAATAAACCCGAGTGCTTGGTTTGATTTTTTTACAGCCTTGTTAACCTGTGTCACAACTTTTAGTGATTTGTGTATTTGTACTCCGAGATCCCTTTGTTCCTCTATCCCAGCTAGATTCGCACCTTCCAAGGAATAAGTGACCTCCTTATTCTTCCTACCAAAATGTAATACCTCACATTTATCTGTGTTGAACGTCATATGCCCATTCTGCAAGTTTATTAATGTCCTCCTGTAATTTGTTGCAGTCCTCCTCAGTATTGACGAACCCCCCAATTTGGTGTCATTAGCAAATTTAGAAATTGTATTTTTGATTCCAAAGTCGAAATCATTAATATAAATTGTGAATAACAGTGGTCCCAGCACTGATCCTTGTAGAACACCATGACTCACTTTCTGCCACTCTGAATTACCCCTACTCCTTTTACCTCTACTCTCTGCTTTCTGACTTGAAGCCAGCTAGCTATCCATTCTGAGACTTGGCCCCTGTCCTCGCATTCTCTGACCTTGTTCATCAGTCTATTATGGGGTACCTTATCAAAGGCCTTTTGAAAATCTAGATAAGTTACATCTACTGCATTACCTTTTGAAACCCATGTTGACTATTCATTATTTTGTTTTTGGTTTCTAGATGCTCTTCTATTTTCTCCTTTAGTAGGAATTCCATTATTTTTCTTACCACCAATGTGAAGCTGACTGGTCTATAATTCCCTGGACATGTTCTATCCCCCCTTCTTAATTATAGGTTTTACATTAGCTATCCTCCAGTCCTCTGGCATTACACCTTTTACGAACGAATTATTAAATATGCCTCTTCTATCTTTTCCCTAGATTCTTTTAAAATGTGTGGATATAATCCATCTGGACTGGGAGGGACAAATTCGGTCGTGCCTCAGTCGGGACTCTAAACTAGGCGAAGCGGTAATTTTAGCGCCTTGAAAAAGTTTGCACCTCCCACTGAGAGATTTGTCGGAATTGGGCGAAGAGCTGAAGGTGGCGCAAAATCAGCCGTTACACATTAGATCTGGGGGGGCGCTAACAAAAATGCCAGCGCTAAATTTAACTGACCCGTTGCGCATCTGCCGCTCTCCGCTTGCGATCCCGGGAAACGCCAACAGTTAAAGGCATGATACGTTAAGTATGCGCATGCGCAGCTCCACCTCCTCAATGTCTGTAGAGCGGGAAAATGGAGGAGCAGGGAGGAATGCAGAGAGCGCACTGTTTCTCAGCCATGGCGCTTGAGGCCTTGTTGGAGACTGTGGAGAGGTGCAACAGTGCCCTGCCTCCTGGAAGGGGGATAAAGGCCATCTCCATGGGTGTTCAGGAGGCCGTGGAGGGAATTGGCCCAGCACATCTCTGCCCATGACACAGTGGTCAGGCAGCAACTCAATGTCGCAAGAAATGCAGCGATCTCATTAGGGTCGTCAGTGTGCGTACCCTTTACATTAATCTTGCAATGCGTTCATGTGAGCCTCACTGTCTTGCACAATGTAAAGGTTTTACACTGCCCACCCTTCTCTATGTGTACTAGGCCATACTCTTCATTGATGGAGAAACCCTAAAAGCTCTCTGTCACCTCACCAGACATGCCCCATCCATCCAAGCATCTTTCCCCTGCTGGCTCTCAACGTAGCCCGAGGACACCTACCAACATCTTTTAACTCTTCATATGCGATCACAGGCCTTCAGCCTCATACTTATTCGTAGCTCTTTGTCCCCAAAACCCACCTTTGATAAATCCACTGTGCGCTGCCACGCAGACTGAGATGAAAGATTCAGACCTTGCAACATTAGTATTGAGTCACTTACTGCAGACACATGTGGCACACGAGTAGCTACAGACCCACTGACTTCTTGTTTTGGTCATTGCAGGCCAAACTTACTCACAACAGATAAGAACAGGAGTGGATGGAAGGTGGGGAGTCAGACCTCCAGGACTTATGTGCCATAGAGGAGCGAGTGTCTGCCCGAATAGGCCCACCAGTCGGGCCATTGGCAGGGGGCGAGGCAGAGCCCCTGCACAACAGTGACGGATTGTGAATGAGATGTCCGTTTTCCTTGAGAGCCCTGAACCTTGCCTTGCAACATGTAGCTCCACAATAACGATGCCCCCTTCCCAATTGCAATCCACACTTGTGTTGCTTTGTGCTTACAGATGATGGCCCAGATGAGCCGTAGCCTGCCCGTCAGTCGCCATCACCACACAAGGGGGAGGATGAGGAGGATGTGGAGATGTGTGTGGCCACAAACCGAGACCCATCCTCAGTGCCTGCGAATGGGGAGACCATGTCGGTGAAGGAGGGCATGTTCTCGGGGTTTCTAGATGCAAACGCATCTGGCCCCAGTGGCCTGAAGCAACGTGAGGGGAAGCAAGGGGGCCAGCTCCCCGCTAGTCCGGTTCAGAATCAGGCATAAGAACATAATATCATAAGAAATAAGAGCAGGAGCAGACCACTTGGCCCCTTGAGCCTGCTCTGCCATTCAATAAGATCATGGCTGATCTGATCATGGACTCAACTCCACTTCCCTGCCTGCTCCCATACCCTTCACTCCCTTATTGCTCAAAAATGTGTCTATCTCCAACTTAAATATATTCAATGACCCAGCTTCCACAGCTCTCTGGGGCAGAGAATTCCCTAGATTTACAACCCTCTGAGAGAAGAAATTCCTCCTCATCTCAGTTTTAAATGGGCAGCCCCTAATTCTGAGACTTCGTCCCCTAGTTTTAGTTTCCCCTATGAGTGGAAATATCCTCTCCACATCCACCTTGTCGAGCCCCCTCATTATCTTATATGTTTCGATAAGATCACCTCTCATTCTTAAGAACTCCAATGTGTATAGGCCCAACCTACTCAACCTATCTTCATAAGTTAACACCCTCATCTCCGGAATCAACCTAGTGAACCTTCTCTGAACTACCTCCAATGCAAGTATATCCTTCCTTAAATACGGAGACTAAAACTGTACGCAATACTCCAGGTGTGGCCTCACCAATACCCTGTACAGTTGTGGCAGGACATCTCTGCATTTATACTCTATCCCCCTCGCAATAAAGGCCAACATTCCATTTGCCTTCCTGATCACTTGCTGTACCTGCATACTAACTTTTTGAGTTTCATGCACAAGGACCCCCAGGTCCCTCTGTACTGCAACACTTTGCAATTTTTCTCCATTTATAATGTAATTTGCTTTTCTATTTTTTCTGCCACACTATGCTCCCACACTATACTCTATTTTTGCCCACTCACTTAGCCTGTTTATGGGCTAGAACCTCCCCTTTTTTTGCATGCGTAACGCCCACTTATTCCCATTTTACCGCTGAAATGACGTATAACGCCTATATAGCGCCCATTTTGGCACAAAATGGAAACTGGCGGGCATTTTTTGGAACCTTATCATCGGGCGTTACTTTCCCCAAGTGCTTAACACCGGGAAAAAATATTATTGGCCGCCCACATTTTTTGGGCGGAATCAGCAGAATGGGCAAACTCAACACCCATAATATCGCCCAGCGTTACTTTCCGCACGGATTTTACGCCGAGATTCAATATTAAGCCCGCACACTTTTTTTTGACGTAAAGAGCATATTTACCCAAACTAGCAGCCATGCAGATCGCCCATCGTCAATTTCACCATCTCGCACACATATCGCCCACAATATCGCTCGCCAACAAAAGGTGGGACTTGTTACGCTCATAATAAAGGATACAACTGAGTACTGTATGCAATGAGTAAGTGTGACCTTAGCTCCTTTAATTAAACTTCAGAGTGTTGGTACAGCGTGGGAGGCCTGTTTATATACAGTGCTCCCAAGGGATGCTGGGATGCCTTGGGACTCCAACAGGTAGGCCCTCTGGTGGTCGTGTGATACATACATAACATCACTCCCTCCCAAAGTCAATAGTACACTTATTTACAGGGTGAGACAATCTGAGGCTTTTCGCTCCCTAGTCGATCGTCTTGGTAAAAATGCAGGTGTGGGTGAGTTGGTGGGTTCTTGGCTGGGCTGCTGGGCAGCTGGCCTTGCTGGGCTGCTGGGGTTAGTGAGTTCAGCTTCGTGGTCAACCATGATGTCGGTGGCCACTTGTGTGTGTGTTGGAGGGTCGAAGTTGGTGGTGTCCTCTTCAGGTTGCTCGTGGCTGTTTGTGAACCACAATTTGGTTTGGTCCAAATGCTTTCTGCACGTTAGTCCATTGGCCAATTTGACCTGAAACACCCTACTCCCTTCTTTGGCTATGACAGTGCCGGCAAGCCATTTGGAACCATGTCCATAGTTGAGTACAAATATAGAGTCATTGACTTCAATATCGCGTGACAATTTTACGCGATCATGGTTCATGCTTTGTTGATGCTGCCTGGCCTCGACGTGATCATGGAGATCAGGGTGGATGAAAGAGAGCCTTGTTTTGAGCGCCCTTTTCATGAGCAGCTCAGCTGGGGGAACCCCAGTGAGCGAGTGGGGTCTGGTGCGGTAGCTGAGCAGGACTCGGGACAGTCAGATCTGCAGGAAGCCTTCCGACATGCGTTTCAAGCTTTGCTTCATGGTTCGAACTGCCCGTTCTGCCTGGCTGTTGGATGCTGGCTTGAACGGGGCAGATGTGACGTGCTTGATCCCATTGCGGGTCATGAATTCCTTGAATTCAGCACTGGTGAAACACGGCCCATTGTCGCTGACAAGGATATCCGGCAGAACGTGCGTGGCAAACATGGTTCGTAGGCTTTCGATGGTGGCAGTGGATGTGTTTACCGACATTATTACACATTCAATCCATTATAAATAAGCATCCACAACAACCAAGAACATTTTTCCTAGAAATGGGCCCGCAAAGCCTACGTGGATCCTAGACCACGGTTTGGAGGACCACGACCACAAACTCGATGATGCCTCTCTGGGTGCATTGCTCAGTTGAGAGCAAGTGTTGCATTGGCGCACGCATGACTCTAAATCTGAGTCAATGCGGGGCCACCGCACATGGGATCTGGCTATGGTTTTCATCATTACTATGCCTGGGTGGGTACTGTGTAGGTCGCATATGAACATTTCCCTGCCTTTCTTCGGCAAGACCACGCGATTGCCCCACAAAAGACAGTCCACCTGTAAGGACATTTCGTCTTTACACCTCTGGAACGGCTTGATCTCTTCCTGCATCTCCACTGGGACACTGGACCAACTCCCATGGAGGACAGTTTTTTACCGGGAACTGTTAAGGATCCTGGCTGATCCAGGTCCTGATCTGGTGGGCCGTAACAGGTGACTTTTCGTTTTCGAATGCATCCATCACCAAGAGCAAGACTGCAGGCTGTGCCATTTCCACTCTGGTGGTGGGCAATGGTAGCATCAGCGCAGTTCTCTGTGCCTGGTCTGTGGTGGATTACATAGTTGTATGCCGACAGCATGAGCGCCCATCTTTGGATGCAGGCAGTGGCATTGGTGTTAATCCCTTTGCTCTCTGAGAATAGCAATATGAGCGGCTTATGGTCAGTTTCTAGCTCAAACTTGAGACCAATCAGATGCTGGTGCATTTTTTTCACCCTGTAAACGCATGCCAGAGCTTCTTTTTCAATTAAGCTGTCAGCCCTTTCAGCCTTGGACAAATTCCTGGATGCATAGGCGACCAGTTGCAATGTTCCCAACAACAGTAAAGAACATGGTCCCCTGCTGGCAGAACTGTTGGCTGTGCTTAAGGAGAGGAGTTTTAAGGTCAACCCCAAGAAGGCCCAGATAGGGTTAAAGGAAGTAAAATTCTTGGGTCTAACACTCAGAGCAGGGGGACGAGGTATAGATGAGGCCTGAAGGCAAGCCGCGCAGGAACTCCCGGTACCGACCACCGTATCCGGAGTCAGATCTTTTTTAGGGGTCACAGGCTACTGCAGAGATTTCATAGAAGATTATGCAGCAATCACAGCCCCTCTACTAAGGCTCCTACACAAAGGGGTCGAGTGGGAGTGGGACCAAGGCTGCCAAGCTGCATTTCTTCAGTTGAAACAGAACCTGCAGAAGGCACCTGCACTGGGGGCTATTGATGGGGGAAAGGATTTCTATTTAGAAGTAGCAGCCAGCGGGGACAGTCTAAGTGCAGTGCTTTTACAGGAAAGGCAAGGACAGCTGAGACCGGTGGTGTACTCCTCTAGGGTCCTTGCAGAGGTGGAGAAGGGGTACTCCAATTGTGAAAGGCATCTGTTAGCCACTCACTGGGCTGTGAAAAGAGCACAGGTTTTCACAGGAATATCCCCTATCACACTCCTCACCCATCACACCCCGACCCAGATGTTGTAAGATGGGAGAATAAAGGATGGAACAGTCAGCAGTGCCAGGATCATTCGCTGGACCCTCCTCCTCTCCCAAATGGCCATCAGGGTCAGGGGCCTCTGCGAGCCCAGGCTTGCAGCTAACCTCATATATGCAGGAGAGCCACACAGATGCTCAGGAGAAGGGGTTTGGGACACCGACTTTGGATTTCGGGCAGGGGTACATCCCACAGGCCGCGAGATCTACGTCGATGGATCCAGTTCAGTGTCCGCGGGTACAAGACTCACGGGTTGCGGAGTTTGGGACCCCGAGGCAGGCATAGCCTTGGCGCTTAAACTCCCCAGCACCCTGAGCACCCAGCAGGCTGAACTGTCAGCGGTGATGTACGTGGTGACTCACCCCGAGAAATTCCCCACCCCGTACACGATTTGTTCGGGCAGTATGTTTACTTGCAATTCGTGTACAGAGTATCTGGCTATTTGGTCACGCAGGGGGTACACATCCGCAGATGGGAAGCCCCTGGTAACCAAACCCCTGCTAGTAAGGATAGTGGCAGCCCTAGGGAACAATAGGGACGTCTACATCCACAAAGTTAAGGCACATTCTAAGACAGAGCCCAGGGCAGAGGGTAACCAGCGGGCGGACCTCCTGGCCAGAGAAGGAGCCAAGACAGGTCGCTTCTGGGACCCGTATGAGAAAGGCAGGGTGATAGCAGCTAGAGGCAAGCCAGGGAAACAAGGGAGCGCAGGGGTAGCAGTGGCCCCGGACCTGAGAACGGTTCAGGCACAGGACCCCATCCTCAAGGCTGCCATAGCAACCATCCTAAGTGGAGGAAAGGCAGAGAGCCTATACAGTGCCGCAGATATAGCTGTCAAGGAAGGGATGCTGTTTAAAGGGGATAAGTGGGTGGTTCCAGCACAACACCAGCGGGAGTTCCTACAACTGGCCCATAAGGGTCCAGGTGCGGGACACCCCGGGCCAGAGTCTACCTGGCAGAAGGTGGAACAGGCAGCATGGTGGCCAGATCTCCGGAACGACGTCCGTGATTTCTGCGCAGCCTGTCTGGTGTGTGCAGCCAACAATCCAGACCCCCAGAAAGGCATCCATGGGACACATCAGGCGGGTAGAGGGACCATGGCAGTCGATCCAAATCGACTATATAGGGCCCCTACCAACCGTCCAGGGGGGTTACAAATACTGTCGAGTGCTGGTGGATGTATTCTCCAAATGGGTGGAAACCTTCCCTTGCCAAACAGCTACTGCATTGGGGACGGCCAAGATCCTGGTCAGGGAAGTGTTCTCAAGGTGGGGTCTGCTGCAGTTTGTGGAGTCCGGCCAGGTGATGCAGGCCACCTTAAAGGTACTGGGGATTAAAGCATGGTGGCATGTGGCATACAACCCCCAGTCCTCAGGCCCTGTAGAGCGCCTCAACCGCACCATCAAAGAAAGGCTCCGCAAGGAAACAGGGAATTCACCCAATAGACGGATAGAGGGGATCCGAGCCAGTCAGTCGAAAAGCACAGGGTATTCACCCCACGAGCTGATGACTGGGAGACCCATGAGGACCCCAGTACACACATTGGTGCCGGGTCTCACCGAAGGACAGCTTCAGGAAGCTAACCGAGACCACTTTGCTCGGAATCTGCTGGAACAGCTGCAGCAGATTCACTGGCAGGCAGCCACCAACATGGGAAGACAGCACTTTAGTAACAAGCTGCTGCTGGAACCCCGTAGCCACCACGACTGGGAAATAGGCGACCAGGTCATGGTACGCAGCTTTGCCAGGGTGGGGGTGTTTGAGCCACTGTACATGGGGCCCTACAGTATAGTGGACAAGGCAAGCCCTATGATTTATGCGGTCCAATTACCCCGCCGGGTAAAGTGGTACCACATAAACCAATGCAAGCGGTTCGACCCTACTAGGGCAGGGAAAAGGAAGACTCCCACAGGTAAAGAAACCCCACGGGAGGCAGAGGACATTCTGATGGATATGGAGGCTGTAGCAGAGGTCAACCCCGGCCCCGAAGCCCCACAACCTGGAATAGTCCACTGCCACAGTAAGACCATCACACAGCCTGATAGGCAGGAAAGGGACTTAGCACAGGAGAAGGGAGTCCTGTGCAGTATAACGACAGGGCAGGTAGAGGAAGGGATAGACCAGTGGGAGGACCAAGGGGTGCATCCCGTAACATGGGACTCCGCGCCCCTCACACCTACCTATGACATCTTCTGATTACATTGTGGAGTCTGGCTCAAAAGTGAGACAGAGGCACTGGCCAATGGGGGAAAAGTGCATTCTGGCAGGCCAATCAGGGGTCAAGTCGGGCCTGAAGCGGGGAAATCCTCAACCAATAGGCACTACCCGGCCCAGTTTGAATATAGTAGAAAAAGCAGCTGGAGGAGTAGGACCTAGAGAACCACAGACAAACAACAGAGAGAAAGCAGCTGGGGCAGTCGGAGAAGGAGTCGAGGAGCAACAAGACAGAAACCGAGAGAGAACGGAGACAGACTGTTACCGGCTGTGAAACATACCATCGTACGGGCACTGGGCTCGACTTGTGTGCAGAATATACAACCCAACTACCGAGAGACCCAACATTGTCTCAAGAAGCCGAGCCGCACATCGAACAACGCTCCAAGGCCAACTAGCTGAAGAACCGGAGACCAAAGTAACTGGGAGAGGCAACATTCACTTCAGCTACCCCGTAAACCAACCATCCTAAGGCTAAAAGGATAACTGTCGAAAGAGATCGTAAGTATTATCCTGGGGTTTTCTTTTCCCAACTGTCAGCCTAGGTCAGTCAGGTAAAAAGGGTGGTGGGGGTGGTGTTGGAACTGTCTTGTAAAGATAAAATTGTGTAAGGTTTTCATTGTGTCCGTTTCTTCCCATAGATTTTCATAGTTTATAAGTGTGTGTCAGATAGGTGTTTTGATGAAGTTTGACCTCGTTGGAAACTTACCATGGTTAATAAATTGGACCTACCCGTTTTTTTTGTTCCAAGAACCACTTGTCTCTGAGTGTTTTGTTTTCCCTTGTGGAAGCTCATAATCCACCAGAATTCTGAGCTTACAATCAGATAGGGGTGTTAGTGCACTTCGCAACTGCCAATTTAGTGGTCAGCGAGCCATAAGCTGCTAGACTGTCTCCTAGAAGGGACAGAGAGGCCCAATACACCAACTGCCACCAAAGACCCCTGTAATTGGGCAGAGCAATAAACCCCCTACAATGGGTTATACAGAACAAGCAGTTTGTTGGCACATAACAGATTTCTGGCTTTCTCAAAAGCAGTCTCTTGTGATTTCCCCCATACCCAGTCGTCTCCCTTGCGCAGTGGCACATGTAGGGGTTCTAGCAAGGTGCTTAACCCGGGTAGGAAATTACTGAAATAGTTGTGGAATCTCAAGAATGACCGCAGCTCCGTCACATTCTGTGGTCTCGGCCTCCGTCTGGCATTGGTAGGTTTGATGACGTCTGCCACAATTATTCTTCCTAAGAACTCGACCTCTGGTGCCAGGAAAACACATTTCAAGCATTTCAATCTGAGTCCCACGCGATCTAGCTGACTTAGAACATCTTCCAGATTCTTCAAGTGTTCGATGGTGTCTCGACCTGTGTGTCATCCTGGAAAATCACAGTGCGTGGAATCAACTTTACCAGGCTCTCCATGATCCGTTGGAAAATTGCCGCGGTCGAACGAATCCCAAACGGGCATCTTATTATAGATGAACAGACCTTTGTGCGTGTTGATGCAGGTGAGGCCTTTCGAAGATTCCTCCAGCTCCTGCGTCAAGTAGGCTGAGGTCAGGTCCAACTTGGTGAATGTCTTTCCTCCAGCCAAGGTCGCAAATAGGTCGTCTGCTTTGGGTAGCGGGTACTGGTCCTGTAGCAAAAAACGGTTAATCGTTACTTTATAGTCCCCACAAAATCTGACCATGCCGTCGCCTTTAAGAACCGGAACAATTGGACTGGCCCACTCGTTGAACTCCACCAACACGATGATGCCTTCTCGCTGCAACATGTCCAGCTCCATTTCCACTTTCTCTCGCATCATATATGGTACTTCCCGTGCCTTGTGGTGGCTGGGTCATGTACCGGGAACTAAGTGGGTCTGCACCTTCACCCCTCAGAAACTTCCAATGCCTGGCTCAAACAACGACAGGAATCTGCTCAGAACCTGGGCACATGAGACATTGTCGATGGACGAAAGCGCTTGGACGTCGTCCCAGTTCCAGCGGATTTTTCCCAGCCATCTTCTGCCGAACAGTGCGGGGCCATCCCCTGGCACAATCCATAGTGGGAGTTCATGCACTGCTTCATCATAGGAGACTTTTACTTCTGCGCTGCCAATAACAGGGATCAGCTCTTTGTTATAAGTTCTTAGCTTGCTGTGAATGGGGCTAAGCTTGGGCCTGTGTGCCTTGTTGCTCCACAGCCTTTTTGCTCATTATAAACTGACTCGTACCCATGTCCAGTTCCATCGATACTGGAATTCCATTCAGTTCAACTTTTAACATGATCGGTGGACATTTCGTGGTGAAGGTGTGTACTTCTGCCTCCTCGGTTCAAGTCTCTAGTTCAGCCTGATCCACCATAGATTGATCTTCCTCTGCAACGTGGTGGTTTGCAGGGTTTGCAGCTCGTCTGCACATTCGCTGGAGGCGTCCCATTGTTCTACAGCCTTTGCACACAGTGTTTGAAGCAGCAATGATGGGCCCGATGATCACCTCCACAGCGCCAACAAGGTGTTAACTGCCTCGCATTAACGATTGATGGCAGACGCTGGGTCATCTGAGGTCGTGCAGCTGCCGGCGTGTACGTTCTGCCATATGCATTCTTGCTTGAAAACGACATTACTTTGTGTGCAGTACTAGCCGAAACCTCTTTATGCTGCGAAATTTGTTTGGTGTATTTGCTGGTGGGCATAAATGCCTGGGCTATCGTTATGGCTTTGCTCAGATTCGGTGTTTCAACAGTCAATAGTTTGCGAAGGATAACCTCATGGTCAATGCCAAGCATAAAAAAGTCTCTTAGCATTTGTTCAAGGAATCCATCGAATTCGCAATGTCCTGCAAGATGCCTTAGTTCGGCGACATAGCTCGCCACTTCCTGGCCTTCCGACCATTGACACATGTAGAACCGATACCTCACCATCAAAACACTTTCCTTCGGATTTAGGTGCTCCCGGACCAGCATACACAATTCTTCATAGGATTCGGTTGTTGGTTTCACCGGAGCTAGGAAATTCTTCATGAGGCCATAGGTTGTTGCCCCACAGACGGTAAGGAGGATCGCTCTTCGTTTAGCAGCGTTCTTGTCCACTAACAGATCGTTAGCCATGAAGTATTGGTCGAGTCGTTCCACGAAGGCCTCCCAATTGTCCCCTTCTGAGAATTTCACCAGGATACCAACAGTTCTTTGCATTTTCACGTGGTTGTTCGTTACCTCGTCGCCAATTGTTATGCTCATAATAAAGGATACAACTGAGTACTGTATGCAATGAGTAAGTGTGACCTTAGCTCCTTTAATTAAACTCCAGAGTGTTAGTACAGTGTGGGAGGCCTGCTTATATACAGTGCTCTCAAGGGATTCTGAGATCCCTTGGGACTCCAACAGATAAGCCCTCTGGTGGTGGTATGATACAGGTTGCCAAGGGTTCCATACATAACAGAATTAAACGGAACAAATCACAGTGTTATGGACGCTATGTTCGAGATCACATGTCGCGTCCTTTAAAAGATTGCTGTGATTCAACCTCGGCGGAGTTCGGATGTACTCTGCAGGTCGTTGGAGTTGATGTGCTGTAAAAACAACTTGACCATAGTGTGACTGATTGGAATTGAAGAGGTGTCTTCGTCGGGACATTGCTTGTTTGTGACCAATCGGTGGAAAACAGAGAGCTACTGCAATGGGGCCTGTCCTTTCTCACCCTCTCTTGGTGACCAAATACATGCAGCAGACTCGACATCGCTGAAGGAATGCTCCATTACATTATGTGCCCAATGTAAGAAGTGATAGACAGATGAGAAGGATGTAGGGGGTGGTCTCAGGGGTCAGGTTCACTTCTGACCTTCTGAGCGGTTCGAATCGCTCCCACTCCCTGGGTTCTAGACTTTGGATTTATTTGGGGATGTGACAAAGTACAAGAGACAACTGGTTTTGGTGCAAAGAACATTGATTTTATTAAGGACAAGAAAGTACAATACCAAAGCTTGCAATCACTAGAATAAAGAACACTTTATTACACGTTCAAAAGAGGTTACAGAAAATAATACACCTCCCAGCTCCCAATGCCTAACTCTGACGAGGTTGAACTCCAGGGCAAACAGGGATTATACTTACCAATCCTTTTATTGTCAGTTGGTGGTGGTTCGTGATTTCGGGGTTCGCTGGACTCTGTAGGTTCTGCTTGCCGTACCTCGACCGTGGAAGACTTCTTACTGCATAGTCTTTAGTTGGGTGGTGTCCACTGATGCGGTAGGGCGCGTATTAGACTTATGGGGTGAGTACCCACTTTCTTCTGTCAGCAGTAGATTTTAAAGCCCTTTTAGGTAATGTTTCACCTGTTGGTAGCTAGGAACAGATTGTAGAATGGAAACTTTCGAAGTTTCGGTTTCTTGAGGAGTTTTGTTCTTAGACTTTATCGATTGCGGTGGTTTCGATGTTGCCTCTTTGGCTGTTGCCGCGATGGCGATGTCCGAAGTTACTGGGAACTGCTAGTCTCTGCCTTGATAATATTCTTCCTTCTTCTTCGGTAGCAGAGCAGTGTAGCCCAGGAGTGTCATCGAGGCTGAAGATATTGATGCTCAAAAGAGCTGCATAGAAAGCTGTGTAGCAAGCTCTCTGGAGGCTCATTAAGGCTGCTGCGGTGTTCTCCTTTACCCGCAAAACAGTGCCCCAGTTATACTTTGGGAGTCGTTCTAATTTGCGCCAAATAAGCCCCGATTCTTTGTCTTAATTTTGGCGGGCTTGATATTTCTTTGTCATATTTGGCAGGCTCGTTAATGGCAACCTGTTTCGGATGTGTCGATCTGTCAAATTTGTTTCTCGATCGGGAAAATTAGTTTTGGTATTTGCAATGTCTGCCTAGACCTGGGTTTTCCATGTGGGCTGGATGGGCCATTAACATTATGTATGCGCTGGATGGGTTTCCTGCTTAGAGCGATGGCTGGCTCTCTCTGGGTTGATTGTTGCTATGTTAATGTCTCCTGAAGAGAAGGGTTTTCGAGTTTACTCAATTCTCCAGACAATTTGTTTAGCTTCAATACCTCAGACGGTTTCAATACCCAAAGACTGGTTTCTTTGGAGGCTAGTTGTCCCTTAGTTTTTCAGCACTTTTCACACGGACCCAATCTGCCCTGTAAAATCCCAAATTTGGTTAAAACTCGTGGTTTCTTCCATCTGCATTTTAGGATCCCAAACTTTCTGGCTGATAGTTCCAAAATCGAATTTCCTTTCCAATGAGTCCAAACACTGGGAGGGTTTTCCCATGAATTTTGCAACCTTACAGTGCCCCCTGTGATACTCTACATGCTAGAATGTCATGTTAAGTGAGCAAAATTCCTGGTTCCCAAGAGCCAACCTTCTCCTGTATTTACCTAGCTAAAACTTAAACGTGCATACCCCCTTTGAAATGTAATGCAGTTTACAGGCAAATCCAGTCATTCAAATTATGTTACAGCATAGAGGGGGTCCGATGCCCCTCCATTACTCCGGTTTTATATAGGTACATAGTCAAACACATTTTTAAGTAAAATCCTTACAACACTCGACCTCTGCGTTTTTACAGCAGGTGAAAATCAAAAACAAATTAAACATGATAATATGGTGTTACCCCTCCCTGTGCGATCCCCAAGTTCGGCCAGGGAGCGTACAGCACCCTTTCGTGCCGGACCTGCCGGCCTCTGCGTTTCACTCGGCAAGTGAGACACCATAAGTAAAGAATAATCGCGAGTTGACAGACAACCAAAACGTGGGAAGCTATTCTGATCCCAACAGGAACTTCTATATTTCTGAAAATGTCCCATAAAGGTGGAATTGTGATCTCTAGAATTTTTCTCCCTATCTTGATTGTTTTCTGTTCTAGAGTATAGAAATGCTTCTGTGAGATTATTACAGCTTCTAGTAGAGGGGCAAGATGTTCAGGTGGAGGGGAATTTCATAGCCAAAATGTCCAACATAATCTTGCAGGTTTGTGATATTTTCACTCACAGTGAGGTGAACAGTGGAGGGTTTGGGAATGGGGACAATCCGTTCCTGGGTCACTTGAACTTCTGTCTCAGGTTTAAAGCAAAAACTGCTGTCGCTCACCGGACACCAGAAGTGTTGTCCATGCTGGTAGTGGGGCGCACCAGTGGTGACACAATATGTTCCACCCGCTATGTATGCTACCTTGGGGGAACATAGTCTTGTGCCATTACCTACATGGTACAGTTGATAGGTTGTGTGCCAGCAGCTTTAAACCCGCACTGTGGTTTAGAATCGGCGTTCAAGTGCTGGGGACACAGTATTATGTGTGCACCCCGGCTCCGGCACCCGGAGAGGTCAGTACCCGTCATAGCGTGCTCCTACTTTATGACATACGGTGGGACCGCTGTGAAATGAACGTGTACACCTCCTTGAATAACTCCAATGTTCTCCACCCTGTCCCACCCATGACCAGCATCCTTAGTACTATCTCCATGATGGTGTGATTAGAAAGCCCGTAATCCACTGGGTCAGGGTAGGCTTCAGAAGCTAGGAGAAGCTGACACGCTTAGTGAATTACTATCCGGGTGGTGAGCTGCGAGGTGCTTGTTGCTGATCCAGGAGGGGACTAAACCTTGGTTTAAATCCTCCAGGTTGTCGCCCAACAACCATGCCCCATACAACACACACACCTTGTTCTGTGCAACCTGGTCTGAAGCATTCCGATCCTCCCGTATGAGTGCATTCACTGTTTGTGCATGCTTTTCCAGCTCAGCAAAGATCTCTTTTAAATAGCTTGGTCCTTGTGTAGCTCTGAGCCCACTACTGTATTTTCCGCTTTTAGGATCTTTCTCAGTTGGTTTTTTAGACCATTTATTTGCGCTTGCAGTTCTATATCGTCCAGGCTATTTATCACAGAGGATCCTGTATTATATGCAGTAAAAATGTCATTCAAGGTTCCCCTTCTAGGTCTCCCCATGCCCATGGCATCCCTAGCGTGTAGGGTGTATAAATCTGCTTTGTCTACGTTCCCAAAGTCTAACTCATAAAATTTCTTAAACATTTCCCTGAGTAGAGCCTGGTATAGCTGTTCTGTTTCCTTCGGGCACCAGTCAGTTAAGTGTACCTCGGTAAGGTTTAAAATAACTGAAGCTACTGCATAGTGTACTCCCTGGTATAACATCTTTTTGGTCGGTACCAATACTAATCCGTTCCTTGGTCCCTTGGTGGTGGTAGGACACCTCTCTATTATTGTTCGCATTGGCGGGGTCGTGGGCAGGGGTTTCTTAATGAGTGCTATATGTTCGATGGCGTTAATTGGGAGTGGGGAGTGTGGGACCGCACACCCGTGTAGGCTGGAATCCCACCCCATCCCTTCCCCGTCATCTTGCCATTGCCTGGCAAAGACGATTGATATGCCTGCGGGACAGATCTTCTCTGATCCCCACATGCAAACGTAAATTCCCTGTTCAGATTCCCACCACTTGTTCCAACACACCTTCACTCCTCCCCGTGTCCCCGTGATGGTACGGTACGTTATCGTTACCGAGTCATTCCCAGTCAGATTCCTGGTCCCCCACATTCTTGCTCAGCTTCCTGAGCCACCACCATCTATCCAAGGGAATCTGTCCTTTACAAGTCAAACATACATGTTTTCCTTCGGTGACACTGACCCGCGCAGCAACGACCCGTATCCTGGGGCATGGACGGAAGCCTCCCCATAGATAAACCCTTCCTGGCTGGAGTAGCGAGTGGAATTAGACCCCAGCCACCCTAGCCACCTTGCCTCGTGGGCGTAAACGGTGAGCTCTTCCACACCCGTGTACCACCCACTGCAGTTACGATCTGTGCTCTCTCTCCCGAGCACCCATAAATGAGGAATTCTTCCATGTCTCCTCGGTCACCGATGCTCATCCCTATCAGGGCGAGCAGGAACAAGGCCCTTTTCATGTCGTTCTCCTTCCTGTAGGGACACATAAAACACATAGCCTAGCCCTGAGAAAAACTCTCCAGCTTGACAAAAGGTAATCAAGTCCCAATTTCAGCTCATTTCTTTTCGGAAGCATAATAAAGTCTTCAACCAACTGGCTATCTTTTTCAGTTCCTGTCTCTGAACTGATGTCTAGTTTTTAATTTTCGTCTCTTAGTCATTTTCTTATCGTCCTTGTAGTGCCTCTTTTACTGACTACAAGGTGGAGTCTTTTCCTTTCCCCAGAAATACTGCCGGTGCTTCCTTTAATAGCTGTACAGGTAGATTCTCCATACTCCCGGATGCTACCTGGTCTGTGCCTCTTCTAATAGTTGCACAGGTGGATTCTTCTCATACCCGAATGGGCTCTTACACACCTTCCCAAAATACTACCAGGTACATGTCACTAACCGGACACCGGCTGCCCGCCGAAACTCTTTCATTTCATATAAAGTCTTTAAACCATTCGTATCCTATTTCGTATTCGTTTCACTACTTCATTACGCGTGGTTTCTTTAAGTCGTGGTGACCTGAAATCACTCTTCATGAGGTCGTGGTGACCTGAAAATTCTTACACTCACAATGCCACACTACGCTAGATTCTTATTAAACATACTTAAACTCATGTCATTCTATTTATTCTTATTAAACACACTTTAACTCATGTCGTCCTATTTATATACATCTGCCACCCGTCTCCGGGTGGCCAGGTTAACTCCTATTCTTCTCTTTTTCTTTTTGGGCCTCTGGGTTTCCAGCGTGGCTGGCAGTAAGTCAGCCTGTACCGCAGGACCTGGAGTGTCCTGACCGGAGGTAGGTCTGAGTCCCACATTATCGGGGGAACGGCCCCTCCGGTGCTACAGCACATCGCCCCTTTAGGGATGGCTGCAAGGTTCGTTTTGTTAACTGAGGGATCTGCATAGTCGAGGGCTGCAGGCTGGGGACTCTCAATTGGTGTCTGGTCCACCACTATTTCTTCCGGGGTTCCCTCGTCACTCAAGACTACCGGCTGGGGGTCCCTGCTCGCAGGCTGGTCCCTGATCTTAGGTACCCCTTTACGGCTGGTCCCCCTCCCGGGGCTGAACCACTAAAAATTGAGGCGCTGGTGACCGTGGTGTCTTAGGTCATGGCGTGCGGACAGTCCTCCTCAAGGCTCTGACTACTGGGGGTGTGTCCAAGTCCCAAATGATTGGGGGGATAGCTCCTCCAGTAACACAGTCGACCGCCCCATTAGGTACGGTCTGTGGGTCTGCCACGTCCCCTGTGGGATCTTCACAGTCGTGGGCTGCTGGCGGAGGATCCCTGTCCTTAGAATGGTTCCCTGTTCCTGGCTGCCCCTAGCGCTTTGCAGCTATCCCGGGGTTAATCAGTTTACACTGGCTTATGTGGAACTACTTTGTACAGTGGGATATCATTACAGCATAGACCATGGCGCTTGCCTTGTCGACAATGTGGTACGGCCCCATGTACAGTGCCTCAAAAGCCCCTACTCAAGCGTAGTTCCGTACGATAACCTGGTCTCCTATCTCCCATTTGTGGTGTTTGTGGGGCTCTAGCAGCAATCAATTTCTCCGATGCTGTTTTCCCATGTTGTTAGCAGCCTGCCAGTGAATCTGTTTAAGGTGTTCAAACAGATTCCTGACAAAGTTGTCCTGGCTCGCTTCTCTGAGCTGCCCTTCTGTGAGCACCGGGGCTAATGTTTGGGTGGAGGTTCGCGTGGCTCTGACGGTCATGAGCTTGTACAGGGAGTACCCCGTGCTCTTTGACTGGCTGGCCCGGATTCCCATGAAGATCAGTGGCAAGACCTCTTAGGTGAGTACCCTGTCTCCTTACTTAACCTTTCTTTGATAGTGCGGTTTAAACGCTCCACAGGCCCAGATGATTGCGGGTTGTGGGCGACATGCCATTTCACCTCGATACCAAGCACCTTAAGGGTCTCCTGCATTACCTGCCCGGTGAAGTGACTCCTTTGGTCAGATTCCACGTACTGTGGTAGTCCCCATCGGGAGAACATTTCCCTGACCAGGATCCTGGCTGTTTCCAATGCAGAAGCTGTTTGGCATGTGAAGGCTTCCATTTGGTGAACACATCCACCAACACTAGGCAGTACTTGTAGCCTCCCTGGGCAGTGGGTAGGGGCCCAATGTAATTGACCTGGATTGACTGCCAGGGTCCCTCTAGCCTCCTGATGTGTCCTATTGACACCTTCCTTTTCTGGGGGTCAGGGTTGTTGGCAGCACATACCAGACAGCTGGCGCAGAACTTGCGGACATCTTCCCTGAGTCCCGGCCACTACCCTGCCTGTTCCACCCATTGCCAAGCGGTTTCAGGTCCAGAGTGTCCTGCTCCTGGACCCTCGGGGGGGGCAGCTGGAGGAATTCTCTCCGGTGTTGTTGCGGTTTTACCAATTGCTCCCCCCTGAACAGCATGCCTTCTTTAATGGCAATCGCTGCAGTGCCATACGGGCCGTCTACCTTTTCCCCTTTAGCTAGCGTGTTCAGGACAGTTTTGAGGACGGGGTCTTGGGTCTGAACTGTCTTCAGGTCCGGGGGCAATGCTACCCCTGCCCTCCCTGCCGTCCCAATCCCGCCCCTAACCGCTGCAATGGGGCTTGGATTGTACCGATCCCAGAGCCTGCCGGTGCGAGCACCTTGTTTGGCCAACATGTCAGCCTGCTGGTTTCCCTCGCTACGGGGTTCAGTGGTTGAGTGTGCCTTCACTTTGTGTATATAGACCTTTCCTTCCTCCCTCATGGCTGCCATGATCTTTTCCAGTAAAGGTTTAATTGCCAGGGATCTCCCGTGTGCAGATGTGTATCCACGACGGGACCAGATAGCCAGGTATTCCATGCACGAATTGCATGTGAACATATTGTCCGAGCAAATCGTGTATGGGGTAGGGGTGTGTGACCATGTACACCACCGCCGACAATTCAGTATGCTGGGCACTCATAGTACTGGGGAGTTTAATCGCCAGGGCAATGCCTGCCTCTGGGTCATACACTCCGCAGCATGTGAGTCGTTCGCCTGCAGATACTGTACTTGAACCGCCTACATAAATTTCTCGGACTGTGGAGTGTAATCTGGCCCGAAAGCCGATGTTAATTTCCCATGCCCCTTCTATGGAGCACCGGTGGGCTGTCTCTGGATAGATTATGTTGGCTGCGAGCCTTGGCTCACAGAGACTCTTTACCCTTAGGATCATCTGAGAGAGGAGTAGGATCCAGCGAGCAATGCGGGCACTGCTCACCATCCCGTCCTTGATTCTCCCATCCAGGAGCATTTGGGTGGGCGTATGGTGGGTAAGGAGTGTGATAGCGGGTCCCCCTGTGAAGATCAGTGATCTTTTCACAGCCTAGTGAGTGGCTAGGAGGTGCCTCTCACAGTTGGAGTATCCCTTCTCCACATTTGTGAGTATCCTGGAGGAGTAGACCACTGGCCTCAGCCGGCCGTGCCGCTCCTGGAGCAGTACTGCACTCAGGCTGTCCCCACTGGCTGCTACCTCCAGGAAGAACTCTTTACCCCCATCAATAGCCCCTAAAGCTGCCGCGGTCTGCAGGTCTTTCTTGAGCTGGATAAATGTTGCCTCGCAACCTTCGTCCCAATCCCACTCCACTCCCTTGTGTAGGAGTCGGATCAGAGGGGCTGCGGTGGCTGCATAATCCTCAATGAAATCTCTGCAGTACCTAGTTAGCCCTAGAAAAGATCTTACTCCTGTTACTGTGTTGGGGGTTGGTAACTTCTGCACTGCTTCCCTTCTAGCTTTGTCAAGCGCTCTTTCCCCAGCGTACACAGTCAGTCCCAGGAATTTTACTTCCTTCAGGCCGATCTGTGCCTTCTTGGGATTCACTTTAAACCCCTCTTCCTTCAGTAGCTCCAGCAGTTCAGCCAGCAGTGGGCTATTCTCCTCCCCCTCATCGGTGAATAGAAGCAGGTCGTACACATACTGTACCAACTGCTGGGGTCTACTGAAGTTCTTTAAACAGTTGGCCATACATTGGTGAAAAATACTAGGAAGCCCTGAGGTAGACAGTTCCAAATGTATTGCTGGCCTTTAAAGGTAAAAGCAAACTTGTACTGGTCTTCTCTTCGTAAAGGGATGGACCAAAACCCATTGGAAATATCCAGCACCGTGAAGGTGGTCGCGGAGGCTGGGATACTTCCAATGAGGTCGGCGACGGCAGCAACCGTGGGTTCACAGCCGGGGATGTTACGGTTGAGTACTCGATAGTCCACCATGGTTCTCCAGGAGTTGTCCAGTTTCTTAACCGGCCACAATGGAGAGTTCACATGGGTGGCTATTGGTCTCAATACCCCTTGTTTAGCCAAAGAACCCAAGGTTGCTTCCATGCCTGCCTCTGCCTCCCTGGGGAAGTTATACTGTTTCTGCGGTCGGGTCATGGGGTCCCCATCTACGCTAACCTCGACCCCATTTATCATTCCACAGTCATATTTGTGAGTGGCAAAGGCTGTAAGGTTTGCCCTCACGTACTCTTGGTACTCCATCGGAGCGTTACTGACCAGTGATTCAAGGTCATACCCCTCCTTTAGCTTCATGGTGCACACCGTCCCTTTTCCCCGTTTTTCTGGGGTAACCACCACCTCACTCTCTTGTCCCGTACATACTGCCCCCCAAAGACAGTGGTTTCTTAAATCCACTAGGATCCTGTGGCCTAGGATGAAGTCAGCCCCCAGAATCCCCCTCCCTTCCTGTTCCCACTTCATTAGGACTCAAGTCCACTTGGTGTGGAGTGTTCCTCAATGAATAGAGAGCGGAACAGAGAATGAGCCAGCCTGCTCGGTGCCTGTGAAACCCACTAAGCTGTAGGGGACCTCGCTAGACAGAGGTGAGGCGGCGGGGTTAGCTGCATAGACGAGGATGCTCGATGCACCGGTATCCAGCAGATAAGTCCCTTTCACCTTTACCACTTCCATCTGAACAGTCGGTCTCCCCCACGCATCATACTCGAGGGAACACAGGCGAACAGGCTGTGCCTGTCCTAGTCAATGTTTTGAATGGGACAGGGCAGATGGGATTTCGGTAGCGGTGGCAGCGGCTACCCTCCCAGGGCCATCTAGCATTGTTCGGAGCGCATTCATGAATGTGTCAAACGTATGGGGAGAGACTGGTTTCTCGGTCTCGGTCTTTTGGGCAGGGGCTGGAGAATTCTTCCCTGCGCTACTCTTCCATGGATTCTTACAATCCTTTCTCCAGTGCCCACTCTTCCCGCACCCAAAGCAGGTCCGCTTCGTATCGGAAGGGTTGCCCCCTTCTGGTGCCATTCCCTCATATCCTGACTAGGTCTGACTTTGTGGACCCTTCCCTTGGGTGGATGCTCTTCCGTCCCCCTGTTGTTCCGGTAAGCTCGGGTCAGTTGCCTGACCACTCCCTCCTCAGTGGCATGGGGATCTCTCAGGTCAAACCAGGCCTCAGCCTTTGCTTTTAATTGTTTGCCACCAGGCTTTGGAGCCAGCGGGCTCTCTCGTCCCGGGTTAGGAGATTCCGGTTGAGGTCCCCACCACAGGCGCTCTGGTATACAGGCCGCAATCTGTCTGCGAAGGCCTGTGGGGTTTCCCCTGTGAGCTGCACTGTCTTTTCCACTCTGGAGAAGGGACTCCCGTCATTACAGCCCATGGCTTCCAGAATGTCCTCCCGGATGGCAGCATATGTCCTCTTCCCCCTTTTGCTCTCGGTAGAGGGGGACTGGTACAGCTTACTATCCAGTGAGAGGAGGAGCATTTTTGCTATTTCGGCATCATCGCACCGTTGATATCCCCTGCCTGTTCCACTTCCATAAAGTGGTCTGAGGGGTCTACCTTTGGAGTGAGCTTTCCCAAGTGACTTATCATAGCCCTAAGCTTTTGGGTAGTGTGGGGAAACACAAACTGACTTTCCAGGGCCCCTGACCCCCAGCGCCATTGGGCGGGACAAACTTCTGTTGCTGGACCGGGCACATTGGCCCCGGCTCTGGCTCTTCCTGCTCTGGCTCGCCTACCTCTCCCTTCTGCCAAACCGAGCTGAAACTCGGCACCACAGGTGGTGGTGGTCTGCAATCCCTGTCCGTCCCGCAACCCGTTCGCCCTCCTGCTGCCAAACCGGTACCGTCACCGGTGCCACAGATGGTGGTTGAACACTTTCTTCCTTCTCTTCCAGGTTTATTTGGGCCGCACCCGGGCTTATTAGGCATACCATGCCTTTTGCCTTGGACAGAGCAAGGATTATACTTTTGATTTGTTGCTGGCAGAGACCGTGGTCGCCTGACTCAAACCCATTAGTGCTGGCTACTTTGTAAGCTGCCTGTACGTCGCTTAACTTCTCCTCCTGCTCTTTTATTTGAAGGGTAAGGCAAGTATTTTCTTCCCGCAGTATCTTTTCATTATTCTTAGCCTCTGTAACCTGACACTGAAAATAGTCCTGGCTGTTCTTGAACCTCTCCATTAACTGCGCCTTTCTGTGCTTCAGCTTGTGGAGTTCTCCCCATAACCTTTCTCCTGCCATAGCCCTTTCATGTGATGTTTCTGCACATTCCCACAGTTCTGCCTGCAGTGACTCGATGTTCTTGTCTAAGAGTTGGACCTGTCGCTGTAAGCAGGCCAACCAAATTGCCTTTTCTATTGATTCCTTATGGTCTTTTCTTGCAGTCCACTGGGCCGCAGCATCTCCCAGATGCTCAGCACACAACAGACCAAGCACCCATTCTTTAGTGACTTTCACTTTCTTATGCACATAGGAGGGAATCCTCTCTTCCATCTTAGTTCTTTACTCCAATACAGTACTCTCTGCATCACATCCTTTGTACCAAAGTCCTGCCATCATTGCCATTCTGTAGGGGGTGGTCTCGGGGGTCAGGTTCACTTCTGACCTCTGAGTGGTTTGAATTGCTCCCACTCCCTGGGTTCTAGACTTTGGATTTATTTGGGGATGTGACAAAGTGCAAGAGACAACTGGTTTTGGTGCAAAGAACATCGATTTTATTAAGGACAAGAAAGTACAATACCAAAGTTTGCAATCACTACAAAAAGAACACTTTATCACACGTTCAAAAGAGGTTACAGAAAATAATACACCTCCCACCCCCCAATGCCTAACCCTGACTAGGTTGAACTCCAGGGCAATAAGGGATTATGCTCACCAATCCTTTTATTGTCAGTTGGCGGTGGTTCGTGATTTCAGGGTTCACTGGACTCTGTAGGTTCTGCTTGCCATACCCCGAACGGCGTGGAAGACTTCTTACTATGTAGTCTTTAGTTGGGTGGTGTCCGCTGATGCGGTAGGGCGCGTAATAGAGTTATGTGGTGAGTACCGACTTTCTTCTGTCAGCAGTAGGTTTTAAAGTTCTTTTAGGTAATGTTTCACCTGTTGGTAGCTAGGAACAGATTGTAGAGTGGAAATTTTCGAATCTTCGGTTTCTTCTTAAGGAGTTTTGTTCTTAGAATTTATCAATCATGGTGGTTTCAATGTTACCACGTTGGCTGTGGTTAGTTGCTGCCGCGATGGTGATGTCCGAAGTTACTGAGAACTGCTCTTCTCTGCCTTGATGATATTCTTCCTTCTTCTTCGGTAGCAGAGCAGTGTAGCCCGGGCGTGTCATCAAAGCTGAAGATCCTGATACTCAGAAGAGCTGCATAGAAGGCTGTGTAGCAAGCTCTCTGGAAGGCTCATTAAGGCTTCTGCGGTGGTCTCCTTTACCCACAAAACAGGGCCCCAGTTATACTTTGGGAATCATTCCAATTTGCGCGCCAAATCTGCATGTCCCTGGTGCAACAGTCAAGGATGTCTCAGAGCGGGTGCAGTAGATTCTGAAAAGTGAGGGTGACCAGCCAGTTGTCGTGGTACACATGGGTACCAATGATATAGGTAAAAAAAAGGGATGAGGTCCTACGAGATGAATTTAAGGAGCTAGGAGTTAAATTAAAAAGTAGGACCTCAAAAGTAGTAATCTCAGAATTGCTACCAGTGCCACGTACTAGTCAGAGTAGGAATCGCATGATAGCTCAGATGAACACGTGGCTTGAGCAGTGGTGCAGAAGGGAGGGATTCAAATTCCTGGGACATTGGAACCGGTTCTGGGGGAGGTGGGACCAGTACAAACCGGACGGTCTGCACATGGGCAGGGCCGGAACCAATATCCAAGGGGGTGTGTTTGCTAGTGCTGTTTGGGAGGAGTTAAACTAATATGGCAGGGGGATGGGAACCTATGCAGGGAGACAGAGGGGAATAAAATGGAGACAGAAGAAAAAAATAGAAAGGAGAAGAGTAAAAGTGGAGGGCAGAGAAACCCAAGGCAAAAAGCAAAAAAGGCAGAATTCTAAAGGATCAAAGTGTGTTAAAAAGACAAGCCTGAAGGCTCTGTGCCTCAATGTGAGGAGTATTCGGAATAAGGTGGACGAATTAACTGCGCAGATAGCAGTTAACGGATATGATGTGAGTGGCATCACGGAGACATGGCTCAAGGGTGACCAAGGCTGGGAACTCAACATCCAGGGGTATTCAGCATTTAGGAAGGATAGACAGAATGGAAAAGGAGACAGGGTGGCGTTGCTGGTTAAAGAGGAAATTAATGCAATTGTAAGGAAGGACATTAGCTTGGATGATGTGGAATCGGTATGGGTGGAGCTACGGAATACCAAAGGGCAGAAAACGCTAGTGGGAGTTGTGTACAGGCCACCAAATAGTGGTAGTGAGGTTGGGGACAGCATTAAACAAGAAATAAGGGATGTGTGCAATAAAGGTACAGCAGTTATCATGGACGACTTTAATCTAAATGTTGATTGGGCTAACCTAACTGGTAGCAATGCGGTAGAGGAGGATTTCCTTGAGTGTATTAGGGATGGTTTTCTGGACCAATATGTCGAGGAACCAACCAGAGAGCTGGCCATCCTAGACTGGGTGATGTGTAATGAGAAGGGACTAATTAGCAATCTTGTTGTGCGAGGCCCCTTGGGGAAGAGTGACCATAATATGGTAGAATTCTTTATTAAGATAGAGAGTGACAAAGTTAATTCAGAAACTAGGGTCCTGAACTTAAGGAAAGGTAACTTTGATGGCATGAGGCGCGAATTGGCTAGATTAGACTGGCAAATGATACTTAAAGGGTTGACGGTGGATAGGCAATGGCAAACCTTTAAAAATCATATGGACGAACTTCAACAATTATACATCCCTGTCTGAAGTAAAAATAAAATGGGGAAGGTGGCTCAACAGTGGCTAACAAGGGAAATTAAGGACAGTGTTAAATCCAAGGAAGAGTCATACAAATTAGCCAGAAAAAGTAGCAAGCCACAGGACTGAGAGAAATTTAGAATACAGCAGAGGAGGACAAAGGGATTAATTAAGAGGGGGAAAACAGAATACGAGAGGAAGCTTGCCGGAAACATAAAAAATGACTGCAAAAGTTTCTATAGATATGTGAAGAGAAAAAGATTAGTGAAGACAAACGTAGGTCCCTTGCAGTCGGATTCGGGTGAATTCATAATAGAAACATAGAAACATAGAAAATAGGTGCAGGAGCAGGCCATTCAGCCCTTCTAGCCTGCACCGCCATTCAATGAGTTCATGGCTGAACATGAAACTTCAGTACCCCCTTCCTGCTTTCACGCCATACCCCTTGATCCCCCGAGTAGTAAGGACTTCATCTAACTCCCTTTTGAATATATTTAGTGAATTGGCCTCAACTACTTTCTGTGGTAGAGAATTCCACAGGGTCACCACTCTCTGGGTGAAGAAGTTTCTCCTTATCTCGGTCCTAAATGGCTTACCCCTTATCCTTAGACTGTGACCCCTGGTTCTGGACTTCCCCAACATTGGGAACATTCTTCCTGCATCCAACCTGTCCAAACCCGTCAGAATTTTAAACGTTTCTATGAGGTCCCCTCTCACTCTTCTGAACTCCAGTGAATACAAGCCCAGTCGATCCAGTCTTTCTTGATAGGTCAGTCCCACCATCCCGGGAATCAGTCTGGTGAATCTTCGCTGTACTCCCTCAATAGCAAGAATGTCCTTCCTCAAGTTAGGAGACCAAAACTGTACACAATACTCACCAAGGCCCTGTACAACTGTAGCAACACCTCCCTGCCCCTGTACTCAAATCCCCTCGCTATGAAGGCCAACATGCCATTTGCTTTCTTAACCGCCTGCTGTACCTGCATGCCAACCTTCAATGACTGATGTACCATGACACCCAGGTCTCGTTGCACCTTCCCTTTTCCTAATCTGTCACCATTCAGATAATAGTCTGTCTCTCTGTTTTTACCACCAAAGTGGATAACCTCACATTTATCCACATTATGCTTCATCTGCCACGCATTTGCCCACTCACCTAACCTATCCAAGTCACTCTGCAGCTTCATAGCATCCTCCTCGCAGCTCACACTGCCACCCAACTTAGTGTCATCCGCAAATTTGGAGATACTACATTTAATCCCCTCGTCTAAATCATTAATGTACAATGTAAACAGCTGGGGCCCCAGCACAGAACCCTGCGGTACCCCACTAGTCACTGCCTGCCATTCCGAAAAGTACCCATTTACTCCTACTCTTTGCTTCCTGTCTGACAACCAGTTCTCAATCCACGTCAGCACACTACCCCCAATCCCATGTGCTTTAACTTTGCACATTAATCTCCTGTGTGGCACCTTGTCGAAAGCCTTCTGAAAGTCCAAATATACCACATCAACTGGAACTCCTTTGTCCACTTTATTGGAAACATCCTCAAAAAATTCCAGAAGATTTGTCAAGCATGATCTCCCTTTCACAAATCCATGCTGACTTGGACCTATCATGTCACCATTTTCCAAATGCGCTGCTATGACATCCTTAATAATTGATTCCATCATTTTACCCACGACTGAGGTCAGGCTGACCGGTCTATAATTCCCTGCTTTCTCTCTCCCTCCTTTTTTAAAAAGTGAGAACAAAGAAATGGCAGACCAATTGAACAAGTACTTCGGTTCTGTCTTCACAAAGGAATACACAAATAACCTTCCGGATGTACTAGGGGACCGAGGGTCTAGTGAGAAGGAGGAACTGAAGGATATCCTTATGAGGCGGGAAATTGTGTTAGGGAATTTGACGGGATTGAAGGCCAATAAATCCCCAGGGCCTGATAGTCGACATCCCAGAGTACTTAAGGAAGTGGCCCAAGAAATAGTGGATGCATTGGTGATAATTTTCCAACAGTCCATCGACTCTGGATCAGTTCCTATGGACTGGAGGGTTGTTAATGTAACACCATTTTTAAAAAAAGGAGGGAGAGACAAAATGGGTAATTAGAGACCAGTTAGCCTGACATCAGTACTGTTGGAATCAATCATTAAGGATGAAATAGCAGCACATTTGGAAAGCAGTGTTAGGATTGGTCCAAGTCAGCATAGATTTATGAAGGGGAAATCATGCTTGACAAATCTTCTGGAATTTCTTGAGGATGTAACTAGTCGAGTGGACAGGGGAGAACCAGTGGATTTGGACTTTCAAAAGGCTTTTGACAAAGTCCCACACAAGAGATTGGTGTGCAAAATCAAAGCACATGGTATTGGGGGTAATGTACTGACGTGGATAGAAAACTGGTTGGCAGACAGGAAGCAGAGAGTCGGGATTAACGAGTCCTTTTCAGAATGGCAGGCAGTGACTCGTGGAGTGCCACAGGGCTCAGTGCTGGGACCCCAGCTCTTTACAATATATATGAATGATTTGGATGATGGAATTGAGTGTAATATCTCCAAGTTTGCAGAAGACACTAAACTGGGTGGCGGTGTGAGATTTGTGGAGGACGCTAAGAGGCTGCAGGATGATTTGGACAGGTGAGGTCAGTGGGCAAATACATGGCAGATGCAATATAATGTGGATAAATGTGAGGTTATCCACTTTGAGGGCAAAAACACGAAGGCAGAGTATTATCTGAATGGCGGCAGATAAGGAAAAGGGGAGGTGCAGCGAGACCTGGGTGTCATGATTCATCAGTCATTGAAGGTTGGCATACAGGTACAGCAGGTGGTGAAGAAGGCAAATGGTATGTTGGCCTTCATAGCAAGGGGATTTGAGTATCGGAGCAGGGAAGTCTTACTGCAGTTGAACAGGGCCTTGGTATGGCTCCATCTGGAATATTGTGCACAGTTTTGGTCTCCTGATCTGAGGAAGGACATTCTTGCTATTGAGGGAGTGCAGCGAAGGTTCACCAGACTGATTCCTGGGATGGCAGGACTGACATATGAGGAGAGACTGGATCGACTGGGCCTTTATTCACTGGAGTTTAGAAGGATGAGAGGGGATCTCATATAAAACATACAAAATTCTGACGGGACTGGACAGGTTAGATGCAGGAAGAATGTTCCCGATGTTGGGGAAGTCCAGAACGAGGGGATATAGTCTTAGGATAAGGAGTAAGCCATTTAGGACTGAGATGAGGAGGAACTTCTTCACTTAGAGAGTTGTTAACCGATGGAATTCCCTACCGCAGAGAGTTGTTGATGCCAATTCATTGGATATATTCAAGAGGGAGTTCGATATGACCCTTGCGGCTAAAGGGATCAAGGGGTATGGAGAGAAAGCAGGAACAGGGTACTGAAGAAATGATCAGCCATGATCTTATTGAATGGTGGTGCAGGCTCGAAGGGCCGGATGGCCTACTCCTGCACCTATTTTCTCTGTTTCTATGTTTCTAAATCAGCCCTGATTCTTTGTCTTAATTTTGGCGGGCTTGATATTTCTTTGTCATATTTTGGCAAGCTCGTTAATGGTAATCTGTTTCGGATGTGTCGATCTGTCGAATTTACATAAGAACATAAGAATTAGGAACAGGAGTAGGTCATCTAGCCTCTCGAGCCTGCTCCGCCATTTAACAAGATCATGGCTGATCTGGCCGTGGACTCAGCTCCACTTACCCGCCCGCTCCCCGTAACCCTTAATTCCCTTATTGGTTAAAAATCTATCTATCTATGATTTGAATACATTCAATGAGCTAGCCTCAACTGCTTCCCTGGGCAGAGAATTCCACAGATTCACAACTCTCTGGGAGAAGAAATTCCTTTTCAACTCGGTTTTAAATTGGCTCCTCCGTATTTTGAGGCTGTGCCCCCTAGTTCTAGTCTCCCCGACCAGTGGAAACAACCTCTCTGCCTCTATCTTGTCTATCCCTTTCATTATTTTAAATGTTTCGATAAGATCACCCCTCATCCTTCTGAACTCCAACAAGTAAAGACCCAGTCTACTCAATCTATCATCATAAGGTAACACCCTCATCTCCGGAATCAGCCTAGTGAATCGTCTCTGTATCCCCTCCAAAGCTAGTATATCCTTCCTTAAGTAAGGCGACCAAAACTGCACGCAGTACTCCAGGTGCGGCCTCACCAATACCCTATACAGTTGCAGAAACACCTCCCTGCTTTTGTACTCCATCCCTCTCGCAATGAAGGCCAACATTCCATTTGCCTTCCTGATTACCTGCTGCACCTGCAAACTAACTTTTTGAGATTCATGCACAAGGACCCCCAGGTCCCTCTGCACCGCAGCATGTTGTAATTTCTCCCCATTCAAATAACATTCCCTTTTACTGTTTTTTTCCCCAAGGTGGATGACCTCACACTTTCCGACATTGTATTCCATCTGGCAAACCTGAGCCCATTCGCTTAACCTATCTAAATCTCTTTGCAACCTTTATGTGTCCTCTACACAACTCGCTTTCCCACTAATCTTTGTGTCATCTGCAAATTTTGTTACACTGCACTCTGTCCCCTCTTCCAGGTCATCTATGTATATTGTAAACAGTTGTGGTCCCAGCACCAATCCCTATGGCACACCACTAACCACCGATTTCCAACCCGAAAAGGACCCATTTATCCCGACTCTCTGCTTTCTGTTCGCCAGCCAATTCTCTATCCATGCTAATACATTTCCTCTGACTCCGCGTACCTTTATCTTCTGCAGTAACCTTTTGTGTGGCACCTTATCGATAGCCTTTTGAAAATCTAAATACACTACATCCATCGGTACACCTCTATCCACCATGCTCGTTATATCCTCAAAGAATTCCAGTAAATTAGTTAAACATGATTTCCCCATCATGAATCCATGCTGCGTCTGCTTGATTGCACTATTCGTTTCTAGATGTCCCGCTATTCCTTCCTTAATGATAGTTTCAAGCATTTTCCCCACTACAGATGTTAAACCAACCGGCTTATAGTTACCTGCCTTTTGTCTGCCCCCTTTTTTAAACAGAGGCGTTACATTAGCTGCTTTCCAATCCGCTGGTACCTCCCTAGAGTCCAGAGAATTTTGGTAGATTATAACGAATGCATCTGCTATAACTTCCGCCATCTCTTTTAATACCCTCGGATGCATTTCATCAGGACCAGGGGACTTGTCTACCTTGAGTCCCATTAGCATGTCCAGCACTACCCCCCTGGTGATAGTGATTGGCTCAAGGTCCTCCCTTCCCACATTCCTGTGACCAGCAATTTTTGGCATGGTTTTTATGTCTTCCACTGTGAAGACCGAAGCAAAATAATTGTTTAAGGTCTCAGCCATTTCAACATTTCCCATTATTAAATCCCCCTTCTCATCTTCGAAGGGACCAACATTTACTTTAGTCACTCTTTTCCGTTTTATATATCTGTAAAGGCTTTTACTATCTGTTTTTATGTTTTGCGCAAGTTTACCTTTGTAATCTATCTTTCCTTTCTTTATTGCTTTCTTAGTCATTCTTTGCTGTCATTTAAAATTTTCCCACTCTTCTATTTTCCCACTAACCTTGGCCACCTTATACGCATTGGTTTTTAATTTGATACTCTCCTTTATTGTCTTGGTTATCCACGACTGGTTATCCCTTCTCTTACTGCCCTTCTTTTTCACTGGAATATATTTTTGTTGCGCACTATGAAAGAGCTCCTTAAAAGTCCTCTACTGTTCCTCAATTTGTGCCACCGTTTAGTCTGTGTTCCCAGTCTACTTTAGCCAACTCTGCCCTCATCCCACTGTAGTCCCCTTTGTTTAAGCATAGTACGCTCGTTTGAGACACTACTTCCTCACCCTCAATCTGTATTACAATTCAACCTTACTGTGATCACTCATTCCGAGAGGATCTTTTACCAGGAGATCGTTTATTATTCCTGTCTCATTACACAGGACCAGATCTAAGATAGCTTGCTTCCTTGTAGGTTCTGTAACATACTGTTCAAAGAAACAATCCCGCATGCATTCTATGAATTCCTCCTCCAGGATACCCCGTGCGATTCGATTTGACCAATCGAAATGTAGGTTAAAATCCCTCATGATTACTGCTGTTCCTTTTTCTCATGCCTCCATTATTCCCTTGATTATTGCCCTCCCCAGCGTGAAGTTATTATTTGGGGGCCGATAAACTACACCCACCAGTGACTTTTTCCCCTTACTTTCTCTAATCTTCACCCAAAATGATTCAACATTTTGTTCATCAGAGCAAATATCGTCTCTCACAACTGCCCTGATATCATCCTTTATTAACAGAGCTACCCCACTTCCTTTCCCTTCTTGTCTATATTTCCGAATCGTCAGATACCCCTGTATGTTTCATTCCCAGTCTTGGCCACCCTGCAACCACGTTTCTGTAATTGCCACCAAATCATACCCATTTGTAATGATTTGTGCCGTCAACTCATTTACTTTATTTCGAATGCTGCGCATGTTTAGGTAGAGTGTTTTAATACTCGTTTTTAAACCTTGATTTTTAGTTTTGACCCCTCCTGCAGTCCCTTTATATTCAGTGGCCCTTTTTGTTTTTTGCCTTGGGTTTCTCTGCCCTCCACTCAATCGGGGAAATTACTTTTGGTATTTGCAATGTCTGCCTCGACCTGGGTTTTCCATGTGGGCTGGATGGGCCATTAACATTATGTATGCGCTGGATGGGTTTCCTGCTTAGAGCAATGGCTGGCTACCTCTGGGTTGATTGTTGCTATGTTAATGTTGCCTGGGGAGAAGGGTTTTCGAGTTTACATAATTCTCCAGACAATTTGTTTCGCTTCAATACCCCAGACAGTTTCAAGACCCAAAGACTGGCTTCTTTGGAGGCTAGTTGTCCCTTAGTTTATTAGCCCTTTTCACATGGACCCAATCTGCTCTGTAAAATCCAAAATTTGTAAGTTTCTTCCATGTGCATTTTAGGACCGCAAACTTTCTGGCTGATAGATCCAAATCGAATTTCCTTTCCAATGAGTGAAAACACTGGGGGCGTTTTCCCACAAATTTTGCAATCTTACAAGGACCAGATGTTACACCCACCGCAAGTACAAGGAGAAGTATTCTTACCTCGACTTGCCCGACATCTGCCTTTGGAGACAGCGCTTCCACAAAGAGATTATCACTGAGGTATGCCAGCTGATAAGGGCAGATCTGCCGCCTGCCAGCACCATCAGTACTGCACTGTCCATTGAGGTCAAAGTCACCGCGGCACTGTCGTTCTACGCCTCAAATTCTTTTCAGGACACATCTGGTGATATTTGCGGACTTTCTCAGCATGCCACACATCGCTGCATTAGACAGGTCACTGAAGCCCTGTATGCATGCAGGAGGGACTTGATCAGCTTCCCTATGACCAGGGAGGCACAGAGTGAGAGGGCTCTAGGATTCTCCAGAATTGCAAACTTCCCCAAGGTGCAGGGAACAATAGACTGTACGCACATCGCGATGCGGGCACCTTTTAAGGATGCAGAGGTTTTCAGCAACCACGAGGGATTCCACTCCCTGAATGTCCAACTGGTTGTCGACCACCAGCAAATTATACTGGCAGTGAATGCTCAATTTACGGGCAGCATCCGTGATGCTCACATCCTGTGTGTGGGCACTGTATCTGACTTGTTTAACAATGAGCCACAAGGTCAATGCTGGATGCTTGGTGACAAAGGATATGGCCTCTCCAGCTGGCTGATGACTCCCCTGTGTGACATCCACACCAAGGCCAATAGGTGATACCACGAGAGCCACAGAGCTACTCGCAATATCATGGAGAAAACCACTGGAGCGTTGAAGCAGTGCTTTCGATTCCTTGGACCACTCAGAAGATGAGCTCCAATACAGGAGCAGTAGCTCAATTCGTGATGGTGTGCTCCATGCTACACAACTTGGCTATCAGGAGGGACAAGAATTGCCTGATGAGTTTGACAGTCCACCTCACCAGAGAGAGGAAGAGGAGGACGAGGATGCGGACGTTAACATCGGCCCAGACAATCAGGCTGTCGCTGAAGCCATGCCCCCCTGCCCCCTGTAGACCGCATGAAAGGGCCAATGGTGGCATAATAGAAACATAGAAACATAGAAAATAGGTACAGGAGTAGGCCATTCGGCCCTTCTAGCCTGCACCGCCATTCAATGAGTTCATGGCTGAATATGCAACTTCAGTACCCCATTCCTGCTTTCTCGCCATACCCCTTGATCCCCCTAGTAGTAAGGACTTCATCTAACTCCTTTTTGAATATATTTAGTGAATTGCCCTCAACAACTTTCTGTGGTAGAGAATTCCACAGGTTCACCACTCTCTGGGTGAAGAAGTTCCTCCTCATCTCGGTCCTAAATGGCTTACCTCTTATTCTGAGACTGTGTCCCCTGGTTCTGGACTTCCCCAACATTGGGAACATTCTTCCTGCATCTAACCTGTCTAACCCCGTCAGAATTTTAAACGTTTCTATGAGATCCCCTCTCATTCTTCTGAACTCCAGTGAATACAAGCCCAGTTGATCCAGTCTTTCTTGATAGGTCAGTCCCGCCATCCCGGGAATCAGTCTGGTGAACCTTCGCTGCACTCGCTCAATAGCAAGAATATCCTTCCTCAGATTAGGAGACCAAAACTGTACACAATACTCCAGGTGTGGCCTCACCAAGGCCCTGTACAACTGTAGCAACACCTCCCTGCCCCTGTACTCAAATCCCCTCGCTATGAAGGCCAACATGCCATTTGCTTTCTTAACCGCCTGCTGTACCTGCATGCCAACCTTCAATGACTGATGTACCATGACACCCAGGTCTCTTTGCACCTCCCCTTTTCCTAATCTGTCACCATTCAGATAAGTCTGTCTCTCTGTTTTTACCACCAAAGTGGATAACCTCACATTTATCCACATTATACTTCATCTGCCATGCATTTGCCCACTCACCTAGCCTATCCAAGTCACTCTGCAGCCTCACAGCATACTCCTCGCAGCTCACACTGCCACCCAACTTAGTGTCATCCGCAAATTTGGAGATACTACATTTAATCCCCTCGTCTAAATCATTAATGTACAGTGTAAATAGCTGGGGCCCCAGCACAGAACCTTGCGGTACCCCACTAGTCACTGCCTGCCATTCTAAAAAGTCCCCATTTACTCCTACTCTTTGCTTTCTGTCTGACAACCAGTTCTCAATCCATGTCAGCACACTACCCCCAATCCCATGTGCTTTAACTTTGCACATTAATCTCTTGTGTGGGACCTTGTTGAAAGCCTTCTGAAAGTCCAAATATACCACATCAAATGGTTCTCCCTTGTCCACTCTACTGGAAACATCCTCAAAAAATTCCAGAAGATTTGTCAAGCATGATTTCCCTTTCACAAATCCATGCTGACTTGGACCTATCATGTCACCTCTTTCCAAATGCACTGCTATGACATCCTTAATAATTGATTCCATCATTTTACCCACTACCGTTGTCAGGCTGACCGGTCTATAATTCCCTGTTATTTCTCTCCCTCCTTTTTTAAAAAGTGGGGTTACATTGGCTACCCTCCACTCCATAGGAACTGATCCAGAGTCAATGGAATGTTGGAAAATGACTGTCAATGCATCCACTATTTCCAAGGCCACCTCCTTAAGTACTCTGGGATGCAGTCCATCAGGCCCTGGGGATTTATCGGCCTTCAATGCCATCAATTTCCCCAACACAATTTCCCGACTAATAAGGATTTCCCTCAGTTCCTCCTCCTTACTAGACCCTCCGACCCCTTTTATATCCGGAAGGTTGTTTGTGTCCTCCTTAGTGAACACCGAACCAAAGTACTTGTTCAATTGGTCCGCCATTTCTTTGTTCCCCATTATGACTTGCCCTGATTCTGACTGCAGGGGACCTACCTTTGTCTTTACTAACCTTTTTCTCTTTACATATCTATAGAAACGTTTGCAATCCGTCTTAATGTTCCCTGCAAGCTTCTTCTCGTACTCCATTTTCCCTGCCCTAATCAAACCCTTTGTCCTCCTCTGCTGAGTTCTAAATTTCTCCCAGTCCCCGGGTTCACTGCTATTTCTGGCCAATTTGTATGCCACTTCCTTGGCTTTAATACTCTCCCTGATTTCCCTTGATAGCCACGGTTGAGTCACCTTCCCTTTTTTATTTTTACGCCAGACAGGAATGTACAATTGTTGTTGTTCATCCATGCGGTCTCTAAATGTCTGCCATTGCCCATCCACAGTCAACCCCTTAAGTATCATTCGCCAATCTATCCTAGCCAATTCACGCCTCATACCTTCAAAGATAGCCTTCTTTAAGTTCTGGACCATGGTCTCTGAATTAACTGTTTCATTCTCCATCCTAATGCAGAATTCCACCATATTATGGTCACTCTTCCCCAAGGGGCCTCGCACAACAAGATTGCTAATTAATCCTCTCTCATTACACAACACCCAGTCAAAGATGGCCTCCCCCCTAGTTGGTTCCTCGACATATTGGTCTAAAAAACCATCCCTTATGCGCTCCAGGAAATCCTCCTCCACCGTATTGCTTCCAGTTTCGTTAGCCCAATCTATATGCATATTAAAGTCACCCATTATAACTGCTGCACCTTTATTGCATGCACCCCTAATTTCCTGTTTGATGCCCTCCCCAACATCACTACTACTGTTTGGAGGTCTGTACACAACTCCCACTAACTTTTTTTGCCCTTTGCTGTTCTGCAGCTCTACACATATAGATTCCACATCATCCAAGCTAATGTCCTTCCTAACTATTGCCTTAATCTCCTCCTTAACCAGCAATGCTACCCCACCTCCTTTTCCTTTTGTTCTATCCTTCCTGAATGTTGAATACCCCTGGATGTTGAGTTCCCAGCCCTGATCATCCTGGAGCCACGTCTCCGTAATCCCAATCACATCATATTTGTTAACATATATTTGCACAGTTAATTCATCCACCTTATTGCGGATACTCCTTGCATTAAGACACAAAGCCTTCAGGCTTGTTTTTTTAACACCCTTTGTCCTTTTAGAATTTTGCTGTACAATGGCCCTTTTTGTTCTTTGCCTTGGGTTTCTCTGCCCTCCGCTTTTCCTCATCTCCTTTCTGTCTTTTGCTTTTGCCTCCTTTTTGTTTTCCTCTGTCTCCCTGCATAGGTTCCCATCCCCCTGCAATATTAGTTTAAATCCTCCCCAACAGCACTAGCAAACACTCCCCCTCGGACATTGGTTCCGGTCCTGCCCAGGTGCAGACCGTCCAGTTTGTACTGGTCCCACCTCCCCCAGAACCGGTTCCAATGCCCCAGAAATTTGAATCCCTCCCTGCTGCACCACTGCTCAAGCTACGTATTCATCTGCACTATCCTGCAATTCCTACTCTGACTAGCCCGTGGCACTGGTAGCAATCCCGAGATTTCTACTTTTGAGGTCCTACTTTTTAATTTAGCTCCTAGCTCCTTAAATTTGTTTCGTAGGACCTCATCCCTTTTTTTACCTATGTCGTTGGTACCAATGTGCATCACGACAACTGGCTGATCTCCCTCCATTTTTAGAATGTCCTGCACCCGCTCCGAGACATCCTTGACCCTTGCACCAGGGAGGCTTACGTCAGGAGCTCATCAATGATTGCTTTGCCTGAAAGAACGTTGGTGTTATTTTCCATGGCTGACACACTGCTGGGTGTGCAGGTCATACATCAATGGTGGGCATCACCTTGGTGACAGTTAAAGTTTAAGTTGATTGAAGTTAAGTGTGATTACACCCTTTGATGTTCAGGAATCACTCATGTGTAATGGTGCAGCTATCTGAGCCAATGTGCTACAAGGTTTTGTTAAATAAAAAACATTTAAACTGAGCATTAGTCTGAAATCATCAGTATTTCTGTACAAACCAACCCTTCCATCCCCACTTCTCCTCCCCACCTCTACCCCTTTCTCTCCTGACTCCAAGCCAACTGGCCGAGAAAGTCCTCAGGTGATGCCTCATTTGGGCGGGAGGGGGGAGTCACGGCCGAAGCGCTGCTTGGACGGATACGGGAGAGGGCGGTCCCGAGGTGGGAACGTGCTCCGAGTCAGAAGAAAGATGTTGCTGCTGGCTCTCATGTGTGGTTGGCAATGGGGGTGCATCGCCTTGGGGTGCAGTGCGGCGATCCTGGACCATTGGGAGCCCTCTGCCACCAGTGTTCCTGACTACCAGCTCCAGGGCCTCCTCCATCCCTTCTATGTTATATTTTATTTGCTAGACAAAAACTCGGTGCCAACTATGTTCTTGGTGCTTAGTAGGCTTTTTGCTACTGGTGAATCTCTGTAGTGCCTCCCACAACACCAGACAAGCACACACCACAGCCACACATGCTTTCAGTGCCTCTGAGCTCCCTCTCTCCTCTTCTACACATGTCATGATGACCCTTGACCTCCTGAATCGTGGGAATCGAGCATTGCCATGCCGTTGCTAAGGACAGCCACACTTTACGGCAGAACGTCAAAAAAATTTAACGCTACTGTCTATTTGATATCGCTCGCGATAACACCCTTTTTGAAAAATGGAAATTAGGTGTTTTGTGAATGGCCGAGAAGTCGGTGATCTGAAAAATTTTTTTACCGCCCACGCCAGAAATAACGTCCATTTTTGGGCGATAAGCACAAAAGTGGAGGTTCTAGCCCAGAGAGATTTAACGCTAACGACCATTTCAGATCGCTCGTGGTAACGACCAATTTTTAAAATGGAGACAAGGGGACTTTGAAAATTGGTGACAAGCCGGTGATTTAAAAACCCATTTTTACCGCCCATGCCGCAAATACCACCCATTTTTGGGCGATCTGCACCAAAGTGTAAAATCTAGCCCATAGTTTCCTGCTTTTTGTCTGCCTCCTTTTTTAAATAGGGACGTGATTTGCGATTTTCCAATCTGCCGGGACCGCCCCAAAATCCAGGGAATTTTGGTAGATTACAACCAATGCATCCATTATCTCTGCAGCCACCTCCTATAAGACCCTAGGATATAAGCCATCAGGTCCAGGGGACTTGTCCGCCTTTAGTCCCATTATTTTACCAAGTACTACTTAATTAGTGATTAGGCAGATGAGGACTTGTATTTGGAGGTTATACCCAGGGAGTTATTGCAGATGCACTGTGAGATTATGGGTTCATTGGGGAGTGTGCCACGGAGCATGGATGCACTTGCTGTGAGGTTGGCGGAGGTCACCACCAGCATGGCCCATGCCTCTCAGCAGTCCACTTTCAAGTGTTTCAAGCACTCCCTACATTTATGCAGCCTCAGAGTGCTGTCATGGAAGCAGCATCTGCCGCTATCCTCTCAATCGTGCCAACAGCCGGAAGGGGGAACAAATGGTGCCACATCAGGTAAGCAATCTGTGGGGCAACATATTCATCCTGATGCTCTGACACCACCCTGGAGAACTGGCTGTGTCCCTCAGGAAATGGAAGGTGATGTCCTTCCTCACGATGACAGCATTCCAGCTCCCACCACTACCAGTCCGCCTTTGCACCCGCCATGGCCTGCACCCCAGCCATCCCTTAGCTGCTGCCCATCCTGAGGTGGTGCAGTCAGCAGCCAGGCCTTCCTTAGCTGCAGCTGTTCCAGGGTATCCATCTGGCCTGACTGCCTCAGACACCACAGCAGTTCTTGAGCAGCCTTGCTGCATGCACTGAGGCCACATTGAGGAGGAGCAGTAGGTTTGGGAGGGGGGTGAGGCAGAGGGGTGGGAAATGCCATCTTAGGATCCACTGAGCAAACGTCTCCCCATAGGACGTGTGTAAAAAATTAATCAACTCTCATGTTTATTTGTTTTATTTTAAGGGGCAGGTGCTCCATTTTGTTTCATTTGAGGGTCTGGCACCTCACTGAAAATGTCTCAAGTCTGATGTATCTTTGTTTTCTTTGAAGGGGCGGGTGCTCCATGTTGTTTTCTTTGAGGGTGTGCGGTTTGGGGGTTGGCCCAGCGATTTCTGTTGAATAAACTCTTACTTTGACCATCTCCATCAGCCTCTGGTGTATAACTGTGGATTTGTGATGGAGTTGTGGCATTATCGTAGCACAATGTGGGTCATTATTAGATGCATCCCTCAGCTCCCTCAATTTAAGCAAAGTGATCCCTTATGAGCCGGCGCTGAATAGTCCTGCTGCCGCCAACATTTGCATGCTGTCTCCTCCGTGGCTGCTGCTGGTCTTCGTCGCCTTGCTGGACATTCAGGGCGTCGGCAGGCTCCTGTTCCTCTTCCTCTTCCTCCTTCTCCCTGCCCTCCTCCTCCTCCTCCTGAGGTGGGCCTGTTATCCCCACTGGCAAGGCCTGGGCCCTCATGATAGCCAAGTTATGTAGCACACGACAATGAATAGTGAGTCCTGTTCAGGGGAGTATTGAAGGCTGCCTCCAGAGCAGTCCAGGCATTAGAATCGCTGCTTCAGCAGCCCTATTGTTTGCCCTATGATGTTGAGGGTGGCAGCATGGCTCTCATTGAAGCGTTCTTCTGGGTCTGTGGTAGGGTTGCGGAGGGTGGCATTAGCCAGGTGACCAGGCCGTATCTCTTGTCCCCGAGCAGCCAGCTAGCTTTGTATCGTCAGCAAACTTAGATACATTACACTCAGTCCTTTCATCTAGGTCAGTAATATGGCCAGGGGCTCAGGGACTGCACGGGTCAGCCCACACTGTGATATATGTGCGCACTAGGTCCGTGCAGCAGAGCAGGTCTCCAGTTGTCTTGGTTAATCCTTGCCGCCTGACCAAGACCTAGCTCTGTCAAGCCCGTGTGGTGGCTAGTGTGCAATGGCCACCACACGTTAAAAAAATCCACGCACAGGCATCTTCCACCCTTGAGGTTCTTCTTTCGAAACACCTGTGAACTCATCCTTTTTTTGGCGTGGAAGCAAGTCATCCTCATTTCGAGGGACAACCTATGATGATGATAATATAGATTGTAAATAGCTGAGGCCCAAGCACTGATCATTGCAGATAATCTGTTTTTATGCTGTTGCTTGAGGAATAAATATTGTCCAGGGCACTTTGGATACCTCCTCTGCTCTTATTCAAAATAGTTCCATGGGATCTTTTACATCCACCTAAGAGAGCAGCCGTCTCATCCGAAAGACAGATAGAGAAAGAATAAGAGAGTTGACTTCAAAGGGCTGGCTGTAAGATGGAAATTCCCATAAAGAAAGTTCGAATTGTCAAAGTGGATCAAGGCTATATGCTTTTTAAAAACTTACTTCCTTAATTACTGAATCTGTGTTGATGCTAAGTGAAAAGAGCAATTTGATATTAATTGATGTTAAAGGGATGAGACAGATTAACCTTTCCCTCTTAATCAATGCTGTGAAGTCCCCCAGAGAAATGTAAAATGTAATATACGGCTTTCGAAAAGTGGCATTTTTGATGTAAAAAAACTATTAATTTTCATCAAGCCAAATGTTTCAAGTCATTCTTAGGACCCTTGCCTTGGCTGTAAATTAGCATGTAAAAATGTCCCCATTGAACCGTATGGAAAAGTTGAAATAATTTCCATTAATGTTTGGCCTTTCCTGGAGTGTTTGGAAGTCAGTCCCAGTGACTGTAAAATGCTGTAATAACTGGGAACGTGAAGGAGAAGGATGAGGTTACATGCAATTGGGTATGTCTGAATGATAAGCCTGGGTAGTGATTGATTATGAACCCACCTCCCTCCACCCCTCTATGTTCACTTGTGCCAGCACTTGGCCAGTTCCATCACTTTCCATTAGACAGTATTGGCTGGAAAAACTATTAAGCTTTATATAATTTAGCAAATACTACACAATTGAAATTCATAAAACCAAGCACATACTGATTATATAACTGCATGAATAGAAGAACAGGAGTAGAGCATTCAACCTCTTCAGCCTGCTCTGCCATTCAAGTAAATCGTGCTTGATCTTTACCTTTATATATCGCCTTTCAAAAAGATCAGGGGATCCCAAGGTGCTTCACACTAATGAAGTACTTTTAAAGTGTAGTCACTGTTGTAATTAAGGAAACCAGGCAGCCAGTTTATGCACAGCAAGCTCCCACAAACAGCAATTAGATATTGACCAGATCATCTGTTTTAGCTATGTTGTTTGAGGGATAAATGATGGCCAGGACACTGGGGAGAACTTCCCTGTTCTTCTTCAAAACAGTACCATGGGGTCTTTTAGATCCACCTCAGAGGGCAGAAGGGACCTCGGTTTAATATCTCATCCGAAAGATGACAGAGGATTAAGGCAAATAAATCTTGTGTGTTCTGGTTAATACAGTTCACTCATAACTGCACTGCTCAGTAATATGTTTTCTGTAAATATGTTTTTTTAAACCGGGCTGGAACCAGTGTCCGGGCGAATCGAACAACTAGGGCAGTAAACAGGGGTTTAAACTAATGAAGGGGATGGTGGGAGGATTCAAGAAAGAGTAAATTTAAAAGCAGCAAGAGAAATGTCAAGGCTCTAGAGCAGAGCAGAGTTTTGGGTAGAAATAAGGTGAGTAAGGAAGGGACAGAGAGAGCAACAAAGATAATTGGGCATCAGTGTCTAATCTGGAGAAATGTGAAGTTATCTACTTTGGTAGGAAAAATAGCAAAACAGAGTATTTTTAAATGGTGAGAGATTGGGAAATTTTCATGTTCAGAGGACCTGGGTGTCCTTGTATACAAATCACTGAAAGTTAACAGGTATGAGCAGTGGCGACCGAGGAGACGTGGAAGAATCCCTCATTTACGGGTGTTCAGGAAGAAGAGCACCGATCGTAACCGACGGGGGTGGCACCCCAGGCGTGGAAGAACTCGCCGTTTACGCCCACGAGGGAAGATGGCCAGGGATCTAATTCTACCCGCTACTCCAGCCAGGAAGGGTTTACCTACGGGGCGGCCTCAGTTCCATGCCCCTGGATACGGATCATCGCTGCCCGAGTCAGTGTTACAGAGGGAAAACGCATATGTTTGATTTGCAAAGGACAGATTCCCCTAGGAAGATGGTGGTGGCTCAGGAAACTCAGCAAGGACGCATGGGACCAGGAATCGGACTGGGAAAGACTCGGTAATGATATGTACCGCACCATCACGGGGACACAGGGAGGAGTAAAAGTGCGTTGGGACAAATGGTGGGAATCCGAACAAGGAATTAACATTTGCATGTGGGGATCAGAGAGCATTTGTCCCACAAGCATATCGATCGCCTTCGCCAGGCAATGGTCAGATGAAGGGGAAGGGATGGGTCGGATTCTAGCCTACATGGGTGCACGGTCCCACACTCCCCACTCTCAATTAACGCCACCGAACTAAGAACACACATTAAGAAACCCCTGCCCACAACCCCGCCAATATGCACACTAATAGAAAGATGTCCTAGCACCACCAAGGGACCTGGGAATGGATTAGCATTGGAACCGACCGAAAAGGTGTTATACTAGGGGGTACATTATGCAGCAGCTTCAGTAATTTTAAACCTTACCGAGGTACACCTACCTGCATGGTGTCCGAAGGAAACAGAGCTGCTATGCCAGGCCCTACTGAGAGACATGTTCAAGAAATTTTATGAGTTGGACTTTGGAAATGTAGATAAAGCAAACCTATACACCCAAGGGACACCATGGGCTCAGGGGGACCTAGAAGGGGAATCATAAATGACGTTTTTACTACCTACAATACAGCATCCTCTGTAATAAATAGCCTAGATGACACAGAACTGCAAACACAGATAAATTGTTGAATATACCAATTGAGGAAAATCCTGAAACAAGAGAATACAGTAGTAGGATCAGAACTACACAGAGGACCAGGTTATGACTGTCCATTTATAAGAAATAGTGGCTGAGCTTGAAAAACATGCACAGACAGTGAATGCACTCATGCAGGAGGATAGAAACGCTTCGGACCAGGCTGCGCAGGTGTGCGTACTTTATGGGGTATGGTTGTTGGGTGAGGGCCGCAACAACCTGGAAGATTTAAAACAAGGTGTAGTCACCTCTTGGATCAGGAACAAGCACCTCGCAGCCCTCCACCCATACAGCAGTTCACTAAGCCCGTGACAGCTCCGCCTAACCTCTGAAGCCTATCCTGTCCCAGTAGACTGTGGGAAATCTAACCACACCATTATGGGAATCATATTAAGGATGCTGATCATGGGTGGGACAGCCCAACACGTACTGGTATACCGGGTGGAGAACATTGGAGTTATTCAGGGAGGTGCACACATTCATTTCGCAGCGGTCCCACCCAATGTCATCAAGTGGGAACATGCTATAACGGGTGCTGTCCTTTCTGGGTGCTGGAGCCGGGGTGCACACGTAATACTGTGCCCCCAGTACTTGAGTGCCCATTCAAAGTCACAGTGTGGGTTTGAAGCTGCTGGCGCACAGCCTATTACTGCACCATGGAAGTAATGGCACAAGACCACGTCCTTCCACAGGTAGCATACATAGGGGGTGGGACATATTGGGCCCAAGTTTCGGCCTCAGTTGCTCCTGATTTTTTGGAGCAACTGGTGTAGAACGGAGTATCTTAGAAATTCAAATTCTCGGCATTTAGTTTGCTCCAGTTCTAATCAGTTAGAACAGTTTCACTTTGGAACAGAATTTTTTTTCAAAAGGGGGCGTGTCTGTCCACTTTTCAAAGTTTCGGCAGTGAAAACTTACTCCAAATTAACTTAGAATGGAGTAAGTGAAGATTTTTGTATGCTCGAAAAAACCTTGTCTACACTTTAGAAAATCAGGCGTAGGGAATGGGGGGGGGCGTTTAAAGGGAAGCTTACAAACATTAAACACTTCAGTTTTACAAATAAAGAGCCATCATCAATAATAAATGATAAAAACATCAATAAATCAACCAATAAATCAATCAAAAAAATTAATTAAGAAATAATTTTTAAAAAATCAATAAATAAAACATTTTCTACTTACCGACTGCAGCACCGGGAGCCCTCCAACAGCGTGCTGGGATGTCGCCCCCCCCCTCCCCCTCAGTGTGTCTCTGTCAGTGTCTCTATCTCTCTGTCTGTCTGTGTGTGTCTCTCACTCTCTGTCTGTCAGTGTCTGTGTTTCTGACAGCGAGGGGAGGGGGAGGAGGGGGCTAGAGGGAGAGAGGGGAGGCAGGGGGAGGGGAGGGAGGGAGGCAGAGGGGGAGGGAGGGAAGGGGGAGGGATGGGGAGAAGGGGGACGGAAGGGGGAGAAGGGGGAGGGGGGAGAGAAGGGGGAGGGGAGAGAGAAGGGGGGAGGGGGAGGGAGAAGGGGAAGGGGAGGGAGAAGGGGGGAAAGGAAAAGGGGGGGAAAGGAGAAGGGGAGGGGAAAGGAGGAGGGGAAAGGAGATGGGGGGAAAAGGAGAAGGGGGGGGAAGGAGAAGGGGCGGGGGGGAGGAGGCTGAAAGGGCCGGGCCTGGCTGGGCCCAAGACTTTGGGCAGGGCCCGTCCCCAGCATCAGATTCACAGGTAGGTGGCGTTGGGTCGGGTCGGGTCCGGGGTCCGGGGTCGGGAGCGCGGGTCGGGTCGGGGGGAGCGCGGGTCGGGTCGGGTTTGGGGCGCGGAGGGAGGTCGGTTCGGTTCGGGTTGGGGAGGGGGGAGGGGAGGGGAGAGAGGTCAGGTTGGGTCGGGTCCGGTCCGGGTGGGGTGGGGGGGGGGGGGGCGTCGAGAGCGCGGGTCAGGTCGGGAGGGAGGTTCGGTTCGTGTCGGGGGAGGAGGGAGAGGGAGGTCAGGTCGGGGGGGGGGGAGCGCGGGTCGGGAGCGCGGGTCGGGTCGGGGGGGCGGAAGCAGGTCGGTTCGGTTCTGGTCGGGGGGGGGGAGGGAGGGAGTGAGAGCGAGGTCAGGTCGGGGGAGGGGATGGTTGGGGGGAGCGCAGGTCGGGTCCAGTCCGGGGGGTCGGGTCGGGGTCGGGTCGGGTGCGGGGGCAGGGGGAAGCGGGAGTCGAGTCAGGTCGAGAGGAAGCAGGAGCTGGGCGTGGGAGGCAGCCTTATGCACGCAGCCCCAGTGAGGCCATTCGGCCAGGGCTAGGGGCTGTGTGCTTCGGGCCCCTCCCACACAGTTTTGGGTGCCTGGAGTTACTGCACATGTGCGCCCACTGTAGCGCGCATGTGCAGAGGTCCCGGCACTGTTTTCAGCGCAGGGACCTAGCTCCGCCCCCTATAGCTCGTGCTGCGCCACGCCCGACTCCAGAGGACCAGCAAGTTTTTTTTTTAGAATCTGTAAGTATTTTTTAGGCGCACTTTGTGGCGTGAAAAACGGGCGTCCAGGTCAGGGCTGCGCCGTTCAAGGCGCGGCCCGAAATTTGTGCCCTATGTTTCACCAGTGCGCCCCACTACCAACATGGACACTTCTGGTGTCCGGTAAGTGACAGCAAGTTTTACTTCAAACCTGAGGCATCAGTTCAAGTGGCCCAGGAACGGATTGTCCCCATTCCTGAACCCTCCACTGTCCACCTCACTGTGAAGGAAAACATTACAAACCTGCAGGATTATGTTGTACATTTTGGCTATGCAATTCCCCCTCTACCCGAACATCTTACCGCTCTGCGAAAAGCTGTAATTATCTCACAAAAACACTTCTACACTCTAGAACAGAAAACCATTGAGTTAGGGAAACAGATTCTCGAGATCACAATTCGGTTTTGGTGGGAACTTTTCAGAAATATAGAAGTCCCAGTCTGGATCCGAATCGCTTCCCACACTTTAGTGATCTGTTAACTCGCGCTTATTCTTTACTTATGCTGTCTCAGTTGCTGAGTGAAACACAGAGGCCATCAGGTCTGTACGCTCCTTGGCCGAACTTGGGAATCGCGCAGGGAGGGGTGACACCATACTACCATGTTTAATTTGTGTTTGATTTTACCTGCTGTAAACCGCAAAATATTGAGTGCTGTAAGAGTTTTACTTAAAACGTGTTTGACTGTGTACCTCTATTTTTACTGAACTTAAAAAGATGTTTGACTATGGACCTTTATGTTACTTGAGAATGTGTTTTGACTGTATGCTTTCATTTTATTTTACTTAAAGTTGTGTTTGACTGTATACCGTTACTTTACTGAGAAAACCGAGTAAAGGAGGGGCATCCCCTCTATGCTATAACTGGATTGTAATGATTGTATTCGCCTGTAGATTGCATTGCATGTCAACGGGGGATGCAGGGTAATGTTTTAGCTAGTGTAAATGCAGGGAAGGTTGACTCTCGGGAGCAGGAATTTTGCTTACCTTGATTTTGACACTCAAGGCTGTGGAGTGCCAACAGCGGGGACTGAAAGGATGCAAAATTCACAAGCATGCCCCGCAGTGTTTGGGCTCATTCGAAAGAAAATTTAATTTGTGACTATCTACTGAAACGTTTGGAATCCTAAAGTGCTTATGGAAGAAACTACGAGCTTTAATCGAATTTTGGACTTATAAAAGACAAATTCAAGGCTGTGGGCGGGCCTAAAGAACTAACAGGAGATAACTTGATTATTGGAACTGTCTAGATGTTGAGACTAAGTTTACTTGTCTGGAGGAATGGGCATTCGAGAATCCTTCTCCACAAGAGACATTAGCATTACAACAAATAACCCAGAGATAGCCAACCATCAACCTGAATCTGGAAAACTATTTCAGCATATACATCACAAAGCGGCCCAATCCAGCCTGTATGCAGAAAACTAAGCACAAAAGGACATTGCGATTACCAAGCAAATATTTCTATCAGGAAACAGTTTTCGAACAACAACCCACCCAAGCCATATTAACTTTTAACGAGCCCGCCAAAATATTACAAAGAGTCAAGCCGCCAAATTTAAACAAAGAATTCTGAACTGATTTGGCGCCAAGATTAGAACCACTCAAACCGCATAACTGGCCCCCTGTTTCAACAGAGGGTATGCCATATTGCTCGTACTATATTACGACTATGTCATCAAGACAAGGAGTTAACTAACTTCTCCAGCCTCGAAGTCCTGAAGGAAGGAAGAACATCACCATCGCGGCAGCAGCCGACCACAACCAACGTGGTATCAACGGAAAACCAGCGCGATCGACCAAACTCGAAACAAAACTCCAATGGGAAAAAAACGAAGAATCGAAAAGTTTCCACTCTACAACCTAATCCTGACCTACCAACGGGTAAAACATTACCTAAAAGACTGTAGAAACCTATTTCTAACCAAAGAAAACGGGTACTTAACCCACAGATCCAAAACGCGCCTTACTGCATCAGCGGACTCAACCCAGCTGAAGATTGCGCAGCAAAAAGTCTTCTCCGACGTTCGGGGTATGGCAAGCAGACCCTACCTCGTCCAGCAAACCCCGAAACTGCGATCTATCGCTAACTGTCAAAGGGATTGGTAAGCATAGTTCCTGCCTGCCTTGGAGTCCAACCTAGCTAGGATTAGGGATTGGGAGGTGGGAGGTGTAATTCTACTGTAACCCCCTTCAAATATGTAATGTATTGTTCTCTATTCGAGTCATTATAAGCTATTGTAACCCGCTCTGAGTGTGTAAGGTATTGTTTTTAATAAGTTTGAATAAGTTTTGACCTTGTACTTTCTTATTCGAGTAATTATAAGTTTGTATTTTCTTGACTGTAATAAAATCAAAGTTCTTCTGCATCGAACCAGTGTCTTTTGCACATTGTCAAATCCAGTGTCGAGAACCCAAGGGTGTGGGAGCGATTCGAACCGCTCAAGTTGGTCAGAGGAGAACCTGACCCCCTCATAGAGACCACCCCTTATAGTAGCATAGTGACTATGTTACTCGACTAGTAATCCAGAGGCCTGGACTAACAATCCGGAGGCATGAGTTCAAATCCCACCACGGCAGCTGGGGAATTTAAATTCAATTAAATAAATCCGGATTAAAAAGCTAATGGTGACCATGAAACTACCGGAATGTCGCAAAAAAACCATCCAATACTTTAGGGAAGGAAATCTGCCAACCTTACCCAGTCTGTCTTATATGTGACTCCCGATGCACAGCAACATGGTTGACTCTTAACTACCCTCTGAAATGGCCTAACAAGCCATTCAGTTGTATTCAAGAAGACGGCTCACCACCACCTTCTCAAGGAATTAGGAATAGGCAATAAATGCTGGCCTTTCCAGCAATATCCACATCCCATGAACAAATTAAAAAAAAAGGTTGTTTCACCTGGCTGGGGAGTCAAAAATTAGGGTTCATAGTCTCAGAATAAGTTTTCAGCCATTTAGGACTGAGATGAGGAGAAATGACTTCACTCAGAGGATGGTGCATTGTTGGAATTCTCTACCCCAGAGATTCATTGAGTATATTCAAGACAGAGATCAATAGATTTTTGGATATTAATGGAATCAAGGGATATGGGAATAGTGCAGGAAGTTGAGGCAGAAGATCAGCCATGATCTCTTGAATGGCTGAGCAGGTTCAAGGGGCTGAATGGCCTACTCCTGCTCCTATTTCTTATGTTCATATGTAATCTACAATTTCTTGATGAGAGCCCTCACCGTACTGCGATCAATTATTTTTGGTTAAGGGCAAAAAGGATTTGTTCTCTGATTGGCAGGATGTGACAAGTGGTATTCTGCAGGGATCTCAACCAACACAAAAAAAGAACAGATTTACTATTCATTATCTCATTGCTGTTTGTACAACTTGCTGTGTGTGCAAATTGGCTACTATGTTTACTGACAATAACAGGGCCGATGCTTCAAAGGTGATTAATTGGCTGTCAAGCAGGATGTGGTGTTCTGAGGAAATAAAAGCCTCTTATAAATGTAAATAGATCCTTTCTTATTTTGCCTCTCCTTAACCAGAAGCACTGATGTCAGAAACACTCAACCTCTGCCCTGGCTGGGATCTGCTAACTCAGCTAAGAATCATGGATCCAATCTTCGAATCTTAATATATTTGTCCATTTGGCCACTGGGATATCTATGAGTAGTGCTCCATAGGCCAGTTCCAGCCCATTTTCCCTTTTAAATGGTGAGAAACTATTGTTGGTGTTCAGAGAGATTTAAGTGTCCTCCTGGAGGAAAGTTAGCATCAAGGTACAGCAAGTAATTAGGAAGTAAAATGGTATGTTAGCCTTTATTCATGGCTCTCATCAAAGTTACAAATTACATCCTTTGTGACTGTGACAAAGGTAAATTATCCCTCCTCGTCTGCAATCTTTGACACGGTTGACCACTCCATCGTTCTCCAACAACTGTCCGCCGTCGTCCAACACGGGACTGCACTCGCCTGGTTCCATCCTTAACTATCTAACCATAGCCAGAGAATCATCTGCAATGGCTTCTCTTCCCACTCCTGCATCATTACCTCTAGTGTCTCCCAAGGATCTATCCTTGGCCCCCTCCTACTTCTCATCTACATACTGCCCCTTGGTGACATCATCCAAAAACACAGTCAGTTTCCACATGTACGCTGACGATACCGAGCTCTACCTCACCGCCACTTATCTCGACCCTTCCACAGTCTTTAAATTGTCAGACTGCTTGTCCGACAACCAGTTTTGGATGAGCAGAAATTTTCTCCAATTAAATATTGGGAAGACCGAAGCCATTGTTTTTGGTTCCCACCACAAACTCCGGTCCCGAGCTACTGACTCCATCCCTCTCCCCAACTTCTGTCTCAGGCTGACCCACACTGTTTGCAAGCTTGGTGTCATATTTGACACTGAAATGAGCTTCCAACCTCATATCCGCAGCATAACTAAGACCACCTATTTAAACCTCTGTAAAATCGCTCGTCTCCACCTTTGCCTCAACACATCTGCTGTTGAAACCCTCATCCATGCCTTTGTTAGCACTAGACTTGACTATTCAAATGCACTCCCAGTTGGCCTCCCATTTTCTACCCTATGCAAACGTAAAATCATTCAAAACTCGGCTGCCCGTGTCCTAACTCACACGAAGTCACATTCACCCATCACCCCTGTGCTTGCTGACCTACATTGGCTCCCGTTAAAGTAACACCTTGATTTCAAAATTCTCATCCTTGTTTTCATATTCCTCCATGGCCAAGCCCCTCCCTATCCCTGTAATCTCCTCCAGCCCTACAACCCTCCTAAGATATCTGCGCTCCTCTAACTCTACCCTCTTGAGCATCCCTGATTATAATTGCTCAACCATTGGTGGCTGTGCCTTCTGTAGCCTAGGCCCCAAGCTCTGCAATTCCCTGCCTAAATCTCTTCTCCTTTCTCAGATGAACGTTAAAGATGTAATAGAAACATATAAACATAGAAACATAGAAAATAGGTGCAGGAGTAGGCTATTTGGCCCTTCGAGCCTGCACCGACATTCAATGAGTTCATGGTTGAACATGCAACCTCAGTACAACAAGGCCCTGTACAACTGTAGCAATACCTCCCTGCCCCTGTACTCAAATCCCCTCGCTATGAAGGCCAACATGCCATTTGCTTTCTTAACCGCCTGCTGTACCTGCATGCCAACCTTCAATGACTGATATACCATGACACCCAGGTCTCGTTGCACCTCCCCTTTTCCTAATCTGTCACCATTCAGATAATAGTCTGTCTCTCTGTTTTTACCACCAAAGTGGATAACCTCACATTTATCCACATTATACTTCATTTGCCCACTCACCTAACCTATCCAAGTCACTCTGCAGCCTCATAGCATCCTCCTCGCAGCTCACACTGCCACCCAACTGAGTGATATCCGTAAATTTGGAGATACTACATTTAATCCCCTCGTCTAAATCATTAATGTACAATGTAAATAGCTGGGGCCCCAGCACAGAACCTTCCATTGCCTTCCATTCTGAAAAGTACCCATTTACTCCTACTCTTTGCTTCCTGTCTGACAACCAGTTCTCAATCCACGTCAGCACACTACCCCCAATCCCATGTGCTTTAACTTTGCACATTAATCTCTTGTGTGGGACCTTGTCGAAAGCCTTCTGAAAGTCCAAATATACCACATCAACTGGTTCTCCCTTGTCCACTCTACTGGAAACATCCTCAAAAAATTCCAGAAGATTTGTCAAGCATGATTTTCCTTTCACAAATCCATGCTGACTTGGACCTATCATGTCACCTCTTTCCAAATGTGCTGCTACGACATCCTTAATAGTTGATTCCATCATTTTACCCACTACTGATGTCAGGCTGACCGGTCTATAATTCCCTGTTTTCTCTCTCCCTCCTTTTTTAAAAAGTGGGGTTACATTGGCTACCCTCCACTCCATAGGAACTGATACAGAGTCTATGGAATGTTGAAAAATGACTGTCAATGCATCCGCTATTTCCAAGGCCACCTCCTTAAGTACTCTGGAATGCAGTCCATCAGGCCCTGGGGATTTATCGGCCTTCAATCCCATCAATTTCCCCAACACAATTTCCCGACGAATAAGGATTTACCTCAGTACCTCCTTCTTATGAGACCCTTGTTGGGGAAGTCCAGAACCAGGGGTCACAGTCTGAGGATAAGGGGTAAGCCATTTAGGACCGAGATGAGGAGAAATTTCTTCACCCAGAGAGTGGTGAACCTGTGGAATTCTCTACCACAGAAAGTAGTTGAGGCCAATTCACTAAATATATTCAAAAGGGAGTTAGATGAAGTCCTTACTACTCGGGGGATCAAGGGTTATGGCGAGAAAGCAGGAAGGGGGTACTGAAGTTTCATGTTCAGCCATGAACTCATTGAATGGCGGTGCAGGCTAGAAGGGCTGAATGGCCTGCTCCTGCACCTATCTTCTATGTTTCTATGTTTGTATGTTACCCTCTGACCCTTTTTATATCCGGAAGGTTGATTGTGTCCTCCTTAGTGAATACCGAACCAAAGTAGTTGTTCAATTGGTCTGCCATTTCTTTGTTCCCCATTATGACTTGCCCTGATTCTGACTGCAGCGGACCTACGTTTGTCTTTACTAACCTTTTCCTCTTTACATATTGATAGAAACTTTTGCAGTCCATCTTAATGTTCCCTGCAAGCTTCCTCTCGTACTCTATTTTCCCTGCCCTAATCAAACCCTTTGTCCTCCTCTGCTGAGTTCTAAATTTCTCCCAGTCCCCAGGTTTACTGCTATTTCTGGCCAATTTGTATGCCACTTCCTTGGCTTTAATACTATCCCTGATTTCCCTTGATAGCCACGCTTGAGCCATCTTCCCATTATTATTTTTTACGCCAGACAGGGATGTACAATTGTTGTAGTTCATCCATGCGGTCTCTAAATGTCTGCCATTGCCCATTCACTGTCAACTCCTTAAGTATCATTCGCCAATCTATCCTAGCCAATTCACGCCTCATACCTTCAAAGTTACCCTTCTTTAAGTTCTGGACCATGGTCTCTGAATTAACTGTTTCATTCTCCATCCTCATGTAGAATTCCACCATATTATGGTCACTCTGCCCCAAGGGGCCTCGCGCAACGAGATTACTAATTAAACCTCTCTCACGACTACTCCCAATCTAAGATGGCCTCCCTCCTAGTTGTTTTCCTCGATATATTGGTCTAGAAAACCATCTCTTATGCACTCCAGGAAATCCTCCTCCACCGTATTGCTTCCAGTTTGGTTAGCCCAATCTATATGCATATTAAAGTCACCCATGATACCTGCTGCACCTTTATTGCATGCACCCCTAATTTCCTGTTTGATGCCCTCCCCAACATCACTACTACTGTTTGGAGGTCTGTACACAACTCCCACTAATGTTTTTTGCCCTTTGGTGTTCTGCAGCTCTACCCATATAGATTCCACATCATCCAAGCTAATGTCCTTCCTAACTATTGTATTAATCTCCTCTTTAACCAGCAACGCTACCCCACCTCCTTTTCCTTTTATTCTATCCTTCCTGAATGTTGAATACCCCTGGATGTTGAGTTCCCAGCCCTGATCATCCTGGAGCCACGTCTCCGTAATCCCAATCACATCATATCCGTTAACATCTATTTGCAGTTAATTCATCCACCTTATTACGGATACTCCTTGCATTAAGACACAAAGCCTTCAGGCTTGTTTTTTTAACACCCTTTGTCCTTTTAGAATTATGATGTAGCGTGGCCCTTTTTGTTTCTTGCCTTTGTTTACTCGGCCTTCCACTATTGCTTTTTACCTTTCTACCATCTGTTTCTGACTCCATATTACTTCGCCCTATCTCGCTGCATGTGTTCCCATCCCCCTGCCATATTAGTTTAAACACTCCCGAACTGCATTAGCAAATGTTACCCCTCGGACATCAGTTCCAGTCCTGCCCAAGTGCAGACCGTCCCTTTTGTACAGGTCCCACTTCCCCCAGAACTGGTTCCAATGTCCCAGGAATTTGAATCCCTCCCTCTTGCACCATTGCTCATGCCACGTATTTATTCTAACTATCCTGCTCCCTCTACTCTGATTAGCACGTGGCACTGGTAGCAAACCAGAGATTACTACCTTTGAGGTCCTACTTTTTAATTTAACTCCTAGCTAATGAGTAGAGTGGATAAAGGAGAACCAGTTGTGGTCATATTTTTGGATTTTAAGACAGCATTCCCATGACATTATTTGAAGAAGAGCAGGGAAGTTCATCCCAGTGTACTGGGCAATATTCATCTCTCAACCAACATCACGAAAACAATTTATTTTTACTTCCCTTCGTGTGAAAAAGTGCTTCCATATTTTTCACCTGAATGGCCTTGCTCTAATTTTGATTATATCCCCATGTTCTGGATTCCCCTAACAGAGGCAACAGCTTCTCCATATCTACTCTATCAAAATCTTTTAACATTTCAATTAGATCACCCTTAAATCTTCCATAATTGAGGGAATACTAGCCAACTTGTCCTCATAATTTAACACTCTAACTCTCGATATCATTCTAAAGATGAGCGAATTTGATAGTCGGGAATCACCCCTGCGATCGCTGACCTATATTGTTTCCTGGTTAAGCTGTGGATATGTGAACTGGATATATGGAAATAAAGACAGTGAAGTGAACTGGATATATGAAAAAGTATAAGCCATGGAAAAATAACGAAGAGAATGTCAAATTGCAAATAATACAACATCAGCACAATTAATAGGCTTTCTCAAGGTTTTAAGTTACTAATCATGCCAGTATAAATTGTAACATTTAGAAGCAATGCCTGAGCTTTAGTAAAAACAGCCCATATAGATGTCGGCTCATGAGTGGACAAAGGAAAGGAAGGATCAAAAGGGATAGGCTGAACTAGGATGTCACTCTAATTGTATCTTGTTATCTATTTCCGAAAATGTATAACTGTCGTCGCTTTACGATGTAACTTCACTTGTCCGTAGGAAGTGTGTACGCTCTATCAAGAGAGTAAACCTTCTGTCTGATAAGTCTCAGCCGGTGAAATAAAGACTGCTTTGTTTAAAGCACAATCGGTATTCGACTCAGTGATTTCACTGAACCAGATTGAGGGAAAAGAACTCAGAAATCAACATTTGGTGTCAGAAGTGGGATCTCAACGGACGACTGCCGAAAATTTGCGAATTAAGAGCCAGACTAGCCTTGGACAAGACGAGGGGAAAGTGGCCACTGGAGTAAGTATACTTTTAATACAGCTCCAGCTTCCCCCGGTTTCAAAAGTCTGAGGAAAGTTTGGCCACTCGCTGGTTCTCAGGTAGTGTCTGAACGAGATCCATAACAATCTGGCGAATACCTTCTAAACTTAGGAAATAAGTGTCCAAGTCAGGTGTGACATCGACCTTGTATATCACTTGGCCCGTCTAGGCACTGATTGGATTTAAACTGCGCAGTGACGCGAAAGGATAGGGAAATCTGGAGACTAGAACAAATTAAATTAGGCTCATAGGGAATTAAATTAGGCTCACAGGGAATTAAGTAAGGCTTATGGGGAATTAAGTAAGGTTCATAGGGGATAAGTGTCCAAGTCAGGTGTGACGTCGACCTTGTATATCACTTGGCCCGTCTAGGCACTGATTGGATTCAAATCACGTGGCAACACAGAAGGTAGGGCTAGATAGGACTAGATAGAAACGCAGCGACGCGAACCGCGGGGTAACGCAAAATCGCACAGCGACGCAATCGCGCAGCGACACGAACCGCGGCGTAAGGCAAAATCGTGCATCAAAGCGATCGCGCAGCGACGCGAACCGCGGGGTAACGCAAAATCGCGCAGCGACACGAACCGCGGGATAACGCAACATCACGCATCGACGCGATCGCGCAGTGACGTGAACCGCGGGCCGACGCGATCGCGCAGCGACGTGAACCGTGGGCCGACGCGATTGCGAGGTGATGTGAACCGTGGGCCGACGCGATTGCGAGGTGACGTGAACCGCGGGCCGACGCGATCGCGCAGCGATGTGAACCGCGGGCCGACGCGATTGCGAGGTGACATGAACCGCGGGCCGACGCGATCGCGCAGCGATGTGAACCGCGGGCCAATGCGATCGTGCAGTGATGTGAACCGCGGGCCGATGCGATTGCGAGGTGACGTGAACCGCGGGCCGACGCGATTGCGCAGCGATGTGAACCGCGGACCGACGCGATTGCGAGGTGACGTGAAACTTGGGCCGACGCGATCGTGCAGTGATGTGAACCGCGGGCCGATGCGATTGCGCAGCAACGTGAACCGCAGATCGACGCAATTGCGAGGTGACGTGAACCGCGGGCCGACGCGATCGCGCAGTGATGTGAACCGCGGGCCAACGCGATTGCGAGGTGACATGAACCGCGGGCCGACGCGATTGCGAGGTGACATGAACCGTGGGCCGACGCGATTGCGAGGTGACGTGAACCGCGGGGTGACGCGGAAGTTAGAGTTAGTTTAAATTGCGCGGCGACCGAACCGTGGAGCGACTCGGAAGTTAGAGTTAGTTTTAATCGTGCGGCGACGTGAACCGCAGGGCGATGCGGAAGTTAGAGTTAGTTTAAATCGCGCGGCGACGCGAACCGCGGGACGACGCGGGAATTAGAGTTAGTTTAAATACGAGGGGCGGCGTGAAAATGGGTAATCAGTTGGATAAAACAACAGATGCGGGTAGTCCGCTATAAAAGTTATGTGAGGAATTCCCTGAAAGAGCTGAAGAATTTAGAAAATTATCAGGAGCCCTGAACAAATTATTAGGAGATGACCAATGGCATCTAGGTGGCACTAGAAGCGTGGAGGTCGAAAAAAAAAGCACAGTGATTGATTTGGAGAAGGGGACGAGGGAAAGGGGACAAAAACTTAATTGCAACATGGCGACACTATTGTCAAAAATTAAAAGATGCATCACTTCTGTCAAGTTGGCAAATAAATGCTATTAAATTAGGACTTTCATTGACAGAGGACATGTTAAAACTGTAGACGTCTTAAAAAAAGAATGCGCGTATGAGAAACATACTAAGAGATCCGCTGGGACCTCTGAGAAAGGTATTGACCAACTACGTAGTCAAATGGCTAGCTTTGCGTTGACCGAGGCTGATGATGAAATTGATGAATGGTCACTGACTCGGCACCCAACGGCGCCTCCTGCACCCCCTAGCCCCTTGCCACTGTCCTCTTCTCATCCCCCTCCACCTTACACTCCGGCAAAAAAAATATATAAATGTAACTCCACACCAACGAAGCAACAAGCCAAACTGACTCCTCATCCTCTGATAGCGATTCGGATCCCCAGTTCACAGGCAAGAGGACCAGATCTCACACTCGGAAGGGTAGAACTATATCTCGACATCACAAACAATCCCGTAAATCTTCTAGTCAAACTACCAGTCCCAGTTGTGAAAGGCATAGCAAACATTCCCGCCGATCGAGACGCGGAGGTGTCGAGCAGTCAGACAGCTCCGAAACATCTTCCGACCTAGAAATGCCTTCCAAGATCCCAAAGCCCTGACACCAATTCCCAGTCCGACCAATGCCAAACCCTGATGCACAACAAGCTGCAAACCACCCCACCATAGATGTCTATGTGCCCTGGAAACCGAACGAAATTATGGCCCTTATGGTCAACATACCAGATCGAAAAAAAAGAACCTAGCAAATTTATAGATCATCTTTGAACTACTATTTCAGTTTATAATGCAGAATCAAGGGACCTGTGGGCCTTGGTAAAGCAAACCCTGAGCCCAACTGAGCATACCCGATTTCTAACTCACCTAGGACGTGCTACTCATGATGCATTGGCGGTGCACACCCTAACAATGTCGAGGATCGCCTAAACGCTATCTTTAATGCTCTCACCACGTCCCTTCAGAAGCCCATCAGTATGGCCGCAGTATTAGAAACTAAACCCAACCGAGAAGAAACTGCCGATGAATTCATGGAAAGATTTATTGAAATATACGGGAGTCAATCAGGAGATAATGCCTTCAGGAAAGGAGAGGATTCTCCTCAATTCTGCGCTATCCTACTTCAGTGCCTGCCCTATTCAATTGCTCACGCTATCCGGACAAATAATATGAATTGGGCAGATAACAGTAAAGCCCAGATGGAAAGAGCGGTTAGATATTATTGGCAGGAAAAGAAAGGAGAGGGGGGAGGTGTGCCCCCAACCCGGGTCATGACTGAATACGTGACTAGAAAGGAAGGGCCGTCTCGGGTGGAAGGACCAAAACTCAACCCAAGGGGATACCAGATGGAACCGCAATATTGTATGCAGGGTTGGGTAGATAAGCAAGGATATAGTTATACTAAACATCCAAACGGCCCGGGCCCTGCTAATTACGGACCACCCTATTGTCCCCGGCCTGGTATGGGAAGAGGTCGGGGTTGGGTGAAAGGAAATGAATGCTTTAATTGTGGGCAAGAAGGACATTGGAATAAAAATTGTCCCTACCGTCAGCACGAAAAAGGAAGAGGAGGGGGGCAAGGGGGGAGAGGACAAGGATCTTATACTAACTTCTCTCAGAACAACCCCTTTGGCCAATCGTCCCCCAATTATTCATATTGACTACGTAGCTTGATTGTCCAGGGACCCTCCCCGGATGACGAACCGATGATATTGTTAAAAGTTCTGAATGAGTGGTAACCCTTCTTGATAGATACGGGAGCCTTCATGTCTTCTGTACAATCAAAGCTTAAACTCCCTGCCTCCACTGAAACACAGGGACTGTCAGGATTCCTGGGACGAGTCTCTACATTCCCGGTGTCAGAACCGGTTAAAGTGGGTTACCAGGAAGAATCGGTACAACATCGATTTGTTATCACTACCAATCTGGACTGTAACTTGATGGCTAGAGACCTCTTCTGCAAATTCCACTTGCATTTGGAGTGTGGAGATGATGGGATTACTGTAAAACAAGGGATCCCTAAGCGGCAGTATAATACTACTAGAACCCCTCAGTGGTGGTCTCTCTGCCACAGGCACCCTTTCACATGACCCTAGCATACGATCCCAGTGGAAAGAATCAGGACCTGCAGAACTTTTATCAGGATCACGAAGGGGAAGTGAAGGAAATTCTATTGAGGGCTAGAGTGACTGGACCGGAAGGGAAGGCAGATTTTGTGGAAATGGATAAGAATCTGTGGAGACAGCCCCCAACGGTGGCACCACATATTACTCGTGAAGTACTAGCCCTTCACCACGCTAAAGATTTGGGAGTTATGGTGCGCCAGGCTATAGACGAGGCTGACCCTACCAGCCGGGATGTGCAAATTGTGAAACATGGCCGAACAGTCCAATTCCACGGGGACCCCGAGAAGGTCTCAACAACTCTGCAGCATCATACTGGCTCTGACATACCTGACTATGTGGATCCTCATGTGTGGGCAGAGGACCCCTCCCAAGTGGGTTATACTCCCATTGATCCGATTGAGATCTCAGTACAAGGCAATGTGGACTGGCCCTCTATCCGACAGTACCCACTGAAGTCACAGGCAATGCCGAGTATCCACCAACTAATTAAGGGGCTAGTAGAACAGGGGATTTTGGTCCAATGCCAGTCCCCGTGTATTACTCCTATACTGGCAGTCCCTAAGCCAGGCAGACCAAACGAATACGTTTAGTTCAAGACCTTCGAGCTATCAATGCTATCGTCCAGCCCTGCACGCTCTGGTTCCCAACCCAGCACAGATACTGTCAATAATCCCAGCAAACGCCAAGATCTTCGCTATAATAGACCTTCAACATGCCTTCTTCGCTTTGCCGCTAGCCCAGGCAAGTCAGTACCTATTCACCTTCACTTACCAGGGACAGCAATATACCTGGACTAGACTTCCCCAAGGGTTCATCCACTCCCCGACCTTATTCTCAAGGTGCCTGCAGAAACAGTTACAATCCCTCACGCTGACTAAAGGATCCACTTTAATTCAGTATGTGGACGATTTACTGGTAGACAGCACAGATGAACCAAGTAATCAGGAAGATGCTAATCAGTTACTGAATTACTTGTCCTCCCTGGGATAGATAATTTCCCCGTCAAAGGTCAAAATTGGCCAGTCTCAAGTCAAATTTCTTGGGATCATTTTATCAGGCACCCACCGAGCCTTGGAGGCTAGTCGAATCGAACCCATCTGCCAGTTTCCAGTCCCTAGCACAGCTAGACAAATGCGGCAGTGGTTGGGGATGATAAATTACTGTAGATCCTGGATCCCTAATGCTGCCCTGATGACCAAGCAACTCACACCATACACTACCAAGGAAGGCAGCTTTGAAATAGAAACCACAGACATCCAAGCCTTTAAGGAACTAAAAACAGCCCTGCTGCAAGCTCCGACTTTGGGCCAGCCCCTCTATGACCGGCCCTTTCAACTGTATTGTACGATCTTGAAAGATTGTGCTACCGCTGTCTTAACTCAGAAACATGGGGGCAAGCCTACTACTCTTCTAAAATAGATCCTGTTGCCTTGGGACACCCCGTATGTACTCAAATATTAACTGCCATCTACAATAGCCTTCAATTTGCCGCCAACCTTACCCTCCAGCAGAATATTGTTGTATATACCTCTCACTCCGTAGCTGCCCTCTTGGGTCAACTGCAGACTCAACATCTTACCATGGCCAGGCAAAGCAGATTTGAGATCTACCTACTAAATAATCCTAAGCTGACCTTTCGGCACTGTACTGCCATTAATCCGGCCTGTTTTCTTACCGAGCCACCCCAAGATGAGGAAGAACCAAGTCATGACTGTTTATCTTTAATTCAAGAAGCTAACTCGGTCAGGGAAGATTTAGTTGATATACCAATGGAGGACCCTGACTCTACTATGTATGTTGACGGAAGCTCTTCCATTGACCCAGAAGGCAGACGAAATTCGGGATATGCCATAGTAGACCAGGAGAATCAGGTACTGGAATCTGCCGCCTTTGAGACCGCCTATTCCGCTCAACAAGCTGAACTATTCGCCCTCACCCGAGCCTGTATCTTGGCTAAAAACCTCAAGGTCAATATCTATACTGACTCTGGGTATGCCTTTGGAGTAGCCCATGATTTTGGACAATTATGGAAAAATAGGGGATTCCTAACTTCAAATGGGAATGAGATATCTCATAAGCAGCTAGTATCTGATTTGTTGCAAGCCCTCATGCTCCCCAAGCGCATTGCCATTGTCAAATGTACCGCCCACACTACCGGAAACACTCCGGTTGATATAGGAAACCGCTGTGCTGGCCAAGAGGCCAAACAGGCCTCTCGTGGACAACAAATGGTAGTGCCCAGAATGATGAGTCAGACTAAAAGTCCTGCAAAGAATAAGTTAGCCTCGGAAAAACCAATGCCAACCATCCAAGATGTCATTAAAGCACAGGAGGATGCTCCTGAAAAAGATAAACTGTTATGGAAAGATTATGGATGTACCTATGACTATGTTTCTAAACTCTGGACCACTCCCGCGGAACAGACTTGCATGTCTGACGAGTTGGCTCTATGGGTTATTGAATATATGCATTTTGCTATTCATTGTGGAGCAAGGGCAACAAGTGATACGCTTTGGCTACTTGGTGGCACCCTAGACTCCAGGTGTTGGCCCAGAACATCAGTAGTCGTTGCCTTGTTTGCCAACAGCACAATCCAGGGAAGGGAGTCCCCTGTTCTTGGGGTAAGACGCCCCTACCAGAAGGTCCCTTTGAGACCTTGCAGTTGGACTACATTGAGTTGCAAAGGGTTCAGTGTTACAAATATGTGTTAGTAATAGTAGATGTGTTTAGCAAATGGATTGAAGCCTACCCGACCCTGGACAATAAGGCTCAAACTGTTGTTATGGTGTTAATGAGGGAAATTGTTCCTAGATATGGTATCCCAGCTCGACTGATGACCACCTATGTTCTTTCTCTGACACAGGCTCTGCGACTAGCTCACAACCAGGTTCGAGAGGCTCACCTCGACCTCCCAGTTTTACCCGAAATGTCCCTCGTGGCACCAGGGAAGTATGTCCTGATTAAGAAATGGATTCGGAAGGGATTAGAGCCACGATGGGAGGGGCCTTTTCAGGTGTTACTCACTACCCCCACTGCAGCCAAGGTTGAGGGGAAAAGTGCCTGGGTTCACCTGCACCGCTGCAAGCTCGCCACCCTCTAACAAACCTATTTTACTGGTTATTCTAATTCCTGTTTCTGTTCCAGATTTCCTCTTCTCCATAGCTGAACAAGGCCATCTCTAGCGGCGTCCTGATTAAAAGAGTGGGTCCTGAGGAGACCAGTTTGAACTTTTACTCGTAGTGATAGATAGCCAGCTACACCGACCGTGACCTGAGAAGAGAGACGGGAAAACTGAACTCTTTTAATCAGCAAAATAATTGGACTATTTTTCTGAATCCTGAGCCGTAAGATAAAACCATGTCTGTTTGCCACAGTCTATATAATAGTATTGATATATGACAGTTTCGGCGCATGGGAAAGGAAACAGAGGCGAGAGCTCCATGTAAACACCTTTTTGTATATGTCTTATGTTTATGCGCAAAATGAGCACTTTTCGAGATGCTGGGTGTGTTCCCATATCCCTATACATTCCAAAGGGGGAATTCCTTTGCGCCCTGTTCCACTGATCCTAACTGAGACTGTCAGATGGATTCAGAGCCAGACTATCACATAAGAAGGGAGGTGAAGAAGTTATCCACACCAGCAAGAGGATCTAGCAGGTCTGATTGGCTGATAGGTGGATCTTGGAGATCCTATCTAATGCATGGGGCAATTATTCTCATCGTAGTAATAATTACCTGTTGTCTGATTATTGGTTGCCTTAACCTCTGCTGTAAAGTAATGATGGCAAGGTTAGCAAACCTTCTTGTGGTCAAGGGCTCCCGGGTTATGATCCAACGAACTAAAGAACTACTCGACAATAACAACAATATGATTTAGGAAATAGAGTATGAACGGATGAATGCAATACTCCTAGAATGATCCTAAATGTTATCATAGAATGATAAAAGGGGCGAATGTGGATATGTGAACTGGATATATGGAAATAAAGATAGTGAAGTGAACTGGATATATGAAAAAGTATAAGCCATGGAAAAATAACGAAGAGAATGTCAAATTGCAAATAATACAACATCAGCACAATTAATAGGCTTTCTCAAGGTTTTAAATTACTAATCATGCCAGTATAAATTGTAACATTTAGAAGCAATGCCTGAGCTTTAGTAAAAACAGCCCATATAGATGTCGGCTCATGAGTGGACAAAGGAAAGGAAGGATCAAAAGGGATAGGCTGAACTAGGATGTCACTCTAATTGTATCTTGTTATCTATTTCCGAAAATGTATAACTGTCGTCGCTTTACGATGTAACTTCACTTGTCCGTAGGAAGTGTGTACGCTCTATCAAGAGAGTAAACCTTCTGTCTGATAAGTCTCGGCCGGTGAAATAAAGACTGCTTTGTTTAAAGCACAATCGGTATTCGACTCAGTGATTTCACTGAACCAGATTGAGGGAAAAGAACTCAGAAATCAACAAAGCAATGGCTCAATTTTAAAATTCTCATCTTTGTTTTCAAATCAGTCCACAGCTTTGCACCCCCCCGACCTCTGTAATCTCCTCTAGCCCGACAACCCTCCGGGATATCTGCACTCCTGTAATTTTGGCCACTTGAGCATCCCTAATTTTAATCACTCAATCATTGGCGGCCATGCCTTCAGATGCCAAGGCCCTAAGCTCTGGAATTCCCTCCATAAAACTCTCAGCTCTCTCCCTCCCTTTCCTCCTTTAAGACGCTCCTTAAAACCTACCTCTGTGACCAAACTTTTGGTCACTTGATCTAATTTCTCTTTATGTGGCTCGATGTCAAATGTTTTGTCTTATAGTACTTCTGCGAAGTGCCTTCAGATGTTTTACCACATTAAAGGTGCTATATAAATACCAAGTTGTTGTTGTTCATGTTTATTGCGGGGGGATTGGAGTATAAGAGTAAGGAAGTCTTGCTACAATTGTACAGGGTTTTGTGAGACCACATCTGGAGTACTGCTCAAAGTTTTGTTTTCCTTATCTGAGGAAGGATATACTTACCTTAGACCATAAGGCCCCTCGAGCCTGCTCCGCCATTTAATACGATCATGGCTGGTCCACTTCCCTTCCCGCTCCCTATAACCCCTTATTCCCTTATCAGTTAAGAAACCGTCTGCCTCTGTCTTAAATTTATTCAATGTCCCAGCTTCCACAGAACTCTGAGGCAGCAAATTCCACAGATTTACAACCCTCTGAGAAAATAAATTCCTCCTCATCTCAATTTTAAATGGGCAGCACCTTATTCTAAGATTATGCCCTCTAGTTCTAGTCTCCCCTATCCGTGGAAACATCCTATCTACATCCACCTTGTCAAGCCCCCTCATAATCTTACACGTTTTGATAAGATCACCTCTCATTCTTCTGAATTCCAATGAGTAGAGGCCCAACCGACTCAACCGTTCCTCATAAGTCAATCCCCTTAACTCCGGAATCAAACACAGAAACATAGAAACATAGAAATTAGGTGCAGGAGCAGACCATTCAGCCCTTCAAGCCTGCACCGCCATTCAATAAGATCATGGCTGATCATTCAACCTCAGTACCCCTTTCCTGCTTTCTCTCCATAACCCTTGATCCCGTAAAGGTCATATCTAACTCCCTTTTGAATATATCTAACGAACTGACCACAACAAATTTCTGCAGTAGAGAATTCCACAGGTTAACCACTCTCTGAGTGAACAAGTTTCTCCTCATCTCGGTCCTAAATGGCTTACCTCTTACTCTTAGACTGTGACCCCTAGTTCTGGAACTCCCCAGCAACGGGAACATTCTTCCTGCTTTAACCTGTCCAATACCGTCAGAATTTTAAATGTTTCTATGAGATCCCCTCTCATTCTTCTAAACTCCAGTGGATACAAGCCCAGTTGATCCAGTCTTTCCTCATATGTCAGTCCTGCCATCCCGGGAATCAATCTGGTGAATCTTCGCTGTACTCCCTCAATAGCAAGAACATCCTTCCTCAGATTAGGAGGCCAAAACTGAACACAATATTCCAGGTGTGGCCTCACCAAGGCCCTGTACAATAGCAGTAAGACCTCCCTGTTCCTATACTCAAATCCTCTAGATATGAAGGCCAACATGCCATTTGCTTTCTTCTCCGCCTGCTGTAGCTGCATGCCAAACTTCAATGACTGATGTACCATGACACCCAGGTCTCGTTGCACTTCCCCTTTTCCAAATCTGTCACCATTTAGATAATATTCTGTATTCCTGTTTTTGCCACCAAAGTGGATAACCTCACATTTTATCCACATTATACTGCATCTGCCATGCATTTGCCCACTCACCTAACCTGTCCAAGTCAACCCGCAGCCTCTTAGCATCCTCCTTGCAGCTCACACCGCCACCCAGCTTAGTGTCATCTGCAAACTTGGAGATATTACACTCAATTCCTTCATCTAAATCATTCTAAAGTATTGTAAATAGCTGGGATCCCAGCACTGAACCCTCGGCACCCCACTGGTCACTGCCTGCCACTCTGAAAAGAACCCATTTATTCCGACTCTCTGCTTCCTGTCTGTCAACAAGTTCTCTATCCACGTCAGTACATTACCCCCAATACCATGTGCTTTAATTTTGCATACTAATCTCTTGTGTGGGACCTTGTCAAAAGCCTTTTGAAAGTTCAAATACACCAAATCCACTGGTTCTACCTTGTCCACTCTACTATTTACATCCTCAAAAATCCTAGGAGATTTGTCAAGCATGATTTCCCTTTCATAAATCCATGCTGACTTGGACCGATCCTGTCACAGCTTTCCAAATGCGCTGCTGTTTCATCTTTAATAATTGATTCCAACATTTTCCCCACCACCAATGTCAGGCTAACTGGTCTATAATTTCCTGTTTTCTCTCTCTCTCCTTTTTTAAAAAGTGGTGTTACATTAGCTACCCTCCAGGCCATAGAAGCTGATCCAGATTCAATAGAATGTTGAAAAATGATCACCAATGCATCCACTATTTCTAGGGCCACTTCCTTAAGTACTCTGGGATGCAACCTATCAGGCCCTGGGGATTTATCGACCTTCAACATAGAAACATAGAAAATACGTGTAGGAGTTGGCCATTCGGCTCTTCGAGCCTGCACCACCATTCAATAAGATCATGGCTGATCATTCCCTCAGTACCCCTTTCCTGCTTTCTCTCCATGCCCCTTGATGCCCTTAGCAGTAAGGGCCATATCTAACTCCCTCTTGCATATATCCAATGAACTGGCATCAACAACTATCTGCGGCAGGGAATTCCATAGGTTAACAACTCTCTGACTGAAGAAGTTTCTCCTCATCTCAGTCCTAAATGGCCTACCTCTTATCCTAAGACTGTGTCCCCTGGTTCTGGACTTCCCCAACATCGGGAACATTCTTCCCGCATCTAACCTGTCCAGTCCCGTCAGAATCTTATACGTTTCTATGAGATCCCCTCTCATCCTTCTAAACTCCAGTGAATACAGGCCCAGTTGATCCAGTCTCTCCGCATATGACAGCCCAGCCATCCCGGGAATCAGTCTGGTAAACTTCGCTGCACTCCCTCAATAGCAAGAACGTCGTTCCTCAGATTAGGAGACCAAAACTGAACACAATATTCCAGGTGAGGCCTCACTAAGGCCCTGTACAACTGCAGTAAGACCTCCCTGCTCCAATACTCAAATCCCCTAGCTATGAAGTCCAATATACCATTTGCCTTCTTCACCGCCTGCTGGAGCTGCATGCCCACTTTCAGTGACAGATGAACCATGACACCCAGGTCTCGTTGCACCACCCCTTTTCCTAATCTGCCGCCATCCAGATAATATTCTGCCTTCGTGTTTTTGCACCCAAAATGGATAACCTCACATTTATCCACATTATACTGCATCTGCCATGCATTTGCCCATTCACCTAACCTGTTCAAGTCACCCTGCAACCTCTTAGCGTCCTCCTCACAGCTCACACCGCCACCTAGTTTAATGTCATCTGCAAATTTAGAGATATTACACTCAATTCCTTCATCTAAATCGTTAATGTATATTGTAAAGAGCTGAGGTCCCAGCACTGAGCCCTGCGGCACTCCACTAGTCACTGCCTGCCATTCTGAAAAGGACCTGTTTATCCCGACTCTCTGCTTCCTATCTGCCAACCAGTTCTCTATCCACGTCAGTACATTACCCCCAATACCATGTGCTTTGATTTTGCACACCAATCTCTTGTGCGGGACCTTGTCAAAAGCATTTTGAAAGTCCAAATACACCACATCCACTGGTTCTCCCTTGTCCACTCTGCTCGTTACATCCTCAAAAAATTCCAGAAGATTCGTCAAGCATGATTTCCCTTTCATAAAACCATGCTGACTTGGTCCAATCCTGTCACTGCTTTCCAAATGCGCTGCTATTTCATCCTTAATGACTGATTCCAACATTTTCCCCACTACTGATGTCAGGCTAACCGATCTATAATTACCCGTTTTCTCTCTCCCTCCTTTTTTAAATTAGCTACCCTCCAGTCCATAGGAACTGATCCAGAGTCAAAAGGCTGTTGGAAAATGATTACCAATGCATCCACTATTTCTAGGGCCACTTCCTTAAGTACTCTGGGATACAGACTATCAGGCCCCGGGGATTTATCCGCCTTCAATCCCGTCAATTTCCCAAACACAATTTCCCGCCTAATAAGGATATCCTTCAGTTCCTCCTTCTCACGAGACCTACTGTCCCCTAGTACCTTCGGAAGGTTATTTGTGTCTTCCTTCGTGAAGACAGAACTGAAATATTTGTTCAATTGGTCTGCCATTTCTTTGTTTTCCATTATAAATTCACCTGAATCCAACTGCAAGGGACTTATGTTTGTTTTCACTAATCTTTTACTTTTCACATATTTATAGAAGCTTTTGCAGTCAGTTTTTATGTTCCCTGCAAGCTTCCTCTCGTACTCTATTTTCCCCCTCTTAATTAAACCCTTAGTCTCCCTCTGTTGAATTCTAAATTTCTCCCAGTCCTCAGGTTTGTTGCTTTTTCGAGCCAAATTATATGCCTCTTCCTTGGCTTTAACACTATCCTTAATTTCCCTTGTTAGCCATGGTTCAGCCACCTGCCCCATTTTATTTTTACTCCAGACAGGGATGTACAATTCCTGAAGTTCATCCATGTGATCTTTATATGTTTGCCATTGTTTATCCACCGTCAACCCTTTAAGCATCCTTTGCCACTCTATTCTAGCCAATTCATGCCTCATACCGTCGAAGTTACCTTTCCTTAAGTTCAGGACCCTAGTTTCCGAATTAAATGTGTCACTCTCCATCTCAATAAAGAATTCGACCATATTATGGT